>NW_017802380.1:4081894-4334098 GCF_001625305.1 Branchiostoma belcheri | reverse complement strand
CATCTCATTTGGAAGGTGAAAAAGGTAGGCAGTCAAGCTGTCTACCTGACACAGGTGTTCTCACCTTGTCTGTCGCCCCCCCTCCCCTCTCCAGGCACCAACTCAGAGCAGATGTGGCTTCAGACGGAGAAGGTGGAGCCTGACCCTTACAGCGAGACCCTGCAGAAGACCATTGACGGCCTGAACCCGGGCACCAGGTACCAGCTACGGGTCGTCGCATCCAACAACTTCGGGAAGGCCTTCACCGACATCCAGGAGACCACAACGGAGGGAGAATGTAAGTTTTAAATTCTTTTGTTTTGTTCTTTAGCTGCAGCATCACATGCATGTTCAAATGTACTGCCATTACCCAACTGCATGAAAAATTAACTCTCGAAAGCTAAGCAGGTACCCTAAGGCTGCCACATTAAAACGGTGAGATTTTCTAAATCATGTGTAGTACCATTAATTCCTCAAGTATGCACACTTCAGATTTTGTTTGCTTTCTTTGAAATACCTTGTTTGTAGCACTAGTATGTAGTCAGAGTTTGTCTAAAGAGCTTGAATTTTACAGCTGTTGATAAATACTTGAATGCTTTGTTAGTTTGCATTATAAAGAAGAGTTGTTCAGTAGCAAGACATTTTCCTATGCATTATGGTGTCTATGTGCGGAACATTGTGAGCTGTCATGAATTCATCTTGTTCATCAACAGGCATTCCTTCTAACAGGCATCCATTGCTCCATTTACTAATGGTTATTTTTATCATTTGTGCTGTTGCAGTCACTGTGGTGATTGATGTGCATCATCCACATGCCGTTGTGTCATAGTTATAGCAATATTTGGTTTTTCAATCTCCAGTGTATTTCCGGTTTTCAAGTGACAAGTGTTATGTCTAATGTTGCCATCTCTGTTATGAGTATAACATTTGCTTGATTTCCCAAAGAATGAATGTTTTGGGACCGAGCATCATGATGAATGGATGCATGTCATGTAAGGTGGAAGGAGTCAGACAAGTGAGCATCACCATGAGCTAACCACTAGTACTTTGAAGCGAAAGAGTTCAAGCAGTTACCATGCAATTACATGTACCATCCAAAACTGCAAAAGATGCAGTCAAATGGACACTTAATCGTCCATAGAAAAAAATCATCGAGAGCAATGTAATGGTCTCTACTGTTTCAACTCTTTCCTACATGCTGTTATAACTGTCATTTCAGATTTAATCATTTAACGTCACATCAGCATGGCTTCAACGTGTTGTTTGTGGAGACCAATCCTACAAACAGGACCCAAGGCTCCATAGGCTATGTACATCAACAGTCATTTCAGATTTGTCATGTGCATCGGCATGGCTTCCAGCTCCTGCTGTCTGTGGAGACCCTATCCTGTAAACAGGGCACCAAGGCCCCCTAGGTTCTAACAATTGAAACCAAATTTCTCTTCCAGCTCCTTTGGCACAGGCAGCAACTCCAGTGGGCCGCCAGGGCTGGTTCATCGGACTGATGTGCGCCATCGCTTTGCTCATCCTGATCCTCCTGATAATCTGCTTTATCAAGAAGAACAGGGGTGGAAAGTACAAGGGTCAGTCTCTATTTTTCTTTACTTATTCCCGGCATCTTGTGTGACTTTTCTTTCCCCTGCAAGCTCCTCCGGCTGCGAGGATGACCCCGGTGGTCAGCAGGGCTGGTTTATTGGACTGATGTGCGCCATCGCGTTCCTCATCCTTATCCTCTTGATCATCTGCTTTATCAAGAGAGCAGGGGTGGAAAGTACTCGGGTCAGTCATTTCTTGGGGATGCATTGCCATGGCAACCGCATCTCCATCTATGTGTGCCCCTTCCTCCCGCTGAACCTGTCACCTGTCCTGCTGTTAGTTTACCTGTCCTGGAGAGGACAGCCTCACTGAAGTTACTCTGAAGAATCAGTTCCTATATCTTTAGCTAATACGGTCTATTGCATGAAACACTAAGGCTACATATACATGTATGTATACAGGTATATGTGTATTGTACATGTACTTAGCATCCTTACTGCTAACAATATGGCAAGATCTTTTGTATCAGACAAAGCCTCTGAAGTTAACAAAAAAGTAACAACTAATTAGATCTTGCAGTCTGTGTTAGTAAGAAAATTTCAGTCCAAAAAATGTCTAGACATGTCTGTCTCATCTAGCTAGCTTCTATCAAAACAAATAGATACTACATGTAGGAACTGAAATAGGAGCGTCTACTGTTCCTTTTATCTGTTGTACATGTACATGCATGTTGTAAAATGTGACGTCAGTAGCTATCTGTCAGTAGCTTTTTAAAAACTTTTTGGCATGAAGGATCTAGATTATGAATTGCCTGACAGGTGTAAAAACAGTTCTATATAGCTGAGCAAACTTCTGTTTTCATCTTTGTCTTCAGAATTTTTACCCATCGAAAAAGACATTTCCTGAAAGACATTATAAATGTTCAAAACTTTTTTTAAAGTATTTCATCCCCCCCCCCTGTATTACCAGCTATCTGATATTGCAAACAAGGGGGCTAAAATGTGACTGCTGCACACCACATTGAAAGTTTTCTCAAATCACTGGACCTGGACGTGATGTCCCTTGTGGGATTTTGTCCAGTACTGTATAAGATAAGAAGATCACTCCCTCATTTTCTTGGAAAGAAAAAGGCTATTCGTGTGTATGTGGTACTCTCTGTTGGTCCCTTAAAAGGCAAGAAAACTCAGTAGACCAATACAATTCCAAATTTCAGGAGGGTCTAAGATCATCCTTCTTACATTCCTGTTTCCTCTTTTGCAGTGTCTGAGAAGGAGGATGCACTAAAGGGAGACCCAGAGACGCAGCCGATCAAAGATGATGCAGGGTTTGGTGAATACCGTCCAAGGTATGAGGAACAAGATTATGTAGAGTTGTAGGTCTGTTGCATATACAAATGTATGTGTAAAATATGGCCAAGGAATTGAACTGAGACACACAAACTCACGAAGTAGGCCTTGGGAAATGAAGGCTAGAAGGTAAAGAGTTTGAATCTTGGCTTTTGTTGCTTGCTACTTGCTCCCTACAAGATAGGGTTACTGTTCCTGGGACAGAACATTGTACTCGGTGAAGAGAGCAAAGATGATTCCCCTAGTATTTGCATTTGCATTGTGTTTATTGTTTGTCCTTCTTGTAACACACACTACCAAACCAATAGCTTTCACCCAGACACAACTTGATTGAGGAGTGCTCTGACAGAAATGTTGTGATGTTACAGAGAATCTCCTGATGAGGTGATGGCCAAGCCTCCCACCGGCAGCATCCCCTCCCTGACTGGCAGCGACAAGGAGCCAGGCAGCGAGACGGACAGCATGGCGGAGTACGGGGACGCTGACCCCGGAATGTTCAACGAGGACGGATCCTTCATAGGTCGTTAGCCTGGACTTTGTGGCTTCACCCTCCCCATTCCCTTGCACAGCTTTGCAGCTACCCAATATAAGGGCAAGGCTAGGCTAAGAGTAGTCTATTTGAATGTAGAACAACAAAACGTATTGCATAGTCCATTAGACTATGCTGCTTCCCTCCCCTCTCCATTCCCATTGAGCATAATGCTTAGCAGTCCCGCAACCAAAAGATAGTCTTGGCAAACCATTACAATGTGGCAAAGGTAGAATTAACCTCTGCAGCACTGCATAGAACACCTTCCCCACTCCCTTAGGCAGCTTTGGCTAACCTGTGAAATATGGCAAGCTAGAATTAAACACTTAAGAACAAAAAGATGGGTTTTCCATCATATAACGTTACACGCTGTTTGCTAGTTCAGCCTTTGTTCCTCTTCTCTCCTCAAACAGCTTGCCTCACAGCTTTCACAGAATTTAAACACTAGCTTAGTGTAGCGACCCTCACCGAACGTTAGATTGGTCTATGTACCAAATTGCTAACCCTAGTGATGTAGCAAGACTAGAACCTAATCCTATAGTGCAGCACAGCTAATAATCCCCTATTAGTGACTAATACAACCAGATGCAAGAGAGCATCTTCGATCTTCCTTTTACCTTAAGTTGAGATATAGATAGATTTTAACTTGATTTTTCCCCTGATGATGTATTTGTTTTACCTCTTACATTGATCATATAATGCTCTTTAATTCAGCTCCATTACTTTGAGTTGAGATTTTGTGTTCTTGTTGCTGAACAAGCACAGTGTCCAAAGTACCACTAGGGCTTGGGTTCAGCACTTTCCTTCTATGTTTCCTTCCCCTCCTGATTTTTAAAGACTAAGTTTTGTAACTGCTTTTCTTTGTGCTGAACTGGACACTAAAAAGACTTCTCTGCCTGGTTCTGTTGTAGGTCAATATGGAGCCGACAAGAAACAGCGGCCCCCAGAGGAGCCCACGTCACCGGCGGCATTCTCAACGTTTGTCTAGTTCCAAAAAACAGACAAAATTGTCCACTAGTTCATAATGCTAGAATCGTGTAATATAGGAATTAATTGAGACAATGGTTTGTGGAGTGAATCGTCCGGGGATGGACGGCAATGCTTGGCCTGGCTGTTCCGATGCAATTCAGGGAACTTCACCTCATGTATTATCTATCTACACACCTGGGAGCCCTGTCAGGCACTGGAGTGTCCTGGACCAGACACCCCCTATTAAAACAGGCACAAGCCCAGCATGCCATGGACATCCACACGAACACGACTCAATTTGATTGGTGGAGACTTCTCCTATGCGGAGCCGCAAACAGGAGGTTTTGCAGCTACTCGTTACCAAGGAAACGTGTAAATGTACTGTCGTCAGAGTCGGCTGTGTAAAGTAGTCTCCAAAACAGGCCCCAGACAACATTTTGATATTGATGTTTTTACTTTCTGCTGACAGACTGTTTTTTGCAAAAACAGCAATTAAGAGAACACATCAGCAATTAGGAAATAGCACATATTTAGCAAAAGGGAAAATGGCAATATTAAAATGTTGCCAGGAGCCTATTTTGGGGACTATGACTCTTGCAACATTTATATTGTTGGTAGAGGTCTACACAGCATATTTGGAACTACACCTGCCTTGTATGCAAGATATACATGTATGATATGGATATCTTTTTATGTTTGTGATATGGTACTAATGTACCTGTGAAAAAATGTGCAAGACTAAGATACTACCACAGTTCTATTATTGACTCACAAGCGTGCATGCTCAGTCTTGTGACACAGCAAAAGGTAGTGTGAAATTTGTGCCTTGACGATGTGAATTTTGGACCAGGTGCTATACTCTCATACTTCTAGTTATGTGTGACTCGGGGGTTAAGTGTAAAAGAAACAAACAATGGAAAAAAACAGAGATGACTGTCTGGCGTAAAACCATCGTGTATAGGATGTCGCAAACCTGAATAGAGTTAACAAGACCATATGTACCATTCTCGGTAGATAAGTTTGCATGAAGTAACACACTGAGACCAGGAAATTCAGCTGCCTTACTGTACAACCTCGGGACTTTGGGGCCAGTATAGGAACATTACGTCCCCACCTCAAAAGGCTGAACACTTCTGCGTCTTGAATTTCATTATGTTACAGTTTTATTGATAACTTTTTTAATTGCTTTACAGAGATGAAGATGACCTAGACATTTGTGCTTGAAAAATCTTTTTTTAAGGCCACATTTTAATAACACTAGCATTTGTTTATTAAAACCTAGTCCAAAATTTATAGACATGCTAGAACAAGGCCTTATTGTTTGTTTGTTTTTAACTGTCAAATGAAGATTGAGAAAGATGTTTCTATATTTTTGGCCGATGTTGATGTTTTGTAATATATTGCTTGCCTGTCTTTACATTATAAGACTATCATTGTGTGTGGAGACGTTTTTATTATGCAAAGCCAAAGCTTGATGCTTTAATTACTTTAGAAGATAGCTGCCTTACTCATCATGTTTATAACACTTTTTAAAGTGCAAATTAAGATAGATAATTGTAATTTGAAAAAAGTTGTGTTAGATTTTGGTTGATGCTACTACTAACCATCCAGGAACAACTGAAGAAGATGTAAGACACATAATGATTTCTTAAGAAGTCTTGAGAGATTGTTTTTTTTGTTGCAAGACGTTTGATTATCTTGTAAAGAATTGATGTAGAGTGTGTACAGTGTAGTTTTAACTTAAAGGTTTGTTCTCTGTTCTTGATGTTATTTTGGAATATGTCATCCATGTAAATGTAGGACTGGTACCTAGCTTTCATACAAATCTTGTCAAATTCATTTCATTTGCCACTTGGGAACATAGAAACTGTACCAAAAATACACCCTGCACTGTTTGGCAACATTCAAATCATGCCGAAAATGTACAAATCACCTAGTATGAGATCTCTCATTCTGTTGTTGCTATTGGTAAAGATTGAGATTGTACCTTTTCTGCAATTTGTATGCATGTTTCCTAATAGTAAATCATGTTCTCAGCAGGATTTGTATGTATTTATCAAGATGTGTGGAATTTCCAGGAATCAGCAAGAATGTCTCTGAAAAAGTTAACAAAATGTACAGGCCTGTAGGCAGTGACAAGGTTTTGTTGATACTATTAAAGTTTCAGTAACTTCTCACACATGTAGAGCTCAAAGGCATGGCAAAAATTGTAATTGGCTTGCCACTTGAAGCTCACGAATCCTGTATACCAGTGCTGGTACATGTATTCTCTATATAACTAAAAAGGTCCAGTTTTGCCTTTTATCTAATCTGCTATTCACTTGCCTACAAGCCTGACTTTGGAAGCAAACTAATTTGTGCTAGTATATGTATACAATATAGGAGCAAAGCATCTGCTAAATTCTGTTACATACATGACTTTTATGTTCAAGGATTTGTTGCTTGATCTTAGTTCACTTGGAAAATAAGTAGAAATCTTCTCAAAGAAGGCAAAGTAAACCAGGCTATACTGTGTATGAACCATCCCACTAGCAAAGAGGCGTTGTAACTATACAAACAGATTTTCAACAGTCATAGCAGAAGTAAACAGTTACATGATTTTGTACAGGCTCAAGGACAACTTGCTAGCTTCAGTGAGTTCATCGTATCCTTTCATCTCTTGAGTTCACATCAGGTGGAGTTTCTATTGATAACTGTAATTAGAGTTAACGAATGTAGCTATATTTTTACTTGTTGCTGATGTAGTGTGAAGCGCAATGATTGCCAGTATCTGTAGATGGACTCAAGATTAAATGATAAGGAGGGCAAACAGCAGTTCAGAGCATTAGGGAAGTAAGTGTATTTAATGAGTGCACAGCCATACATGTTGGATAATGAGGCGCCATTGTTGTATAAGTGCAAGTCTGCTATCTGTCACCAATGAGAAAAATACATGTTCATGTGTGGAAATTCTGGGCTTTGTCTCTTTCTTCTTTCACCCTAGCAGGGTTCCCAATAAGGTGGGAAAGGCACTTTATCATATTTCCTCACTTGGCTTACATGTAGATGGAGATGAAGCTCCAGTAAGGGAAGTCCTCTGGGATTGGATGGGAGGTATAAAAGATAGGTGATAATCAATGATGAAAGGCAGAGCTAGGTCAAGCATGTTCAAGCACCACAATTACAAAAACGTAGGGGTCCATAGTTATAGTTAACGTCAACGGGCCCGATAGACCACATTAAAAGAAGATAATTTTGACCTGTCAATACTAGAAGATGTTGTCAACATTCCCTCGATCTGTAGCGATGCTCTAGTGTTGTCAAATGATAAAAGACTAGAATGAACAATGCATATGTCACCATCATGTCAGTTTGATGACAGTTCAGGTGCCACGCCCACCTCCGCTGACCACCTGTCATGATGACGTCACGATTGTGACCCCTGACACATATTACCCATCAAACACCGCGCGTAATAACACTACGATTCGAAATTCTATGGCAACGGGAGAGGACTTTCTCTCCCAGGAATCCACACTTTTACTGCAATTATGTGTATGTTAGGATAATTTAACCGAATTCAGACGTCAGGGGACAACATGAAGAAGCTAACGAGGAAAGTGTCCAAGGTTCTGGGCCGCACCAGCACGACTTCGATCGGCAGCGGCCCGAGCGTCGGTGGGGAGGGGGCGCACGGCTCGCGTCTGTCCCTGACCGGGTCGCTGTCCGCGTACGATGTCCGCGAGAAGGACATGGGGAAGGTGCACAAGGCGGCCTGGACGGGCGACATGAAGAAACTGCAACAGGCTCTGAAGAAGGGAGACATCAACGCCTTGGACAAGGAAAACAGGTAGTCTCTCTTCTCAAGGAATGTTGACATAATTTTTTTTAAAACGACATCAGCTGATCGATCAAATCATGGAGGTACAAAATCACAAGGTGATCACGTATTGCGCATCTGGTTTTGTTTTGACAATAATCCTTTTAAAATAATCATCCAAGAACCTAGTACCCTGCTTTTCGTTGATAGATACAGCCCTCCCCCACAAGTCGCTTGTGACATCACAATATCACGGTAGCTGACGCTTCGCAGCACGATTCAGGAATGTCAGGAATCCAACGCTTTGTCACAGATTGACATAACGTCACTAGACGTTCAAAGTTCACATTTATTATTAGCACATCCTGCAATGAACGGTTTATCTAAACATCCTTTGCATATAGATAACTGTAAAAAGAGTGAAAGCTACACATAAAACAATGGGCATTTGCATGTAAAAGACTGTTTCAGTAGTTCGTTTTTTCAACCCCATAGATAACTTAATTATTTTGAAATCCCTCCCAGGTTGGTTTCCTGATCTCCAACTCCAAGTCGTTTCCCAGGTGTAAACTGTGAGGGAAATGTCCCAGGGGTGGGGGACTGGGGGTCTTGGTTAATTTGGTGGATTGTCTGAATGCCACAGTCCCTCCACACTTAACCAAATTTATGCTATTAGCATAGATAAAATTGCAAAAACATTGACTTTCCCTACAGTGTCTATATCAGTATATGAGATATGAGACCTTTTGTTATTGTAAGATTAGAGAAGTCAAATACGGATGCATGGCGTGTCACTATGCTATCAGTGTGCAAGCTGTTGAAATACTGTAAATATACATGTATAATCATGGAGGTTGACGTTCAATGATGAAAACCTCCTTGGTATAATGGAGTTTAGAATTTAAAATAGAAAGCAGAGAAATATGAGTAAGAAAATTACAAAAGAAGAAGAATGCTTTTAGTAAATTTTACTGTCATAAGAAAAATCTACCAGTCTCAGAAATAAGTAACATGCTTTGTGACACCTTATGATCGATGTGCTTCACAAGCCCTGGAGGTGACTTCACCAGCCCCCACCTGCTTGTTTTGTAACCTGATACACCTGTCCGTAGTACAGGTGCACATACACACCTTTCATTCTCCCACCTTCAAGTTGCCATGGTTCATGTAATATGTGAAGAGTCCATGCAAAAATGCAGCTTTTCCCCCTGAGAAATCTAAATGTGGGACATTTCTCCCCAAAGATACCAGGTCCAGACTGGTGGGAAAAGATACAAAATTCAAAGCATTGCCTTGACCTTTAACCTCTAAAGCCTTGTGGAATTGAAAGTAGTTGTTTGTAGAGCCACATAAGTGGATGTGATGGTATCATTTGCAAGTAACAATAGTGCAGAGGACTTGAATGGTTTACCAAACACAGGTTTCATTGGATCTTATGTTGTGACTTTTAGACACCTGACTTTCCTTTTCTTGCATTTCTATTTCATTAAAGGAAATGTATCAGATTCTGTTCTGATAAATTTTCTACATTTGAAAGAACACTTTGAATAAAAGTAGATGAATAGTACTAGTATATTGTAACATAAGGGTTTTGATGAATCGTTACCTGCAAAGGTTGGATGTTATAGTTTAAAGAATATGATTTCAATCAAAACATTGTAATGCAGAGATTTTTTCAAGGTAGACAGTTTTGTATTGATCAATTATATGATGTACATTTCCAGGACTCCCCTACATCTAGCGTGTGCACGAGGCAACGTGGAAACTGTGCAATTCTTGTGTGAGAACAATGCCAAGCTGAACGTGTGTGATGATGATATGAGGTCGCCCCTCATGAAGGTACCAGCACATTCTCAATAATTCATGTGGTCCCCCGGGTTAATTCATTGTGTTTTAGACAGGTGTGCAGCGTAAACAATTGTTTGACAGTTATCAGGGCTCAGTACATGTATATCACGTACATAAATTTTCTTTTAACGAAATAATAAAAAGTACTTCTCAATTTCATATCATGGGTAGTGTGACTTGATACATTCCCTTTTTTCCTTACCAACTAACCTAAATTATGGCCATGGGGAGCCATAAGATATGACATAAGATTTGAATGGTGCAACTGTATCTGGATCTCTAAGTCCAAGGCCAAGATTTTGCAGTGATTAATAGTCAGTACTACATGACTGCTAAGGCTGTGAAAGCACCTGGTTATCCAGTTGACATTTAGCGTGATACAGTCCACAGATGTGGCACACATCATGATAAACAAAAGGTCAACAAAGGATACCACAGTTACATGTACATTAGTCTTCAGACTCAGCTGGTTTTTGCTTTACAAAATCACATTTCAGATTTAACCAATCACAATATTTCAGTTGAGAAAAGCATTGTTAAAGCCAAAGAAAATAACTGCTGTAAAGGTACATTGAACCTGGATGTCTAACCTTCACTGACGTACATTAAACCTATAAGAACTGTACCTCTCCTTGGCTTGGCCAGTGGAAAATGAGCTTTGAACAAGGATAATTGGACATCAGACACTAATTCTGTTTTCTGCTCCCCCAGGCTGTCCAGAGTCAGTTTGACGACTGCACGGCCATCCTGCTTGAACACGAGGCCGACACAAACCTGGTGGATAAAGACGGGAACACGGCCCTGCACCTGTCTGCTCTCATCCCCAGCCTCCCGGCTGCCGAGGCGCTGCTCAATCACGATGCAAGGATTGATACTCAGAACAAGGTGTGTGCGCATACTAGTGTCTTATTAATATTATTTGTGTCCGCATTACTTGATCTTGTACTAAGCTGCTTTTCTTGTGATATTTTTCCCTTTCCATAAGTACTAAATGTATATACTAGGGTACAGGAAAACCCTGTTTTACCTAGAAGACCACAACTTGCATATCAAAACTTCCCCAAAGCGTACTTCTAGGACTGAGCACGTTTTATTTTTTTCTCCCTCTCCAGTCTGGCAGCACCCCCCTCCATTTGGCCACCTACCAGGGTTATGACGACTTCTGTGAATTTCTGCTCAAGGAAGGGACAAATATTGATGCTCAGGATAACAAACAAAGGTTGGTTAATCATGACCGTATACAGCTGTATTATATATGTCAGTGTTGTATATTTCTTATATATATATTATTATATGCCTGGTCTTTGAAGCAACTATGTTGTACCAGCCATTCCTGTTTCGGCACTACAGGAATGTAGGTTTGAATCCTGTCCGACCAGGTTCTAAATCCCGAGTTACATGCCACTGTAGAGCTTTCCGTCCTTCTGATTATGGCAAGTTGCCTGGCTCATGATACTCTGTAAAAGCTTTAGGGTAATTGAATAGACCTGGCTGTATATACATGTACTTCTAATGTTGTAGACAAATAAACAATAAGTGATAACCCCCTACAGGACACCCCTGATGCTGGCCGGTATGCTGGGTCATGTCGGTCTGGTCAAACTGCTGCTGGAGAACAACGCTGATGTCAACATCCGCGACAACCGTGGCTGGACTGCGGAGGACTGTGCCAGCACGGCAGGACAGCACGCGTGAGTTCTCAGTGTACTGTGTTCTGTTGTGTACCTTTCACTTTCCTTCATACAAACTTATAGAGCATTTAGAAATTAGAATGTGGAATGTCAGTTTTCTTGTCTTGGTCATGATTATTTACTGTTCTTTGCTAAGGCAATTGGTTTTAAGACCACATTTCACTGTGGCTAAAATGTCACCATTAGTTTTATTACACACCACAAGTTATGATGTTTAAGAGACAATTTCAGTAGCATACAACTGAAATTATTTCTCTTTCTTTCATATATTACCAGGGCTGCCCACCTGATAGTAGACCACTCCCTGAAGACTTCCAGGGGGAGGGGAGCCACAGGAAGAAAGAGCCACTCCCCCTCCATGTTCAACCCACCGAGTCCGTCCAACGTTGACCCCCTCGGATTTGCAATCGGGGGACCAGCAGGTGATGAAATGGATGGTAAGTTTTGTCCTTTTCTTCATAATGGCTAGTACATTGTACTTTGGAAAGATAAGTGAAGAGAGAGTATTTAATGATCTACATGTAATATAATGATGCAGTAAAGTTAACAATTGCTCCTGACCAGTGTTTTTCCAAATCATTCATATTCCAGACTCATTTTTTCTAATTCAGGCATTTGCCATCTTGTACTTACTAGTACATGTATCATCCCAACAAAGTCTTCAGGTCATGAGACATCCTTTCAGCTTGTAGTTGTAGAATTTTGAATTTAACAATATCACAACATATCGAATGCAGTGATGATTTTTGTACAGCTGTAATTACCGTAACTCCTAACGCAGAGAGTACTTACGATATAGATCTGTGATTGTGCAACAAAGTCTATTCATACATCATGTGACTGTGGGTTTGAAACTTCACTCCTCAACTTCACTCTTCAGCTTTGCATGTGATTGCTGGTCTAAAATGCACCACTTCCCTGAATTTTTGTAAATTCATTTTACAAGAATATCTATAACATGCCTGGCACATTTCCCTTTGTGGTGCTTTCTTAACATCACCAGGCAGACACAAGAGGAGTTTTCTTTGCCATGCAGTAACCGCAGTTGTATCTGTTTGCCCGCTCTAGACTTTGCTGTTTTTCTTTCCCTCACACAGTGATAATGCCTGGCACAATTGTACTAGATACAGAAGATACATGTAGGAAGCTTAAGGGTAACGCTTACTTTAATATCTGTGTCACATGTCATTCGTAACGATGTGACGTGATGTGTACATGGATATTAGATACCTCTCACCATTTACATTAGAGATGTACGTGCACCTTTTCTTGAAAATTTGTTTTTATGTCTGTCAAAGAATGTAAATATTTCTACTTAGATGAAATTGGTTATGTCTGAACTCAAAAAATTTGTACTTTCAAATTTACACAATTTTTTGAGTTGCTGATTTTGTTTGCAATGTTTTGGGGTACATATGCAACTTGGTTGCAGAATTGTCAGAAAACTTATTTTTGTGTTGGCATTTCCTTTATTGTGCTTAACCCAGTGCTCTGACTACCACTGCTGCTACCACTCGGATACACGTAGAGTAATGTAATTCCATATTTTTCTTGCTTTTCAGTTCTAACTGCAAACCCGCTCTAGACTTTGCTGTTTATTTTCTTTCCCCCACGCAGTGGTAATGCCTGGCACAATTGTAGATAAAGGAGATAGAAGTTCACTTAAGAAGCTTAAGGGTAATGCTTCCGTCAACATCTTTGTCACATGTCATCTGTGAAAATGTGATGTAGTGATATGACATTGGTACTACTGACATTGTCGTTCATAGTTTATTTGTTGTTAGAATGTTTGTACTTTGTACATGACATGGCAATATTTGTGTTATGTGATCATATAGATCATGTTGGGATATTTGAGGAATGCAGTAGTAGGAAGGTTGGAAATTTCGCATACAGATCCTTGTGATGTCTTGACTTTGCATTAGAGAGTCCAGAGGCAGCAGATCTAAGACATGAGAGAAGAAGGTTGTCCTTTGAGACAAACCATAACAGGAAAGGTCGGAAGAAAACAGAAAGCCAGGATGTACCAAAAGGTGGTCCTAAGCGTAGGGAGTCAGATGGTAAAGGCAAAAGCCAGTCAGACGTTAAGCAGAAGAGACTTCGATTTTCGAGCTCAGATAGTGATGAGGACAGTAAGGAGAGCGAGAAAAAGCGTAGAAGACAGGTCCGCTCTGCTCCCAAACTTGAAGAAGCCAAGGCAAGCACAGATGAAAAATCTGTCAATCAGGGCAAGATGGCAGAAGCTAGCCAGGCAGTTGTCAGCAAGAGATCCAGAGACATGGTCCGTAGGAAAGAGACAGTTAACACACAGTCAGACAGCGTCATAAAAAAGAAGCCAGGAAAAGCTGTCAGAAGAGGCTCTCCCTCTGCTGAGATGTGCAGGCTCGTATTTGTAAGCGAGGCATCAAGCGGTCTGAGCGAGTCTTCCCCAGAACAGAATGCAAACATAGGCAGGCAGGAAGACGTGGATGTCTATAGTCTGACCACAGTTACTGACGTGGAGATAAAGGTTAGCAGTGACACCAGCCCCTGCAGTGATGTAGGCCTGGGCAGAGCTGCACTAGGTCAGAGGGCAGAGGCCATAGAAGAGTCAAAGGTCAGCTGTGAGGTCAGGAGTGATGTAGGACAGGTCCCCATGCCAAGAGCTGAGGCCAGGCCCTCTAGTGAGACAGTTGAAGGCAGGCTGATAGAAAATAAGAACAATCTGTTCTCAGTTATGTTCAGTAAAACAAAGTTGTGCAAATGAGTTGTAATTTTGCACAGGGTTTACCAGTGTCCTCTGTTTTTGTTTGCCGTCAATGACAATCATTTTGTTGATGTTGTGGCTGTTGTAACAGTTGTTAATGTTGGTCCACCTTGTTTACCAGTATGAGGAATGTCTTGTTGTCCGTCCATCTTGTCCTACTGTTGTAGTGACTCATTTCTCAAAGTTACATCATGAATTTGAGTTAACGTCTTAAGCCTGATTTCCAGAGGTTTGGCCATCTGTCTATTGTTGACTAGAGTGTTTCTAAGGAAATTTACACATTCAACATTCGTGTTTCCTTGACCGTCTCTAACCATGTTGGTTGTGAACCTGATCCGACTGACTACATTTCTGAAAATCTAAACGTTCTTGTGAAACATTTCTCTGTGATATGAAAAAAAAAAGTGATTTTATGCCTGACAGTTGTTTTGACTCCTACTACAGATGATGATGACCACCAATATGAGGAGGTGCCGTACAGAGGAAGAGGAAGAGATTCACCACAGTCCAGGTAGGAGGGTTATTCATTTGATAGTACAACAGATGAGTGACATGAGGTTTGGCTAGAGGACATGGGATTGAGATGCTGTTCCTGGGAGGATATTATGTCCTTGGAAAAGCATTTTAAACAGTTACCTACATTCTGTACCTCACAGTCCTCACTCCACCCAGGTGTAAATGGGTACCTGACTTTGGTAAGGTGAACTTGGTGGAAGGTGAGGGATGGGCTGTACCTTCCAAGACCAATAGCTTAATAAGAAACATTGGATTAACCACCCAGTGCCCCCAGAGTCTCAAAAGGCTATGGGACCTCTACCTCTGATGAAGTTAGATTATGATTTTCAAATGCAGACCGTTTTCTAATTTGTTGTTTTCATTCTGTGTTTACCCCATAGGTCTGATGCAGAAGACTCCTGGGCTGCATCAGAGCCCAGTGCTGCAGAACCAAAGCCTGCTCAAGTAAGTACTCTAAAACAAAAATGCTACACTTTGAGTTGTTAGATCACAATATCCTGAAATTATAGAGTAAAGCAGGTCAAGCTCAAAGCATAATAACAGACAAAACGTAATGCTTTTCGACGATGTGTAATATAGTAAATGTACATGTAGTAATGGGATGTGGGTAATTTGTGCTAAGTAATGAGAATCTAGAAAAAACAAACAACTGTTTCCTGTTTTCCAGAAGCCGAAGGCTGCGCCCAAACTGACCAGGTACCTCAGCAGATCTGACGAGTCCTTACCAGAAGGTTAGTAACTTGGAGATTAAAGTGTAAGTTAAACGTTCTCTGTTTTCATCTTGAGTTTTTACAAAAGATGTCAGAGCACCAAATAACAGCTTGTTGCAACTTTTAAGATGCACATGCATGTGTATAAGCTGATCACATATTATGTTCATGTAGAGAGGGAGTCTGGCTCACAGAAGGGCCGTGGCCGGGAGTCGCGGTCCCCGCGCAGTCCCCGGGACGGTGGTGACTCCTGGGCCGCCTCAGACGGAGACAGGAGCCCCTCTCCTGCCGCAGACTCCTGGGGACCTTCTGAACCTGAGAGCATCGGGGAAAAGGTCTGTTGTGTCATGTTTGAAAACAGTTGAAAATTTTGAATGTACAAAATATCATTAACTGACCAAAATTAATTTGAACTTTCTGTCACATACCTGGTGTTACAGAATCACTGGGAATTCTCATGGTCAGTTCTTCACTTTGTCTTACATAGATGACAAAATGGAGTTGTATGTTGAATCCGGTATATGGCAACGCTATGTTGCTGTAGGACAGCTAAAATATGAAATTAAGAACTATTTTGTTTTGTTTTGCAGAAGCCTGGTAAGAAAGTGAACCTGGCCAAGCTCCTGAAGTTGGACAAAGATGACAACTCCCAGAAGAGTGGAGGGAAAGGTGAGAGCTACTAGAAACTATAACACTAACATTCCATGAACTGATTACCACTGTGTTTAATGCTACCTGCAAAAAAAATGAGAGCTCAGTAAAAATCACACCTCTAACACTGCCTTACCAAAAATCCAGAAATAGGCGATGACTCCTCTTCAGACAGTCCAACATCTCCCCACCGTAAGGAGGCCCCTGGGAGCCCAACATCTCCCAGTACTAAGGACCCCCCTGGGATAGAGTCTGTGAAAGACTCTGGCATCTCTACTGGTAAAAGTCACTAATTCCCACTGGGATTTTTCATTATGTAGTCCCAATTGCACTTTTCATTCATTTTTTTCTCTTTATTTTTGACACCAGGTTTGCACCTACCAATCCAGTGAAGCCACCCGCATCTTCTAAATGCAGTTTTTCTCATTTTACTTTTATTTTCAGCAAACATTTGATTTGAAGTTACATGCTTGCCTGGAAAGATAGTGCACTGTATAGTGCTGTGTAATGATGATAAAGTACTACAGATATACTGGTATGTGTACCTGTAGCGGCAATGGTAAATGCTGACTTCCAGATCTCACACCAATGTTCTGCAACTCTTGACTTGCAGGTCTCACACCAGATTGTCAATGATACTTTCTAATAGTATGTAGACTCTTCAAATAGTATGTATCCGTAATCTTGTCATCAGATGGTACGTCAATGACACCAAGAGGGGAAATGTCACCACGAACGCAGGACTCCCAGAATTCCCCTCCCCTGTCCCCAACATCACCCAGGGGAGACGCGACGTTTGAGCCACAGCAGCACCAGGAGGAGGTCTCCCACCAGGATACCCAGAATTCCCCTCCCCTCTCCCCCACCACGCCTAAAGAACAACGAGAGTCTGAATCTCAGTGGGACTCCTCACCGGCTGCCTCCCCCTCCCCCAAACACGGAGCAAGTTCGGAGTCATCTGACAGTGATGGTGAACCTGCAAACTTTTTTTCTGTACCACCAAAACAACGATCTGACACAACCCCTTCTCTCTGGTCGTCACCCCTTATAAGGATAGGAGTCACACTTTGATAAAGCACCAAGATATTTCATAAACTTAAGGAACAGTCATTTAAGATTGTTTTCTCACAGATTTCACATTTTCATGGGGCACCTGACTATCAGTAACAGGATTTCAGTCAACATTTCTTTGCACCTTAACACATGTGTGACCATCATATTTTGCGCACTAACTGTGGAGGAGAGTATAGCATGTAAAATGCTGTGACTAAACTCACTATACACTAACTCACTAACACAATTATACATGTATTGTGAACCTAACCTTTTTCCACTTGACTAATCCCACTACTGTTGCCAATTCATTGTGAGAAAACAGAGATAATGTACTAGTAGTGAAGAACAGCGTCAATGGTACATGTACTTCCAGCAATAACTCAGACCATACTGTGATATAGATCATGCTTTTTTCATGCTGTTATATTCTTCCAGCATCATAGTATTATCTTCCAGCATCATAGATCACTCATTAACAATGTCTCTTGTACTTTCTATCTCATTGAAGACCATCTCAGAAGAAAGATCTCTCCTCGTAATCGTGTGTCCCCACACAACGACTCTCCTGTAAAAGAACCAGGAGTGAACAGTTACCCTAGTTCAGGGGTAGACTCAGGGTCTGACTCCAGCCACGTTGCTGTAACAACGCTCCAGGATGAGCTGGAAGAGGCGATGGCCAGGGGTACTAGTGTTTCACCTGCTCTGTTGGTCGTAGTGTGCAGTTTAGGGGATGGTGCAGGAAACTTGACAGTGGTGGGGAACTGGAGAACTTAAACCTGCACAGGAGGAGTCTTAAACCTGTTATCATGGAGACCTCAGACTCTATTTGGTGTAACTTGTATTATAGTGAAACTGCACCGGGATCTACATGTAGCATAAGTTATATTAGAGGTGAGGTTGAGGTTGGTGAGGTCCATTTTCTGGACACAATCATGTACTAAAGAGCACAACAGTGATCTGGTATGATATTTTTTAAATCACAGTAACACTAATGTACTTGACAAGCACTAACCATACAGGTTTGATGGATTTGATCCAAGCTCGGAGCCTCCCCCGAATCCAGCACAAAAATGGTGATGGGACGGAGAGAGTCAAAAGTATAAGTTATTGAAAATAATACATGTTTTTGTTTCTGGTTCTGTAGAGATGTCCCCCACCTCTCCCAGGGGCCCGTCTCCCATTGTCCAGGGCCCGGTCAGGTCTCCCCCGCTGGTGCCGAGGTTACCTGATTTAGAGGACTCCGTGTCGGAGTGGGACTCCAGCGCCCCTCCCACCCCTGTACACCAGAATGGTAGCATCTATGACATGCTGGATAAGTCTGGCTCCCCTAGTAGGACTCCCAGATCAGAGAAGAAAAGGAACTTCAGCTCTACAGCACCACCAAAGCAGCAACGGGGTAAACTTCATGGAAAACCTTGCTTTACACATGACATCTGCTTTCTAAAACAGTCACTCTCCTGCTGTCTAAAAATATTTCACAGGTGGAGGCGGATGCATGTATCAGGATAACTAACAATTAAATGCACTTTTTTGGAAACGTGTACTAAACTTAATGTAAAGTACAGAAAACTAACCTCAACAATCTCAAAAGGAACACCGTTTAACACATCTGTTTGTCTACAGGTGGATCTTCACATTTTGTTGAACTACCCAATGTGCTAACAATAAGATTCAACAGTATCCAACAGAAGACTTTGTTGTTTTGACATTTTCTGGTTCCCACCATCCAGATGGGTCACCAGTCTCCCCCAGGGACAAGCTGTCCCCTCGAGCCCGAGGCTCCCCACCCCTCACCCCCAACCCCCGGGACAGACAGGGCTCTGACTCTCAGTGGGACACCACACCCCCGGCCACCCCCACCCCCAGGCAGAATGGCAGGGACAACAAGGTAGGAACTGTTTGTGTTTTCTTTTACATGGTTGTGGCAGACATGACTATATTAGTATATACAGAGGCTATAATTACAAACATCTAGCCTTGCTGACAAAGATTGCAAACTATGTAAGCACAAAGAAAAGGATGTTAAAAACAAACTTCAGATCATCTGCTTAGTACTTCATCATGAACTCCTTATATGTAATAGAAAATGTTCAAAGCCGAATGCTTCTATCACTGTGTACATGTTGAGCTCATGTACCTTGGGTTTAACAGGATGATGACGATGACTGGGACACCACACCTCCGGCCACGCCCACCCCTCGTCATGGCAACATACGGGAGGAGGTAACCATGGAAACCAGTACCATCTCCTCCTGTCCATCACAGCTTTCCTGTACACTGTCCACAATCAAACACTGAACTCTTGCTTTACCTTCATACCTGTTGACTATTGGCAGTTTTCTCTCTGTGCTAGGGCAAAGGAATTCACTCTCAAAGTTTCTATCTTTTCTAGCAGAGTGATTTCTTTTCCAGCCTGCAGATATCAAGTAGAATAACTATCATCATCAATTAGCCATGACAAACAACAAGATTGATTGATAAATGTATATAAAAATGAATTATACTGTGTACTTTACTCTGCAGGAATAAACCCAGTATATATAGTAACTGCTGTAGGATTTTTAATGTGTGGATCACTGATCACTCCTTTGCTAGCAAAGTTTACATGTGGTGAACTCACTGAACTCACAATCAAACCAACACACATATCATGTAGGATGTGATTTTTGGAAAGTACTAGTATGATGCAAAATGCTGTCTGACCAACTTTTGTTTATTATTGTTTGGTTCAGGGTGAGTATGAGGATGTGATACCGACAGGGAAAAGCAAGTCCAGCCCACGAGCTAAGGCCAAGGCTCCAGCGTCTGCTGACCTCCCTGAGGATGAAGATGACAGGAAAAGAGGTGAAACACTCTTTGGTATAAGGAGAGATAGGAAGTTTCAATGTTGTCCCTTTTCATTTGAAAAAGTTGGTGAGGTTATGGCACATTTATGGCAATATACTTTATATGTATGGAACTGCCCAATTGATAGCAAGAATTTGTATTAAATCTTTTTAGAGAATCAAGAAAATCCATGCCTCATCATATTACTTGTCCCTTTCAGATTCCTTTAACCAGGTTTTTACACATGTATATCTGTGATCTGTCCCAGACTTGAAAAGGGTTCAAAATCTGAATGTTGTTGCTTTTCCCCTTGATAACATGTTAATGGTCTTTGTCTTGTAATCCCCAGTACTGGCAGAGCTTGGCCTGTCTGATGTGTCAGAGGTCTCCAGTGTCAACTTTGACACCGAGAACGAGACAGACCAGGATGCTCCATCACCTTTGACCCCAAGGTAATTTACACTGTATCATCAGGGCACAAAGCTAAAGCAAATGTATTGAAGTCAAACCTGTACAAGTGACTGCCTCAGCAAAATGACCACCTGCCATTGCAGGCCATTGTGGACACTTTTTGGTGGCTTCTTTGGGTATTTTCTTATTGACCCAAACAATAAGAACCCTGACTGTAGTGGCCACCTGTCCAGCGTGACCATTTTCTTCAAGTCTCTTGAGTGCTCACGTTGGACCATGAAAATGACACTGAGTAAAAACAATTCCTTTATCTTGTCCTTCACAGGAACCGACCTTCCCCATCAGCCACAAGGTCAGGTCCCAAGGTCAACCAGACAGCATCCTTACCTGAGTTAGGAAGAGCTCAGCAGGTGAGACCAATTGTATAGGAAAACTTTAAGAAATGTTCTGAGGAAGGTGCAAACATTGACATGGTGAGGTTAGGAAGACAATGTTTATGATAATTCTCTGCACAATTCATAATGTTAGAATGTGCCATTATGAATGTATGTTTCCACTCATTTATCATATGCCCCCCTCTTCCTTAGAATGCTGAAAAGAAGGAGACACCAAGAAGAAGAAGTGAGAGCCAAGATGAGTCAGGTTAGTTGCTGTCTTTAGTGATGATCTTTAGAATACACAAAACTAGTTTATGAAAATAGGACACCCCACAGCTCTTACTATCAAGAGATTGTGATGTCATTGCTGTTCATGCTTGAGCAAAGGCAGATTATAATTGGCCGGCCTAAGCACTTCTTTTCCCATTTTCAGTGCACATTCAAAATTAAGTTCAACTTGATGTTTCAACAGAATACTTTGAGCAGGAAATTCAGAGGATTTAAGTGGAAGACTGCATTGTCAACTTGTTCCCTATTTTGTCCAGATTCTGACTGGGATTCAGACGAGGTGCTTCCCCCCTCAGACTACAGCGCAGGGAAGGCGGCAGGCAAGTCCCCGTCTGCACCAGCTGTCATGCAGAAGAGACCTCGTAAGTCCTGGTGGTGGGGAGGGGGGCAGGCTTGTCTCAGCAATGACATTCAGGTCATGGCTTTTGCAAAACACATTAAAGACAGGCTTATCTGGGACTACATACATGTATGCTGCATGTCGTTTTTAAATGTAGCAGTCTTAGGTTAGCCTGGGTGCCTTCTGATTTGTAACAGCAACCTCAAAAATCAGATGGCACCCAGGCTAGTTTTACGTACCTCATGATAAAAATCAGTTCCGATATCCTTATCCCTGATGCACAACGGCTCTCAGAGTCTTCTGTCAGGTATGTCAGAATCCTCCTCCTTCTGTACAACTAACTTTGTAGTAATCCTCACCCACCAACTTCCAATGTATATAACATTTTGCACAATTTTTGTTTTTTATTAACACCTTATGTTAAGTTTCAGTTATTTTGCACTTTTTTATTTTTATTTTTGTTTTGTATTTTGTGTTTTAATCTCTAACAAAGCCTCGGCCCAAGAGTCTGAACAAGACACGTCCACATTCGGTGATGATGAGGTCATCAGACCTGAGGATGAGGACTTCACTCAGTCTGTGTCTAAAACTCCTTCCCTCCAGGAGTCAGGGCATAGAGGTAGGTTACTCCCCAGCATGCCTCCCCTCCCCCTAAAAAATAAAGCTGTTTTCCCCTCACCAACAAGAAAAGGATGGCCAAAAATCATGTAACCTTACATGTCTTTAGATGTCAAACTGTACTAGTATATCAAAGCCCATTTCATTTCAATGTTTTGGACAACCCTAGCCTTCTGAAAGAAACCTGCCATCTTCCACTTCATGTACATGTATATGCCCATTGCTTTGCAAAAAGTTGCTGTCCACCGTCCTGTTCTTCACTGTGTTGTAGATTTGTTCTGTTTTGTTTTGGTGTTCACTAATGTAATTGGTGGTGTGTATTTGTTTTTTTGTCATTTTGTTTTGTGTTGTTTTGTTTTGGTGTTCACTAATGTTGTAGGTGGTGTGCATTTGTTTTGTTTTGTTTTGTATTTTTGTTTTGTTTTGGTGTTGACTAAAGCTGTAGTAAGTGGTGTGCATGTTGCATGGTGGTTACAGTCGGTGATGAGGATTCCGAAACCTCGTCTGACTTTGGCGATGACGAGGTGCTTCCTCCCCAGGATTATTACTCCCCGCCGTACGGTAGTGGGAGGCCGCGTACGTATTGTACTGTGTTGTGCTTTGTAGTAGAGAGCAATGTTTAGGTGTGGTGTTGTAGTTTCTCATTGCTTCTTGCTTCCCTTCTTTTCATGAATGCTGTGTCAAACTGTCTTTGCTGCTTTTGGAAAATTACATTTTACAATGAGAATAGTGTTTTTTATTCAGTCATTCATTCATTGTTTCATTCATTCATCATTTCATTCATTTAATTAATATCCTAATTCATATGTGCCCACATTTGATTATAATTTATTCAATTCTTCCAAGGAGGTTAAGCTGATATTGAACAAGAAGGTCAGATTAGCCACCTTGGATTATAGGACTGTTACTGTAACAGTAACAGTTATGTCAGAAGGTCAGAGAATCATCAGTGTTTCCCTCCCCAGCCCTGTACCGCGGCGTCTCCCAGACAATCGAGGAGGAAGACGAGGACCAGGCCTCGCAGCTCGGCAGCGCCCGCTCCCGCCAGTCTGAGGTCACGGAGGAGGAGAGCGAATCCGAGTGGGAGAGAGAGAAGAAGCTGGATCGCCAGAAACGAGAGCAGGAAGAACGGGAGGAAGAAGACAGAAGGAGACAGCAGGAGAAGGAGAGACAAGAACAAGAAGAACAAGAGAGAAGGGAAAGACAAGAACGTGAGAAGCGAGAACAAGAGGAGAAGGAACGCCAGGCCGAGAAGGTTAGCCATCTCAAATGCTTTTTGCTGACTGTCAGATTGCAGGTACTGCAGTACTTCTCAGTCCCATCAGGGGGCTCTTTGTCTGCTCCATTCCCAACTAATCTGCCCAACTATAGGTTCACCAAATTTTCAGTTCATTGAAAGAGCATGTTGTCTCCTATGATATAGCTTCTTGATGGCATTTTCTGGTGAAAAGTATTTTTCAAGTTGTCCCAATGTCCTTTTCTAATTAGTTTCTGTGCATTGTGTTGTCTGCTTGGCTATTTTTGGTAGTGCTGTATTCCTTTTCCACAGCACACTGAGTTGTTAGGCTTTATTTATTTATTTATTTATTTATTGCTCTTAAAAACAGTTGGGTGGTACCTTCAGTCTCTGAAAGACTGATTTCCAAGGTAGCCCAACAGAACATACACATTGGACAACATGGAATACAATAAGATTAAACAAAATAAAACAGATTAATCAAATGATCAATCGTGGCAAATGACAATAAATAATATAAACAGAGGGTACAAATAATCAATCATACAAACACAACGGAACAACCAAAACAAATAGTCAAAATCGTTAAGCATAGTCGTATTGTCAAATAATGACAGTCGGTTGTCCGTGAGGTCAGGGTCAGAGGTCGTATGTTCTTAGCGCTACTTTAAAAGCATTTATTGTTGATGCCTGTTTAGTTACCGTGTTAAGCGAGTTATAGGCTGAAGCTGCTCTGTACTTAAATGTTCTCTGTCCAGTTCTGTTTGTGTATTTGGGTTTACGCAGTAGGTTTGCTTGTCTTGTGTTGTACTGATGTGTTTGGTGGTTGTAGCTGAAACAGTGTAGCAGGTAATCAGGTGCAAGTCCATGTAGACACTTGTAGACCATTGTGCAGGTATGGTGGGTTCTCCTTTCCTCTAGTGGTCTCCAACCCAGTGTCTGGTGTAGTTCGCTTACACTCGAGCGCAGTTCCCTTCTCAGGATTATCCTGGCAGCCCTGTTCTGGAGGAGTTGAAGTTGCTGTTTGGAGGTAACATTGCAACTATTCCAAACCACATCACAATATTCAAGAATGGGTAGAACTAGACTTTTATACAACAGACATGCAATATCAGTGGTTAAGTACGGCCTTAAACGTCTCAGCAGGCCGAGACGTTGGGCCACTTTGTTACAGGTAGTCTGAATGTGGTCATTGTAACTTAGGTTTGAGTCTAGTACTACACCAAGATATTTGTAGTATTCAACCTTTTCCAGCTCATTGCCCCCAATACTAATAACTAGTTCAGGGGCTGACCTTGTTCTTACAGGTGTTCCCATTAACATCCACTTGGACTTACTGGCGTTAAGGGTAAGCCGGTTAGTCTTGAACCAGATTGCTATCCGGTCAAGTTCTGAGTTGAGACTCTCCTCGATGTATTTAGGATCCGTACTTACACTGAATAAGGCGGTGTCATCAGCATAAAGTGAAATTTTACTACTTGATACAGCTGCTGTCAAGTCATTAATAAACAGATTAAACAGGAGTGGTCCCAGGATAGATCCTTGGGGAACACCAATGTTGACAACGGCTGGATCAGATGTACATCCATTCATTGAGACAGTGTGTAATCGATTGGCTAGGTAGTTCGTAAACCAGGCAAGCTCCCTGCCATGAAGGCCGATCCATTCGAGTTTCTTAATCAAAATTTGATTTTCAAGCCTTGACCATAAGGATTGACCTATCACACTAAGACTCATAAACAAGACTAACAACAGTAAGTAAATGTTGACAAAATCCAAGGGAATCAACAGTAGTGGTTATCAAACGCCAATAAATTAGACAGAGCTGTATCCAGCACTAACATTACCTCACCTTCACATTCTCCAGTCTAAGAAATGGTACATGTATCTCTAAAAGCTTTATGTTTGGCAACTCACAGAAAATGTTAATCTTAGTGTAAAAATTATTTGTATGGTCCATTTGTTATGGCTTAACTTCATCTTAACGTTTACTTAGTGAGATTTGAAGTTGATAACTTTCCCAGCCGTTAACGGTCATGTTTACACATACCACTCAGTAAATTCTGTGTCAAACTTCACAAAGCATTTTATACAGTCCTGTCAGCATGTTATTGACTTTCAAAAGACTCCCTCACACCAGAGCGTACTTTCTCTCTGGCCGCACTACACGATTTGTGTACAGACCTCAAAATCGCCTCTTTCATATGCTAATGACGCTACTCTGAAACCCGAGTCCTGTCTGTTGTTACCGGGTAACCCGACACTTCAGACCCCGGCTGCAGGGTGGGGGGGTTATTATGGATTAGTGTAACTTATCCGCAGTTGTTAGTTTTAGTGACAGGCAACAGTAGACTACACAGTTATGTCAGGCGTCCTGCGCTGAACATTTGTCATCTGTTACACACTGCTGAGTTTGTGACAAATCTCTGTATTACCAAGTCCTCATCAGTGTATAGGGCTTTAGGGTAAGTTGGCTTTTCTATTATATAGAAATAGTATAATTTAGAATGTGTTTTAAACTGGTAGCTGCATCAGAATAGTAGAGCGGCAAACATTAGAACAAGTGTTGGCGTGGGTCCAGTCTGTCCCTCATTATTTACGTAGTAACAGAGATAGCCACAACTCCTGCCTTGCACAGACCTATGTATACAGAGAAAGCCAAAACATACTTCAAGTGGTATTGATTCCTTTGCACCTCGGCAATTTTTGCCAACCATCTACTGTAAGTATGTAGGATTTGTATTCCTGCTTGAGAAAAGCTCTGTCTTTTTACTAATATTTTAGTGTCTAAAGTCTGAAGCTTTCAGCATCTTGGTATTTTTTCTTGTGACCCTCTTGAGAAGCCTAGAAGGTGTAAACACTGTGCTACAGAATCAGTTACATTAATTTTGTTGAAGCAATGTCGTGCATTTCTTATTGTGAGCTACGTCCAAGTTTCTACATGTAGTTATTCTTTATCATAACTATCATACATGTATACGGTAGGTCTAAAATAATTAAGTCTGTTGTGAACAGGATGGATAATTCCATACTGATAAGCATTGATTTGAAAGCACAATTCATGGAGGCATGTAAACTCAAGTAAAATGGTGTACATTGCAGTCACGTATGTAAACTCTTCTGTCTTGTGTTTGGTCACCCATGGTATGGTCTGGTCAAGGACAAGTTAACTTGTTTGTCCCTCGTCTGGTGTCAGGACATCAATATTGACAGATGTTGCAGAAAGTAGGTTATGTGGTCACCAGGGCCACAGTTCAGATATCAGTAGCCTGCTCATTCTGAAAGAACAGTTGAGTGTTACTAGGACTGGCATCAGAGTTATTATTCTGATCAAGTACATTGGTGACCCATTATTTCTTACTTTGCAATTTTATCTTTGGCAACCTCTTGTTAGGTTTCAAAAATAATGTTAGACTTTGAAGATCTTCAATAATTATTTTTTCTATATCATAGAAACGCAAGGAAGAGGAAGAAGCCAGAAGAAAGGAGAAACAAAGAAAGGAGGAAGAAGAAAGAAGGAAAGAAGAAGAGAAACAGCGCAAGGAGGAGGAGAAAAGAAGAAAAGAGCTAGAGAGACAGGAGGAGGAGAGACGTCAGAAAGAAGAAGACCTCAGGCAGGCCAGAGAACGGAAACAAAGGGAAGAGCAAAAGAGACGTGAAGAAGAGGAGAGAAAGGCACAGGAAAGAAGAAGGCGGGAAGAGGAAGAGAAGGAAAGATTGAGGAAAGAGGAAGAGAGAAGACTAGAAAATGAAAGGGAACAGCAGGAAATAAAGAGAAGAGAGGAAGAAAGGAAGAGAAGAGACGAGTTGGCTCGACAGCGCGAGGAAGAAGAACTAAGGCTTGAACAAGAACAAAGGGAAAAGGAGAGAAGACGAAGAGAAGAAGAAAAGGAAAGGAAAAGACTAGAGGAAGAACGAATCAGGAAAGAAAAGGCTGAAACCAGAAAGAAGGAGGAAGAACGTAGGGCTCAGCAAAGACGAGAAGAGGAAGAAAGACTTGCTGAGGAGGAAAGAAAGGAAGAGGAAAGGCAGAGGGAGAGAAAGAAGGAGGAAGAGCGCAGACAAGAGGAGAAAAAGAGACAAGAAGAAGCCAGAAGGGCCGAGGAGAGGAGGATAGCAGAGGAAAAGACTCAGAAGCACCTAGAGAAACTGAGGCAATTAGCTGAAAAACAAGCAGAGCCAGTGTAAGTACACATTGTGTGATTTTTAGATGAATGATAATGATTTCCAGATAAGATCCACACTAACACCCTCAGCATTTGCTAATTTTACACTTGAATACATGCTACAAGTCACCCGTCCAAAAAGATGGGAAGATGACAAAGATAAAATGTTCGTTCACACTTGGGCAGTTACCTTCAAACCTTTTTTCTCACCAGTCCTTGACAGCTTAGTAATTATAATACTTTCTCTCTGAAGGTGACATGGGGAAAGTTCCTTGGGTGGATAAACTCCATGTACGGTATCATAGAAGTGCATCAAAATCAATCTTTGAGAGATCACTCAAAGCAATCTGTGACAGAACAAATGTTGATGGGTTCTGTAACCTTCACAAAGGGCAATAATCTATATAGTAGGCAATGCATTGTCACAGAACTAAATAAGATGTGCAACAAGACCCCACCACAATCCCCGGTGTGATCTCAATTATTTCCTTGGCTGAATGAGGTCAAGCAATAAAAATAGAATGTTTTGTGGGTTGAGTACCATCCATCTTATTCCCATGGCAGTCTTTGCAGCTAGCTGCAGGGTGTGACATGATCAGGGGTAGGACTGGGGAAATTTTGTTTTGATCTGCTAAGTTAGAAGAAATCCAAGAAAGTTGTTATTGTTTCTAGTGTGGTATGTTTCATCTGGATGTAATCCTCGTGGGACTCGTAATGAGTCTCTGTTTGTAATCTCTTGACTGTACTGCAATAAGCTGTGAAAACAATTTGTCTGTCTTCTTGAATACATTCATGTAACTAGTGGCTATTGTTGCAGTTGAAACATTAAGAAATCTGTTCTGTTCTTGAAAGCTTTGTTGTTGAATTTTTATGTCTTAAGATATATCATCAATAGATCAGGTTGGGAGAAAAGTTATTGTTATAAAGGGTGGTATTTGTCGCCTTAAAGCTTTGATTTCAAGTTGATTTTCTTGTTTATTCAACAGACATGACAGCCCAAGACAGTCCAGCTCTGGTGGCCTCCACAGACCAGACTCAATAGATAAGGAGGTATGTGACAATACTTTTTTCTGAGTGTCCTTTCCAAGATGAGTGGATTAAGGACTAATGTAGCATGTCTGTAAGTATTGTTGTAGTATGACACTATCACCTTTTTAGATAAGAGCATAATTCCCTACTATGCAGTAGCACCAGTCCTGGAGACCCGGCCATGTGTCACATGAAATAAGAAATTGTCAAAGATGAAACAATATTCTATTTTCCCCCTTCAGGACAGTTTGACAAGTACAGTATACAGTACCAGCCATTGTCGAATGTCCCATGCATCATGAAATAATTCTCCCCCCCCCCCCAGGACGTGTTCAGCAGCCAGTCCTCCGTGGTGGAAGACGATATCGAGGACGACGCCCGTTCCCTGGAGCTGCGGAGGAACCGGGAGCGGGCGGAGGCAGAACTCGCCCAGGCCAAGCAGGTACGACGAGAGAGGATGCTGTCTGCAGGGTCCGGCAGTATCAGTCTGAGCGAGGACGACTTCGACGCACATCTGGGCAGGGGCAGGTCAGGATGCCTTTCTTTCTGTTCACTCATTCAGTCGTTCATACATTGAATCAGATGTTTTCTTTATATTTTGCTTCTTCTTGACAGAAGAAATCTATATTTCCAACTATTTACTCATAAAGTTTGGCCAGGTGTGGTCACAAAAACGGAAAGAAAATTGAGAACAAGCCATATTCTGCTATTCAGGTTTATTCATATTGTATGACTGGGTATAATTAATAAGAATTGTTCTTGAGGAAGGGTGTTTGCCCAGTCAACAGACAAGTCAAATAAAAAAGTCACATATGGCCATTATAGTGGCAAGTTTGAAATACAATGTATGATATTGTGTACCGATTGAAAATGACATGATATTTTTATAATCATGTAAAACTTGCAAAGCTGGCTAGCATATACTAAGGGAAATCAGACCGTGCAATGTCATGACATTGTATGAATCATTGATTTTGATGTTTGCCTCTCTTGATATCACATAAAACTAACAATTGATTATTGTCTTACACCACTATAGCTTGAAGGCATATTTGACCACAACTCAATTGATAATAGCGACCCCGACGGCTATTTGTCTTGTTTTAATAATAGACTACATGTCATCCGGCCATACTGGTGGCTGATTGATGCACCAGCAGCCTCCATTCACCCTGCACCTTCCAGTTAATAAACCCCTTCATCACCATAATTCTTATGACAGCAGGGTATTGTTACACATGGCGTTTCAAAGGTTTTAACCTGGGGGCATAGGAAATGTAGGACAAGCCATTGCGTAGTCAGGGGTGTTTGCCAAACTTGGAAACTTTTTTCCAACAATTTTGGAGACGTTTGAGAATTTTTAAAAAGCCTTTGATGAACATGCAGATCTAAGGATGCATGACATTGTGCACTGCATAAATTTCAAGCAAGCTTGTGATATCCAATATTCTTTTGTCAAGAAGTTGTTTGACATCTCCCTCCCTAAAACAAGTTGACCTGTCCCAGAGTCCATTTGTAAAGACTGTTGTAGCTGGAATTCCTAAGAGTGGGTGGCCCTCTATGTTAAAGTGGTTTGTAGAAAATGTAACCAACTCCCAACGTCTCTCACCTGTCCAGTCTGCTCTCTGTCATGAAGGAACAGAGCAGGTATGTGGAGGAGGCTCAAAGCACTACCTGCATATCATACAGGTTAGTGCAGGTGGAATTGGAGCTGTTCCGGTGTTTACCTGCACTTAACCTGCACTGGTTTATGTATTGTGGGTATTTTATTGTTCCCAAGTTTTTCTTAAACACTCCACAGTTGTATTATAAATCCTGATGTACAAAAGACTTAATAAGTAAGATGTGTGTGGTATACAATGTAGGTGATTTTGGTGTTACCTGCACATGTACGCAGTGTATGTATAGAATTTTGAGACTTAACATGGGGGGGGGGGGTCACTAGAACCACCAGGGAATTGGAAGAAGAGAAATTAAGAAACAGAAGCTCCAAATTTGTCTCATTTCTGAATGACTACATGGTTCTAAAGAAGTGAGAATACTTCCAGCTCACTTGATGATGACCCCAGCACTGATTGTCACCATGTTCCAGACCTGTGAGAGGTTGCCAGGAATGCTGTGCAAAAATCCCAGTACTTATCTACTAATCGTTACTTCATTGAATTACCTCAGCGCTACTACATTGTGCTCATGTTTACTTTGGAAAAGCTTTATCTTGTAAAAATGACAGCTTTTGGCCGTACAAAGCAATCGAGGTCACCTGTGTGAAAAGGTGCTCCAGCTGCCATATCCCAGCGGTTTCCACTCACACAAAAGTAGGAGAAAAAGTATTGTCTGCATTACCATGGCAACGGGTACTCCAGTTCATTGGCATAGAAGTGTGAACAAAGGTCTTTTCAATTTTACTACCAGTATATTTTGAAATAGTGCAATACTGTACATTTGTTTAATTTGGCGTAATGCCTTTATGAGATTTCAAGCACATTAGACTGTTTTTGTAAAAATTATGGTGTAACACATGTAAAACCCTCAGATATTTATTTCACATGATATTGACAATGGCATATGCTGGCCAACATTGCAACATATGCTGTTATGTAATGGCAACTTGCCATGAAAATTTTATGATTTGCAGTAAAAATGCAACACCTTGCATGAAGACTCCAGTGACTTAGAAGTTGGACATGTCATGATTACAGAGTTAGAAGATGTACATGTACCCAACACAGAGACAGGTTCACTTCCGAGATGATTATTATGGTGGATATCCGAACAGGTGGCACAGGTGGTACATTGTTTGCTGACAGTTATTCCAACTCTTAGCATTCACACCTGCAGAGGAAACTGGAAGGAATTTCAGCCTCTTTTTGTGCTCATTTACTGTACTCTGCTTGTTGCCTGTATGACTTTGAAACAAAATGAAAGGGTCAGTTATGAGTGTACAAAAGTCACGTACCCAGATAGGAACAATAATTAATATGTCTCTGTGATTTCGAACGTTTGTGGTGAATGTTTAGTAATGATGCACTAATGTTTGTGTTTTGCAGGTCTGCCAGTAGAAGGTCTGGAACAACAGCTGTAAATGGCACAAGAAACCATGGGGTGGGTACTGTTTACTGCTGTTTGTATATAGATGTTAATCTCCAAGCAGATCTTTTGGTGGGGGTAAGACAGTATCAAATTGGCCAGTCTGTATCCATTTCCCCACCCAAGATCTGCCGGCACTCAAACAGGGAGGAGCACTTCGAGTGCCGGCAGATCTTGGGGTGGGGAAATGGATACAGACTGGCCAATTTGATACTGTCCAACCCCCACCAAAAGATCTGCTTGGAGATTATATAGATGTGACACCTTGAATTTTAGAAAAAAAAAAAAACCCAGGAAAATATGAAAAGCTCTCTATCAAACAAGTTGTTGAATGTCATGATGCACCATTATTTTGACATATTTGTCAAGGGAGGAATGCTCTTTCAAACGATGGGAAACTCTATATTTTGTAACTACCTGTCAGTCCAATAATTATAATGACTATATTTATAAACTGATAGAAAAGTCTTTTTCCTTGAAGTTCTGATGCACAGGTCCTGTCAATATGTTTTGCCTTAGTCACTAAAACAGTGGAAAAGAACTACTAGTTGAGTGATTGCGGCTCCCAGAATTACTCCCTACCCACCTACCCATCCAGAAAATGAATCCCCTGCCTAATTTAGAAACAGTCTGTACAGTTTCCTGGGAGAAATGGGTAATTAAGGCCAGCAAATGACGTCCCTGGTGATGCATATTTCATGAACCCAGCTGTTGTTTCCCCGCTCTGCTTGGACATGGGTTATGGGGTCATTAGATTAGAACATATTGTGCAGGAATAATGGTATGTTAAGGGGTTTTCACCCTGACGTGTTGAGCACCATTGGTGAAAGGTTTCCTCTGTATCTGTGAATGGGAAGAGTGTACTGCACGTATGGTAACACATTCATGTTTATGTGTGCTTGCATGTTTACTTTGACGATTGGATTTGGTGATAATTTTTAACTTGCATGTATAGCAGCATGCTTTATGGTATATTTCAGTACAACTGCATTCTCTGCATGCCTGTGACTGATGAATTTATCAATAATTAATTGCTCCTGAAAAAAATCACTGTACGTTAACATTGCAGTCAAAGCCATATGATGATCGTGTTTTGATGTTTCCAAAATTCTTTTAAACCATGTCACTCAAATCAAATATTACTTTTTTATCTAAGAACTCAAGGTAAGATATACTCTACTGTTCAATGTACTTCTCAAAAAGAGATGTTAGATTGAGCCTGACACTCACTCGGTTCCATCTGTGTTGGCATGACCAGTGAGACATTAATTTTTCAGAATGCTAATGGAGTTGGATCAAGTTACACAGACCGTCTACAAGTTTGCAAATTGTGTTTGCAGGGCTCTCAGAGTCTGTGCACAGACACAGTATTAGCTGTTGTGTTTATAAGCTTGTTTGTTTGTGTGTTTACAGGACTACACAGGAGTGGACGCTGATCTGGACCTGTCGGTGTCCACAGACACAGAGATGGAGGATGTGGTGGACCAGTCTCCGCTGGCCAACATGAGGATCACCTCACAGTCTCCCCTCAATGGTGAGAATACTTACATGTATCATTATTTAATGCTGGGTAAGGAATTCAACTTTGTTACCACAATTTGCACATACTTGTACATTCTCACCTGTCTATAGTGGTCACTCAAAGAAATGTCTACAGTAGACAGTACACAGGGCTCAAAATACTTGGTGCATGTGCACCCAAATTTGGAGTTGTGCACCCAATGTTTTTTGTAGGTTTTCATATGTAAAGATGCATAGTAGTATACAGAGTATTCTTGACATTTAAATGTCAGAAAAATAATCATTCTTGTAACACATATACTTTTCTTTAGAAATGAAACATAACTAGTTTAGGTTGGGTGCACCCGTGCACCTATTCTGAAAAATGAATTTTGAGCCCTGGTACAGTATTCTTAATCAATGGCAACATAATGTAAGAATATTTCCTTTGTCAGACTCCTCCATGATGCTGAAGCTGAACCAGCGACTACAGGAGGTCAGCCGTCAGCTGGAGAGGGAGAAGGCCGGCAAGGAGGAGGTGCAGGTCAAGGTCAGGTCACTGGAGTCTGAGAGGACAGACCTCAAAAGGTGAGGAGAGTCATCTTCAACTTAAAATTATAGAGATACATGTAGAAAATTTGTAATGTCACAGAAAAACAATAAAAATTTTGCAGAATTATCTTCGAAGTTGTTACTTATAGATGCTACAGTCACTAACTGACCTGTTTGTCTTTTGAAATATCTTACTCCATTCTGTTCTTGACCTGCTCCTTTACAGGAGACTGGACACAGCCAACCGAGAGAAGTCCAATCTGGACACCATCAAAATCGACCTGGAGGGAGAGATAAGAAAACTGAAGTAAGTACTTAATAACAGTTTGACTCAACTTTGGTCTTTCATTTTAATTTGTCCTTTGCCTTCACAGGTTTCAGTTAACATTCTCCCTGCTAACGTAGCCGTTTGGCACCAACTTTGTGTCAGTTTGATTTGAGGTGTAACCTACCATGTTTCGTTTAACAGATATCAACTAGGAGAGGAGCAGGAAAGAAGGAAGACAGCAGACACTGTTCTCAACAAGACTAAAGAGCAGCTGTCCAAGAAGGAGACACAATATTCTCAGTACGATATTTCTTCTTACCCTAGTTTGAACTTTTGTTCTGTAATGATTGCACAAGTCTTGTGGCAATGCAAAAAACAGTCTAAGGCAAGAAACTTTTAAATGACAAACTATTAGCTTTGTGTATTGCCGACATTTCATAATGAGAAATGTTACTTGTATTTTCTTGCCATTCAAATGTATATCTTAGAAACAAATTTTTTTGGTCTTTTTTGCCACAATTAGCGTTGACATGTTTGTTTATTTGTTTGTGTGTTTATCATTACAGAGAAGTAGAAAACAAACAGAAGTCTGAGCTGACCATCAGGGGTCTTCAGATGGAACTCAGGTCAACCCAGTCACAAGTCAAAGCTGTAAGGAGAATGTGTCTTACTTTCAACTCTTCATTTGTGGGCAAGAAAAATCAATGTACTGTTGACATAACATCTTAGACAGAAATGATAGATAGGTTTAGTTTGGTTCTATTCATTTCCTCATAAAGCAAAGTTTCATGATTCCAAAAAAGTCACGATGAACAGCATTGAAAATAACATGAACCAAACTGTGTATGTCCTTGGTGCTGATTGCAAGATTGTTATTATGAATGACATTCGTTGCTGTCCCTGGTGCTGAATAGCATTCACACTGACACTGCTGTCCCTGTCCTTGGTGCTGAATGAATATCAAACTAACATTTTTCTTTTTTCTTCCCAGCTGGAGGAAGAACGTGACGAGGCGCGGCGACTGTTGGCAGCGGAGAAGCAGGCTCGACAGTCTCAGGAGGAACATCACAACGAGCAGATGCAGCAGCTCAAGAACGAGGTACTCCAACTCTTCATGCCTCCTGATGTTTAACTTGCAGTCACGTTTCTTTCTTTACTGTACTGTTTCACTTATGTACTTGTATTCATTCCTATTGATCTTTCTCGTATACCCTATGTCCTAAATTTTCTCTTTTCTTTCTTCATGTCATCCATGGTATCCAAGTTATAACAGATAAGAGTTTTTCCTGTTGCATGATATAGTGTTTATTCATACCCAAGCTGGGTCATTCTTCAATGTAAGGGATGTTATCATGTTGCAAGCTAACCAACAATGCGCATCAGTGGTTAACTACACAGACATGAATGCCTGGGGAGTTATTAGTCTTTCCTCTCTGGTAATGACCAGCAAGAATTGTGGGGGTTTTAAAAATGAGGGAAATGTCAGTAGTAGCAACTTGAATATATGATATGGCGGCTCCAAACAGAGTCTACTTGCTCAAGGAGGATGGGCAGTCTTTGTACTGAGTATGTCATTGTTTCTGTAAACAGAGCATGTATTGTAACAGGCATACATGTTTGCATCACCAAGCCCTGCCTGTAGTTAATCACAATGTAAAGCATGAAGGGGCATGACTTTGTTACCAACGCATTATGTTCTTCATCCCATAGGAAATCAGCAAGTTGTCAGTAGAAAGAGTGAGTCACCTCCTCACATTTGTGTGTTTCTCTAGCACCATGCAGGACTAGTTTGCATGATGAATACTAACACTAGTTTCTTCATAGCTGCTTTGGTTTGTGTGTTTTCTAAACTGTGTTTTATGAAGCAATGTTTGCATGCTGTGTGTGTGTTTTCTTGCATGACCTGTCTGTTCCTACTAACATATGAGTTGAGTTCAAGCATGTTTTTGTGTGGCAGGCTGATATTGTTCTCATTGTGTGCTTAAGTCTGCTTGTGATTAACTGTTGTACTTATAGAGTTGAACAAGCTATTATAAATCAAAAAGGGTTTTTTACGTTTCAGGTTGGTACATGTGTCACTGAAATATGTTACATGTATGTCAGCAGGCTTTTCTGTTTGACTTCTATGTTGTAAAACTACCCTGGTCTCTTTGAATTTGGAAAGACATCACACAGGAAATTTGGAAATCTGAAATATATTTCATTTAGTTGCGGAGCATATGCTAAGTATAACATTACATCTTATTCGAAAGAATGTGTAATCTAATATGTTATGGTAAATTTATAATTCTGTTGCTGCTTTTACAATTGTAGAAATATTTCACTTCAGAATTTCTTTTCTTCAAATTTCCAAATGAATGTCTTCCCAAGTTTAAAATGTGTTTTATGGTGCCTGAATAGAGCATTGACATTGTGTTTTAAATAATAACATTTAGCTCTGATATTTTGTCTCCCTTACAGCAGAATGAGGCTTTAAACAAGCTGGAAAGTGCAGACGACACGAGACGGTCTGTCTCTGACCACAATGAGAAACTGAAGAGTGAACTCATGCATCTCAAGGTACTGTTTTTGTACCTTACATTGTTTCTTGTTGACCAGCATTACTTTCTCACCGCAAACAGATATAACACATTAACAGTAATTCTTCATGTTAAAGTTATAAGAATTGTTAGTACCAGATATGCCCAGTTACATGTAATGAAATACTGTTAATGCATGCCAGATACTACTGTCCTTGGTGCTGATTGACATTCACACTGAGATTGCTATCCCTGTCCTTGGTGCTGAATGAATCCAAAACTGACAGTTAATAACTTAAAAGGCTAAATAAAGGTTACTGCTTGATCTTCTTCTACGATATCAGCTTGAATGTGTACGTGAATGTATTTTGTTTTGTTTCCTTCCATCCCAGATTGAGTTGGAGCGTCAGCGCACCAGGTACAGGGATGAGTACGGTCTGCTGCACAGTGAGAACGAGGAGCTCAACAACAAGATAGAGGAGCTCAAGAATGAGATTGTGAGTCAAAATAATGTTAAACTTTGTATTTGATATGTGGCAAGATGGTATTGTGGTGCAGCTTGTACTTACTGTACAAAACTAATGTGTTATGCCTAACACAGTTCACTGGTTATGCAAAACAAACTATAGGCTGAGTTTCATACCATCATTAAGCACCAGCATAGAATCTGTAATATTTTTCCATTATCCTACAGACAAGAGACAAGGTACATGTATCTCTCAGCTGTCAGAAGGTCAGGGTAGTCTGAAAAGTTGCCAGGATTTGCTGTCAGTGTTAATTTTCCGTTTTTGTTCCTGTTAGCTTTTTTTTGTGTGATTTCCTTAGACAAAAAGCACTAGCGTTTTGTTTAATTTGTTGGTTAATTGTTCAGTTTGTTGTAGTCATGATGCAGATGGTTAGCTTACGCATGTACATGTAGGTTCCATACATGAAGACCAAATCCAGGAATGTTTTTTTTTTTGAAAATGGAAAAATGTTACCGAGGGAGCATTGTTGTATCGGTCAGTTCTGACAAAGAGGTTATCTTTGGGCTGCTGTTTGATTGTATCAATTTGTATGTTTGTTGACAACATAACTCAAAAAGTAATGATTTTTTTTTTTGTATGAAGTCACTGTTATCTTCACCTAACTGTTGGTCAAGGGACAAGTTTCATCACTGTTCTCCTATCAAGTTCATTTAGAACTACAAGTATTTGTATTTGCTAACCTCTGCTGTTTCTCCGACAGAGAATGAGTGAGGAGGCCCTGGCACACTCCCATGCCATGTTCAACAATCAGCTGGCACAGGTCAAGTCCCAGAATGCCGTGCTGACTGCCGACCTTGACAAGGAGAAGTCTCAGAAGGACAGGCTCAATGCAGAGGTCAGTTATTACTGTATTTTTTTGTTTTGTTTTGTTTTGTTTTATACAACATTTTATTTCTTACAGTTATTAGACACTCAGTTGACAAAGTGCTGAACCACAGTTTTTATATTTTACTGTAGATACTAGACATTCTGTAGCTTCATTCACTAAAAAAATCAAAATCAAATTGCATTATCCTACAGTTTGAGTGTTTGACTATAAGGTAAATGCTGATGTTGTTTCTGCCCTGCTGTATAGCTTGACTCTCTGAAGCAGAGACTGCAGGGTGCCAACCAGGAGCTGGAGAAGGGCCACCTGGCGCGGAACGAGCTGGAGCGGGCGTCGCAGCACGAGAGGGACGAGCTGAAGCGAGCCATCGACCACAAGGAGGCGGAACTGTCTGGCCTGAGGGAGAACAAACGTGGGCTGAGCCAGCAGCTGGGCACCGCAGAGTCACGCATCAAGGGGCTGGAACATGAGGTGAGGGGAGAAGGGGATGCCTTGTTTATTGCATGCACTGTGAACAACAACATACATATACAAATGTATACAGGTTCACCTGAAGCTGGGTAAGATATACAGAGAATTTGTATGACAAGAAGAGAACTGCAGCTGTACACTTGTTCTATTGACTGTTCATGAGGTAACAAGAAATCAAGGTCCACTTTTCATATCCTAATCCTTTATTGTAACAGTATTTTGTCATGTCTTTCAACAGATCCAAATGACTCAGGCTTCCCTGAACGAGAAAAACAACCAGCTGAACAACCTGCAGAGAGACCTGGACCAGAGAAGAGGTAACCTGGAAACCCTGGAACAGAGAGTACTGCAGGAGAGAGACAACTCCACCAAGCTCAAGGCCAAGCTGGAGACAGCCAATGAGAAGTAAGAGTTTCAACTAGAAACTGTAATTTAGTAAGCATGTCATACGGAGTAGCATACAACATAGGGAGTTTGGGGTAATATTATAGACAAAACAGGTGTTTTCTGTGAAAAGGTAAATATCACTGTAAATAGAACAGGTGTTCCCTGTGAATCTCTGGTCTTCAACAGCTGTTCTGGGTTGTATTATCCAATGGTTCCCCAGTATCACTATCATTTGTCAGTTTTCTGTTCAAAGTTCGTACAGTCAGAAGGCATCAGTGATTGTGTCCAAGTTCCCTTAGAGTCTGCAACATCCGTAGCATTCGATAACCTGTAACAGCTGTCCAAACTTTCCCACTTGCACTTTCCTCACACTTCCTCCTGCTCCATGTCTGTGCCCAGGATCGCAGGTCTGCAGAACGAGTCGCTGCTGTTGAAGCAGCAGGCGGAAGATTCCAAGTTCTCGGGCAGACCCGGCAGCAGGGGGGGAGGGGGAGAACAGGACAGGCTGCAGGGCATGCTGGACAGGATGAAGGACGAAAACCAAAGGGTGAGGATTTCAGAACCCATTCGGGTTTAGTAGAACAGGAAGAGTACATATCTATTAAGGATCCTTGTCCTGCTGGCCTTTTTTTACACAATATTTTTCAGTACTGTCATGTTATTATCAGGTCATAGACCCCTAATTTTTTTGCCCTGTGGTGCACAGTTACTTCGCTGTGGTGTGATTCGTTGCACGAGAAATACCTCCGAATCGTACCTATACAGGGTGCTACCTGTATATGGATGGTACTGTATGTGCAACCCAACAATTGTTGGGCATCGCATGACTAGGGTTTAACAGATACTAATTACATGTCTAGATTATTAGTAATAGTCTTGGATAGCTTAGCTGCATGCCAAGATCACTCATTCTGAATCCTTTGTTGTACGTTTGTGTCCAGCTGAAGGAAAGTCTGGAGGAGAAGAACAAGTCTCTGACGGACACAGTGAACATGATGAGGGAGGAGATGAGGAGTCAGGACATGAACAGGAGTGCCTCCAGCATGGAGTACCAGCGCATGCAACAGGTCAGGACAGATCAGAATCACCAGGACTATTGTTTTGCTTGTCATACAGCTTACTAGGTTGATGTGAAAATGCTGTATGGAATGCAATTTGGGATGAAGACTATAAATAGCAGCAAGTTCAACATGCCGCAAGTCAGGAGTCAACTAGCTCTCCCTTTCTGTCGATAGTACCAACCATTATTTGTAACATGTGATGTGTTGGCCAGGGCTATTGCTTCCCTAGTTACAGAACAACATACCTGTGTTAGCATGAAGCAGGTTTGGAGTCATCCAGCTCTCATCCTTCTACTCTAGATACATGTACTGTATGCTGTACAAATTTCAATCATGTAGATGTGTGGTCCAAGTCTGCTGTTTTGATAGTTGTATGACAACAGCAACATTGTACAAATGTATGATTGTTGATTGTGTCATTGAATATCCCTCTGCTCTTGGCCTGAATTTTATGGATCTTTGAAATTCTTTTTGAGGTGAGTTTTTCAAAACACCTTGCTGAATTCGTCACTGCTGTACAGAACAGAGCACCTGCATTTACCACAAGCACGGGAGGCTGTCAGCGATGTATTTTCAGTTTCAGGCTGGGGCAAGCAAAACCACCATTCATCATAAAGCACAATAAGCAGGCAATGCATTGGTGTTATGTATGCAGGAATCAAGAACACCCACCATCCTGAAATGTTTCTTTCTGTCACATATTATAAGCTTGGTTTCCTCCTCAAATTTAGCATTGTTAGGGTCTGAAAATGGTAGGGAATTGTACTGGAAGGTTTAGTGATAATGCACCTGGACATTAGCAGCCATTTTTACTCAGTCACAAATTGAATCCTTCTCCAAGTGCTGGCTATTAGTTCAACTTTTTCCACTCAAAGTGCTGGCATGTGAAGCTGATTTAGTGTAGTTTGAGAAGATCCACTTGTATGTACTCATAGTATATTTTGATCTGATGAAATCTGAATGTTATCCCCCTATAGGAGCTGTCTGATGCAATGAAGAGGGTTTCTCTTGCCGAGGCTGCACTGGAAGGAGTCAAAAAGGTTTTTAATCTTTTTTTTCAAAGCCTGAATGTGTTGCTGGTTCAATAATGATAGGACTGGTTTACTCTTGTTTTAAATTGAACAAAATTGTGTTTACATGTAATACATTTAGTTATAACTTATTCTCAGTCTGAACAACCAACTATTCTAATACAGTACATATATTCTTTAGAAATGTTGCAGTCATTCATCCTACATTGTGCTGTTACTCTTTTCCAGGCTAAAGACGGCCTGGAGATTGAGAAAAATAGTCTCCAGGGAGAGATAGAAAGACTGAAGAGCAAGGTCAGTGATAACTACATAATTATCAATACACAATTATTCATATACAGTTATGATATTATTCATACCCCTGTCAAAACAATAATTACAATTTCAGAGTTATACGTAGCCATATCTATGATACGAATTTAGAGATACTAATCATTAAGTGTTATTTCTATCCAAGGCATTATACAAGGTGTCTTAATTAGTGTTTCATGTAGCCCTGGTTCTCTCTATACAGGTGATGGGCCTGGAGGAACAGAGACATGATTCGCAGACTAAGATTCGTGAACTTCAGGACCACACCAAGGAGATGGAGAGACATTCAGTCGACCCACAGAGAAAGGTACCTGGTATACATGTTTCTCTATTGTGCCAAGTCCTATATATCTTTTGGTCATCTACAAATTGCTCATCTTCTGTTGTGATTTGACCTAATTTTTTTTATCTTTTCAACATTATACATGCCGATTATGTCTGTCAAAAAGATGGAATGTATGACCATCATGTTTTTGTCATGGCAACAACATTGTGTTTGGGCTGAACCAAGGAAAGTTCCCCCCCCCCTCCTGTATTTCAGGCTGAGTTGGAGACGTCTGTACAGAAGCTGCAGATGGAGAAGGCCCAGCTGGACGCCACCCTGAAACATGAGCAGACGCGCGGGGAGATGTTACAGAAGGACCTGGAGGACTCACACAAGGTGGGGAACTCTAACCATCCAGACCCACTGTGTATTGTACTTAAGAAAAAGAGATTGAGGTTACATTACATCAAACCTGTATATACTAGTACTTTACTACCCTGTCTAAATAGATGAAAGGAAAACTTTTCCGCTGCATCATGTCTGTTGTTCTGTCCCATCAGGTGAGGTCCAGCCTGGAGGCCCTGGTCGCCAACCTGAAGACATCCAACGTTCACCTGGAGGACAAACTCAGTGTAAGTGTGCAATGGCAGTTCATCAAATTTAACACTGTTTTACAAGATTAGTGCTACTTCTCTTAAAATCCTCTACCGGTAAATGCTGTAACAGTTACACATGTCCCACATCCACAGGAGGAGGCAGCCAATCGCAGCCTGTTTGCTCGAGATGCGGAGGACTCCAGGGCATTATGGGAGAGCGAGGTCAAGTCCAGGTCAAAGCTGGGACTCCGAGTGAGTGTGACCTTTCCAACTATTAACATAGGAGGCCAACAATGCTGTTATCTAGACACTTCCTGATATTGTATAAGTCTGTTCTAGTGTCCATATCAATCTTCAGTAAGCCTGTAAGTATTTGCTTGCTTCAATGACAGTGCCAACAATGATAGTCCTTTTGTAAAGTCAACAAATTACAACTTAGTGTCTATAGATGTGTCTATGTCAAAAGAATTTATCATTTTCTGTTTATTCTAGATTGCACAGCTTGAAAGAGAGAAGGCAGAGGCACATACAGGAGTGGATGAGGTTTGTTAACCATCAGTTCTGAACCTTTTTGTTGCTTCAGTTTAGCCTTTCTCTTTATTATCATCAGTACACAGAACTGTAAGACAGCAGCGTACAATCATGTAATGTTTCCCTGTGATGTTGCCATGCTACAGGAGAAGAGGAGGATAAAGAGAATGGCAGAACTCAAGAAAATGGCTGAAGAGAAGATGCACGAAGAGATGCAGAGGTAAGTATCAACAACAACTCTAGAAAGACATATTATACATGTAAGACTAGTCCACATTTCCTGACAGCATTGTAGATACACAGTGTCTTCAAGACATACATGTATTAGGCAGTCTTTTTTGCAGGATTCTTGCTACTCCCTTGTAATTCCTTGCCCTATCATCATGTATCATCAGGTAATTGTAAAAGGCTCTGTTTCATACAGCCTTGGTTGCAAGTAGAGTTTTACATGTACAGTAGTCTAGTCTTCCTTTACTGACTTTGTGACTTTGTACCTCCCTTCACAGAAACACCAGACTTCAGGAGGACTTGGCCACAGCCAGGATGCAGCTCAGAGGAGCCAAGAAAAAACTCAAGGTCAGAAAGTCAGCAAATACATGTATGCTGTTCAGCGACAGCAACTCCTGCTGTTTTTGACATGTATACCTGAGGAAAAGTCTTTTTGCACCAATGGTCATCAAACAGTCATTCTGCCTGAAGAATAATTTATCAGCATTTTCAGCATTTTGAAGAATATACAGTCATGCAACTATTAACTTTATCTGACTGTTTAAAAGTTAGCAAGATATGAAAAATTGCTGCTTCAGGATTTCAGAATTTTTTCAGTACATGCAATAAGCATATGTGTTTTGTTTGTTGTTGTTTTTTTTTTTTTTCAGAAAAAAAGGTGACCCAACAACTTGTAATGAGTTTTTATTTTTGATGTTGTTTACCACAGGAGTTTATGTCTGGAGACTGGGGTCAGGAGAGAAAGGCTTTACAGGGAACCATTGACACACTCAGGAAACAGGTCAGCTCAACTATACCACAGTACAACTACATTTTTATTTTCTTGCCAACATTATGTACATGTATCATATGTATGTAAACATGGCCTAATCTCTTTCATGAACATGTACATGTGTACGTTGTCATCAGGTTGGAGAAGTGAGAGGTCAGTTGGAGCAGGAGGAGCAGATGAGAGCCAAGTCTGACATGTTGAATAGGCAGCTGCAGAATGGTCAGTACACAGGATGACATCAGCTCAAGAGTGCATTCAGATTACTGGATGCTCTTTAAATTCACCATATATTTTAAATGTGCTGGTCTTACTCTTAGAGAATGAGAGTTGCATCACACTTGCTTATCTTCAGTTCAGCCTCAAATACCGTGCCTCTGTCAAAAATGGATAAAGTTAGTACAAGCACCAGTAGTAGGTCTGACAAGAGCACAAGTACATGTATTGCCTCTTGCATGGACAGTACTAGTATGGCCAACATTGTACAATGTCATGTGCATCTAGTCTGGTATGTTTAACTCTAAGACTTATTTTCCTGCCAGATATGACATCATATAAGACCATGGAGAAGGAGGTCCAGAGATTCGAGAAGTTGAAGGAGCAAATTGAGGATGAATTTATCAAGTACAAGGTTGGTGATAATTGTGTGCTTTCTGCTTTCATAGGCCTCTTCTATCTATATCATTCCAAGTTAATTTTAATCTTGGGTATCTGATATGTTTTCACTCATTTCAGTATTTTAGATAATCCCTGTAATGTAGATTTTGATAGTCCAAGGTACTATTTTTACCCTAGATTTTTGTTTATTTTCTATTTAGTGATTTTTATGTGAGAGACATAAAACTAGATCTGCTCAGCTAGTCAATGGCTCTTACATAGGCTAGCTCTGGGGATGGTAACAATACACAAAATACAACAAAACATAACACATTACAAGACATAATTACACTGTAGATCTACTTAGCAAGAAGGTCAAGATGTCATCATACTGTTTCTACATCGCAGCTGTATATTGGGAAGAGAAGCCATACTATAAGGACAGGAGCCCAGGTTTGATTAAGCTACCATACTTTGTTCTTGGGTGGCTGCTTAAGTTCACTTTTCCTTTCTGCCCTGCACAGCAACATGTGGACTCAAACTTCGTAGACAAGTCCTATATTGACAACTACAAGAAACAGCTTGAGGCACAGGTATGCATGTGTACCTCTTTAACTATTCATTTCTGTGTCACAACTTTGTCAATGACTTTGCTTTTCTTCACTCACCCTCACTGGTAGGCTTGTACTTGAGAATCCTTTTTTGTGAACTGAACTTGTTTGACCATGCACTGTTTTGCTCACACTGTGTTTTTCCACTACAGAGTAACATTTTGTACATTAAGTATTCACATGCATGTAGAAATCAAAGGTAGTACAAAAATGTGTTAGTGTCTTGTATGCTACATGTATTTCATCATTCAGCAATTTCCCTAATTACATGACAAATATTTTGACATTTTACATGTCATCACTTTCATTTTAAATTTAAAGATTTCCTCACCATTAAAAACTTTTTAGACCTTTGAAAGACTTCCAGGCCTCTTACTTTTTAAATGGAGCAACCCCAGAGCCAGAGTTTGTGCCAATTTTGACATGAATATCTTGGTGTTTTCTGCGCCCCCCAGTCTCGAGTGGAGCTGAACAGTAAGCTCCAGCAGGTGAATGAGTACCTGGAAGGCCAGGCGCAGGCACGCAACAAACTGGACAAACTCAGGGACAGCAACGATGAGAAGATACGCAGCGAGTATGAACAGTCCATGAATGGCCTCAAGGTAATACAAAGTCTGACATTTTTTCAAGACTCATAGGTTTTATACAATCTGTAACCTGAACCTCCTGATGGTAGGAAGTTCTAGTTGCCCTTTGTCATTAGAGCCCTGATGCAAAAAAAATGTTGAAGTTACTTGACTGCATGCTCATATACTGTTTATATACAGTAACTGTTAAAGGATATTGTTGAGACTTGTACTAAAAGAAGACTGACCAACTAACCTGTTGATTTTCAGGGAGAGCTGGCCAGACTGAGATCCTCCCTCAATGACAGCCTGACTCAGAGGGAAACAGTCATTGCAGAAAAAGATAGATTCATGGTAAGAGTTCTTATTTATTTCTAATATTTTGAAGAAAGAAACAATTTTGTTAACTTTTTTTCCTTTTCAAGACATTTGATTGTGAAATTGGGAAAGAAAATCTGATTCCTTGAAGTAGTTGGTTTATGACCAGAATTCTCATAGACACTTAATTGAGACAGAAGTCATATACATGTAGCATTGTCTCATCACCTCTTCCCTGTTACAGGAGAAGTACAACGAGGCAATAAAGAAGGCAGAACGTCTGAACTCTCAGCTGGAGAAGGAGAGGGAGAGGAACACTGAGTCAGTCTCCAAACTCACGTAAGTGGAACAGATTTCATTTTGTAGATTCAACTTTCTCTAGTCTGCTTAATTTGGCTCTGAAGACCATACTGTAGGTCAGAAAACTGCATGTACCAATCATGTACATGTGCTGTTCCAGTGCTGAGAGACAGAAGTTGCAGGATGTGAGTTCAGGCCTGCTGAACACCAGCATGGGAGGAACCCTGCACATCTCCAGCCTCCTCAACAACTCAGCTGATGGGGATGACGCTCTGACCAGGAAGGTGGGAACAGCAAACCTTTATGTCTTCTGTCATATGAGAGTTTATACTGTGTTGGTATATACATGTACATTACAAAAAATTCATATCTACAGGGCTTGTACACCCCTCTGCATATGCAGGCTAGTGCAGGTAAATAGGAGTCTGTGTACTTTCCTGCAACAGACCTGTACTGGTAAAGGGTTTGGTGTGGCTATTTTCATCTGTAGAAAAGAATTTAAAATTTTCTTTCCATCAGAGATATACTCTGCTTTGACTTGTGTTTTTGGTCAAAAGTAAATCACTATATATACATAAAGGTTAACATCTTGAATTGTTCATTGTGCCTGTTAGGTGAGACAAGAGCTGGACAGAAGCATTGCCCATCACATGTCAAGACGTAAGTGCCCTCGCAAGTATTAACCTAAATGTAGAACATTGTTACTGAAGTGTATCCTTTCCTTGATGAATGTTATACACATGCAGTTGTACAGCTTCTGACAGCAAAATGATAGAGGTGAAATTAACATGATTTTCCCATTGTTTTTCAGCGCCAACCAGTTTGGGTCCCAGTCGCTCCAGTATCGGCAGACGAGAGTCTCCAATGAAAGACGACAGCGCCTACCTCAACAGCCTACGCAGAAACTACTTTGTGTAGGACACCACAAGGCCATGTTTTCTTACTGATACTGTGTCCAAAGGTCTTGAGTATGTCCTTCATCCACTGTGCAATTCTGAGGCCATGTAGTGAGAAAGTTTCTGTATCAAGCCGGAAGTTGACGTTGCAAAGAAAAGCTACATGTACAGTGTGTGTGGCAACTTTGTATTGTAAGCAATCTTTGTATCATTCCAGAAAGCCATGTCTGATTTCTTCCAGTATTTTACAATCTTAATGACAACAGCATTCCCATTTTTCCTCACATGTACAAATGTATGCCACTTCTCTTGCTTCTCTCAAATAGCACTTGTATATTACATCATTAAAGGGTTTAATGACAGAATTCATATCAAAACAGAATTGACAATTCACTGATTTACTATTACTGAATAACTATCAATTCCGTCCATTTAGAATAGCTAGTTTCTATTTGAGCCGCAAAGTAGTAGTAGGTATTGTAGCCGTCCAGCATATAGAAAATACCTGTGATGTTCCCACAATATAAAAAGCAATAAAACCATTGGTGTTTGGACAAGTTAGTCCAGTTTCCAAGGAAGCATGCTACCCCTCAGTTCTTATGTAAATGATGTAAATAAGGCAAAGTATAACTGCTGAAATGGATTGTGTTTCTTAAGGTCTTGTCAATGAAATTTCAAAAGGAGCCATTAAGATATCTTTAAGACCAAGGTGTAAGTATGTGTGTACACTGTATGTTTTAACTGTGTTGTTCATTGACCAGAGCAGGTTTTGTGTTGCAAAGTACATGTAAACTGTTAAACTTTGTGTCAAGTTGTGTGACAGGTCCTGGAGTAGCCACAAGTTTTTGGTGTATTGACAAGGAGGGAAAGGTGTGTAGTCGTTGTAAAGGAAGGTGCTGAAATTTGTATATTTATATGTTTCTAACATTTGATAAAAGTTAAAAAAAGGTGACTAATATTCTGCTGTCTTTAATCCCACCCAAACTTACACTGAAAGTCCATCTATGTGGTGACTACAAATGTGTATCATGTGCAACATGGATGATAAGCTCACCTTTTTTTCTCCCTTGATACTGGATCCATTGTAACTTTGGAGTGTCAGAGTTTACATTTGACTCTTGTTTTGGACCTATGATATTGACAATCCTTCGCCTTTTACATACTAAATCAACAGCAACGAATAAGCACAAAATGAAGTAGGATTTATGTCATACTTTTTCCAACCATGGATGTGTTACTGTGTCTAAAAGTGTCCAAAAGAACTACAACCAGTTCTGTGTAGACTATGGCATTGTCATTCAGTAGTTACTTCCTGATTTTTTTTAACTGTTCATGTCTTTTTAAGGGATTTCGAAAATCTGTTGTGTGTTATTTTTGTATACAGAATTACTTTAATGCAGTTTTAAGTGTATTTAAGATATGTTGTACTTATTTATCAGTATTGGCATCTCTGGTCTCATTAAAACTTCTTGGCAATTGTATCATGTATGTTTTTTATTGAGTAAGGCCACACTGACTTGATTATATAGATGATATTCAAGCGCACAGTTTTCACAGATTGTGTTCAACACACAGCTCAGAAAGTGCACCCAAATGCCTGAAATCATCATTACAATGTACATGTAGACCAATGAATTTGAAGTTCTACCAATCAGAGGACACGATACGAGTTGACTAATATTTAATAGAAATATGATACATATTCTACGTATGTATTGGTTGCAGTCAATCATCATTCAACAGTGTTATATTTGCGCAGATCTACATGTATACAGTGGAATCTACATCTACATGTCTACTTATGGTATGACTTTTTACGTAAACACTTACTGGTCATTTCATGCCTGTTATTATTGCTCTCTATTCATTGCTTTGTACCAAAGTATTTGGCAATGAGGTATTTCAACTGACTAAAGTACCCCCATAAAGTTACAGTATAAGTTTAAGTTATGTATGCAGTGATTACATTTATATTCAACCATAAAATGGTACATGTATGGTATCAAGAACCTTCAAATTGAAGGGAGTATATGGCAGGGAGTATACTATAAGGTCAATATTGAATTTCAGAAAAAAGGCTGTAGAGGTGGCTGAAAATTTCACAAGGCAATGTGTTTGAAAAAAAAGAATAAAATGTAAAAATTTGAGATGTTAAATAAAATGACTAAACAATACTGTGACAATGAAATTCGAATATCTTTGCCATTGAACATGTACACTACGACCAGTTCACTCGCTCTTTGTTGTAGTGTCACAAAATAATAATAAATTATAGAATACAGTACAAATTGGTGCTTTCAGTATTGTGTGGCCCAAGGGCCAAAAGGTTTGGGAAGGATTTCAACATAATAGTACAGTCATATCATTCCGACTCATATAACCTGACTCTATTTTAAAACATTTCACAAGATACAATATCATCTTCTGTAGAAATCTCTGTACATGTCCATTTTCAGTTTTACCCCGTCCTTCACCCGTTGTAGTGTGCCCTTTTCGGAGGTGAGGACGTTAGCCGCCACCCTGAGTTTGTAGTCGTTCTTCCTGAGGTAGGCGCGGGCATCGCTCTGCAGCTGGTCCAGCTTCTGCGGCCGGTACTCGTCGATGGCCAGGTCCTCCGACATGTAGGGGTTGAAGCGGAAATACGTGCTGGGAGGCAGGAGATCATGGAGGACCATGTGGATATCTGCAAATAAATTTACATGTTGTTAAAAATGCAAGTACATCAACAGAACTGTCAACACTCCAGAAATTAACTGAAGTGCAAACTACATGCACAGTAGGTACAGAATGAATAGATGAGTCGGAAATTTGTATTCACGAAAAATCCTTATATCGTCAATCTTTACGTTAAGCCTTTGTGTCACCAACAAAGGCCACACAAAACAAAGCCCCACCCAAAACAAAAATGTTGACATCCGCAAATAGTTGGATAACAAATTTCATTCAGTATATATAATACTCAGAGGAAGGTGACAGACAGTCACAGAAATGTTGACTAGGTTGCATATGTTACATAGTCAAGGTAAGATGTTACGGAGTCAAAAATAACTTTATCATCCAAACTGCTGCTGACCTTCTGTGTTGGTGGCGCTCTCCACCACCTTGGTGAGTTTGGTCCTGAGGTTGAGACTGGAGGAGCTGGTGACGTTGTCTGGTTCGTACCGTCCCATCCCGACAGAGATCACACACTGCAGGGGCGTGTCAGGCCACAGCAGCTTACTCTCATGGACAGCCACCGCACAGGGGTTGTTCACTAACACTCCTCCATCCTATGGACATGGGGAAAATATGGCAATTATTAATATATACACTGCAAAGGGGTTGTTCACTAGCACACCTCCATCCAGGGGACAATTGGGGGGGGGAACATGACAATTAATATACATTGCACAGAGGTTGTTCAGTAACACCCCTCCATCCTGTGGGAAATATGACAATAATAATACACATGACATAGCACAGAGGCTGTTCACTAGCATTTCTCCACCCTGACTTGATCATGATGGAAATAATGATTTTTGAAAGTACAATGTAGCAAGTCATAGACATTTTAGCATTTATTCATACTTTTAGCATGGATCACAATGATTACCTGGTGAATCCCCTGTCCCAGTTTGAACTCCTCGAAGTACCCCGGTGCAGCAGACGACGCCCTGACAGCCTGCCAGATGCGTGTGCAGCAGTCTCCCTGGTAGTGGGAGGGCGCGCCGGCAGGCAGGTTGTAGTTCCTGAACAGGTACGCTCGCAGGGACGGGTGGTTAGCCAGGGTCGACACCACTGAGATCTGGGTGGGACAGAGGTAACCATGGTGATAAATCATTCTGCCATACAGTTACAAGAGAGAAAATTTAATGCATCAACAGCATAGAGGCAGTACCTGATCATGGTTTTCTAATTTCTACCAAGAATAGAGGAGGATAATAATTATGAATTTGCATACAAACCCATACTAGTGACTACTTTTGCATCAGGACCACTTTGCCATATTGCCACTTTTTGAATACCATCACCTAGGTGCATGTATGGGTTAGGAGTAGGACATACGTAACAATGGCGATAAATGGACTGAAATGGAGACAAAGCTGTTACAGTAGTCATATCACTAAAAAGAATCAAGAACACTACACAACCTTTGCAGGTAATTTTCCAACATAAGTGTCTTTATTAGATAGAAACAAAGCCATAACAAACTAAAAGTGTGATATTAGTTAAGAGTCTTAAAATTCCATGACATGTATTAACAACTATGTGCGTCTTTCACATTTATACATGTAAATAATAGTTAAATACACAAGCAAACTAATTAAACACTTTCCTTTTACAGTCCAGGAAAACAACTGGAAAAATATAAATGAATGGATTAACATTTTCTATTATGTCACACACTCTTATTGTCCACATTATGCATGTCTAAAACCTTCTAACAATTACAGTCAACATATCTTACATTCTGTCTGTATATGACAATTTCTTAACTGTAACACATGGGTTAATGTTACTACTTTGATTATAATTTGTAAAAGTCTATAATTGCATAATTTATACAATAACAAAGGTAATGATGATGATGATGACTGGTTTATTTGCAACCTCTACACAAACAACTTTTGCATTTAACTGGACTAAGTAATACAATGTTAATAATGACCATATAACATGCCTGTATTCTTAAATCATTACAACATACAAACCAAACCATTAATTACAGACAATGCCTTATTTTGTACAACAAAGCACAAAACTATTTTGGAATAATATTGCTCAAAGTTTCACACCACAAAAGGACGAAGTACATACATGTACATGTATATAGTACTCATTCTTGCTATATGACAGTAGATTACTTTCTTTTCTTCATGTTTATTTGTTGATGCATCATTTATATGTTTAAATGTTGTAATTGTTGCTGGTTATAGAGAACCTTAACAGTGATAACCATCCTTTATCTGGTCTGTGTAAATTCCATCTAGTCTTGGGTCTTAAAGGTTCTGACCAGTTTCTCTATAATAAGGTTATATGAGTTTTGACTTTATACAAGAATGGCTGTTTTATTTTTCTGCCAATGACTTGAGGACCTTGTTTAATTCGAAAAAAAAGATGTAGTCTTTAGAGTGGCTGATTAGGTTTTTTCTTCAGAGATTGGTAGTAACGTGGTGTGTCATGGGCACCAGTTGCCCCACCATTGTTCCTGTTACTGGGAGGGGGGAGTGGGGGAAGCTCATCACTGGGAGCTCTGTTTCTGTTGGGTCCAAGGGACTGATATTCAGCAATTTGCTGTGTCTGACATGCATCGTTAGTCTCCGTGTTACTTGGTGACAGTGCAATATCTGCGTACTCAACTTCTACATGTTCTGAGCTTCTGGCCTGGTCCCCACCCTGCCCTGTCTGGTCTTGCCCACCAATTGTGACCTTAGCTGAGGCATTACTGTAAACAACTGGAGGGGTTGAAGGGGAGGGTGAACTCTGGGTTTTCCTCTTGTGCCATATTGTATGAATGATGATAACAACAAGAACAGTACCTGCTACTGAGGCACACACAGAGCCAATGAGAACAGCTAGGGAGAAGCTGGGAGCAGATTGAGGTTGTTTTGAAAGCACAATATAAGGAGGGGAAGTTACTGGTGCAACTGTACTAGTTGTGTTTTCCTTAAGGTCGACATCTACAACCAGTGTGGCAAATATTGAGCCAAAAGGACTTGCAGCAATACAAACGTAAAGACCAGCATCTGCTGCAGTAACATTGGTTATGTTAATGGAACCATTCACTCCCACAGTCACCCTCCCACTGGACTCCACAGTTGCTATCTGTCCAAACGGGAGAATGACTGTGATACTTGGTGTGGGGATTCCTGAAGCTTCACAGACCAAATGTAGTGTCTCTCCCTTGGCCAATGTGTTATTGTGAACCATGTCAAACCTCGCTATTGTTGGCTCTTCACAGATCAGATCTTCAGGACTGATATCTTTGAGCTGTTGTCCTTGGAAGTTGCTTGGGCCTTCACATCTGATTTGGTTTTCAAATGGATGGGACCCAGTCATCTTCTGCCTGAAGGGCACCATCCTACAGTCACACTGCCAGGGGTTGTTGTACATGTAAATGCGTAAAAACCACCGGAACTGGAGTGATGACAATTCTGCAAAAATCTCTGCTTTTAGGAATTTAAGTCTATTGTGCTGCAGGTCCAATTCCCACAGTTGTGACGTGAAATTGAAAGTTCCTGCCTGAATATCACTGATCTCATTATTGTCTAAGTAAAGGGTCCTTAAGTTTTCAGGTCCTGTAAACATGTCAGATCTGAGGTTTGTTAAGTTGTTGTTACTCAGGCGCAAGTATCTCAATTGTGGTGTTGAATTGAAAGTTCCAGCTTGAATATCACTGATCTCATTATTGTATAAGTAAAGGGTCTCCAAGTTTCCCAGCCCTGTGAACATGTCAGATCTGAGGTTTGTTAACTTGTTGTTACGCAGGGACAGGGTTCTCAGTTGTGGTGTCGAATTGAAAGTTCCAGCCTGAATATCACTGATCTCATTATTGTATAAGTAAAGGGTCTCCAAGTTTCCCAGCCCTGTGAACATGTCAGATCTGAGGTTTGTTAACTTGTTGTAATACAGGTACAAGTATCTCAACTGTGGTGTTGAATTAAAAGTTCCAGTCGGTATATCACTAATCTCATTACTGTCTAAGTAAAGTGTATTCAAGTTTTCAGGTCCTGTAAACATGTCAGATTTGGGGTTTCTTAACTTGTTACTACTCAGGTACAAGGTTCTCAGTTGTGGAGTTGAATTGAAAGTTCCAGCCTGAATATCACTGATCTCATTATTGTCTAAATAAAGGGTATTCAAGTTTCCCAGCCCTGTGAACATGTAAGATCTGAGGCTTGTTAAGTTGTTGTTATGCAGGAACAAGATTCTCAGTTCTGGAGTTGAATTGAAAGTTCCAGTCGGAATATCACTGATCTCATTATTGTCTGGCTGAAGCCCGGGCCATGGGAAGATGTCATATCTGCCCAGGCTAAGTTCACGCAAGTTTCCCAGCCCTGTGAACATGTCAGATCTGAGGTTTGTTAAGTAGTTGTTATGCAGGTACAAGGTTCTCAATTGTGGTGTTGAATTGAAAGTTCCAACCTGAATATCACTGATCTTATTATTGTATAAGTAAAGGGTCTCCAAGTTTCCCAGCCCTGTGAACATGTCATATCTGAGGTTTGTTAAGTTGTTGTTATGCAGGTACAAGGTTCTCAATTGTGGTGTTGAATTGAAAGTTCCAGCCTGAATATCACTGATCTCATTATTGTCTAAGTAAAGCTTCTCCAAGTTTTCAGGTCCTATAATCATGTCAGATCTAAGGTTTGTTAACTTGTTGTTACGCAGGGACAAGATTCTCAATTGGGACAGTGGTTTTGAATTGAAAGTTCCAGTGGGAATGTCGCTGATCTCATTATTGCCTAGGTAAAGGGTCTCCAAGTTTTCAGGTCCTGTAAACATGTCAGAATTGAGATTTTTTAACTTGTTGCTACGCAGGGACAAGGTTGTCAATAGTGGTGTTGAACTGAAAGTTCCAGCCTGAATGTCAGTGATCTCATTACTGTCTAAGTAAAGGGTATCCAAGTTTTCAGGTCCTGTAAACATGTCAGATTTGGTTTTTTTTAATTTGTTGTAACCCAGGTACAAGGTTCTCAATTGGGACAGTGGTTTTGAATTGAAAGTTCCAGAAGGAATGTCACTGATGTCATTATTGTTTAGGTAAAGGGTTTCCAAGTTTTCAGGTCCTGTGAACATGTCAGACCTGAGGTTTGCTAACTTGTTGTTACGCAGGGACAAGCTTCTCAATTGTGGTGCTGAATTGAAAGTTCCAGTCGGAATATCACTGATGTCATTACTGTCTAAGTAAAGTTGCTCTATGTTTCCCAACCCTGTAAACATGTCAGCAGTGAGGTTTGACAAGTGGTTGTAACCAAGATCCAATTTGATCAAATTAGGCAAGCTATAGAATGCCTGACTGTTGATTGTGGCAATATCATTCGACCCTAGATCTAGCTCTCTCAAGCTCCCATACCGTGAGAAATCAGACTGACTGACTGCTGTGATTCTATTATGACCTAAATCAAGTACAACAATGTTTGCTGGCAGGTCCTGAGGAACACTGGTGAGGCCCTCAAGGAAGCAGGAAGCGCGTCTATAAGAAGAAGAACCTGTAAGTCGGCAGCTGTGGGAAGCTTCTGTTGAACTAAGCACCTTCAGGATGATCAGAAGGGATACCAGCATCCCTGGCAGCTCTTCACCCATGCTGTTCTCAGTGCCCTGATACAGGAATAAGGACAAAAATGGTATAACATAAGACCACTATAACTTCTTCTTAGACACAAAATTTTGACTGCCAATATTTTCACAAATAAGAGCTTTTATCATGAGAAAATTCTTATCACTAATCCATACAGCATTGTAGTGTAGTGTGTTCTGATCAATTATGCAAATGACATCCTTATTGGCATAATTTGCATGTGACAATCTTTATCCACTACATGTATAATAGTTACATACAGTACATAATGATGATAAATGTCCTATTTATCAAAAGTAATGTCCTCATCTGCATAATTACAATCTAAAAATTTGATACACTCTTATTTATTGGGTCTTAAGTTAAAATGATCAAAATTACTAAGAAGTTTTTCTTGTTTAAAACAAAGATTTTTAAAAACATATTCCACTCCTAGACTTATGCTGCTATGGTACAGCCCACATCAACCAACCACCAAAGTGAAGAACAGATATGGGGACAACATACAGAGGCTTTAATGCATTGCAGTCATAAAAAGTCAATTGGAATAAGAATTGTACAGTACCTACTAATATTTTAAATTCATTTTATCACTACATGACAATACATTTTCCCATGATATGACATGAGCAACAACTGTGACATAGCTTGTTTATGGGAAAATGTACATTTCCAAAGTGACTCACTAGTCTTTGAGGAAGTAAATTTTGGAAAATAAAAAAAAGGCTTTCTTTCTGATACCCTGCGACAGCTTTTGTTGACAAGAGAAATTGAGGCTGCTTTTGACCACATATTTCAGAAATAAAATAGGTCTTTGCTCTTACTTCCAAGGAGAATTGGTGTTAACATAGACTTCTGCACACTTGAGCATACATGTACATTTGCACTAAGTTTATGCATGGAGGACAGACCCATGTCACAAATAAAAAAAACTTACCCGTAAAGTTTATGCTCCAGAGAAAATCTTCCTTGCCAAGAAGTGATGCAAGATTTTTCTCTGTGCCTGTGGTGTAAGAAGCAGGTACATGTACATATAGCTTTCCTTTATTGTATGTAACACAAAGCTTGAAGTTAATATAAATTGCTAACTTTTGACATATGCCTTGCATTCTTGTTTTTCATTATCTTTTTATGATATGGCGATATGGCTTAGTAGTAGCTACAAATGTATAAAAGTTTTGCAGCCTCATCCCTTGCTACTCCATACCAGTCAGGTCTCCCAGACAAGGAAATGAACAGGTAAAAAATAACTTCTGGTTTCATTTGTTGTATTTCCTGAATATTTTCTGTCATCAGATGTACTATTAGCCATATTTTCTGTCATCAGATGTACTATAAGCCAAGTTGCCACTAAAAAGTGTTAATTTCAAGCAAAAACTTTCAAAATCACAACATACTGTAACAATCCTAAAAGTTGTTGTTTTGCACAGTTCATCTGGAGGATAAGCTTTCTTTACTCTTTACAATACAAGCAGAAGTGTCCCAAACAAGACAAAGACAAACACTTACCCAGAAACAGAGTCCAGAACCCAGAACTTGACAACTTGATCCTATAAACTGAAAATGACTTTTACTTGGAAGCCTGCTCTGCAGTCTTATAAAACAGTCACAGACAGAAGTCACACCTGTGTGAGTGGTACCTGGTGGTGCAAGCCCTGTAACTGCGCAGTTTGTTTTGCTTTGCAAAATACCCGTATGTCTTACACGGGCACAAGCATGACTGTTCTGTCTGGTATGTAGAAAAGAACTGCAGGTCATTGTCATGATGTTGACAGTTGTGGCAGCAGCTCAGAAATAGACACTACTTACCACATCACAGAATGTCATATGAGAGAAGTTGTTAAGAAAATCTCTGGGCTTTTAAACTTTAGATACTGAACTTAACCCCAGACCTTGGCCACTTTTTTCACTGACTTGTTCATTACGCTGCAAGCCACATCTGCTGCCATATGTGACTAGTATAAACAGACATTGTCTTTATGAAGGATAAGAATTAGATCACCTGCTTTTATGAGAATGAGTCTTACTCAATCACTCACTATCCTGGTTTTGATTATTCTGCTGCCGGTTTCCCTGGCCCAAAATCAAACTATTGTAACAATTCATTAGGAATTAAAAAGTAAAGCAGGGCTATCGTGAGAAGTTGCTTGATGTAATATACACATAGCAAGCTGTTGTTGTACGTCTGCATAGGATGGTATGTCCAAGGATGTTGCCTTGATGTACATGTAGTAACATGGAGCTGCATGTCTGCAAAACTTTCCAGTGTGTTGTGTCAATACAGTACTAGTAAGTTTGTGACGCAATTGGTGATGCAGCTAGCTGCTTTACCATATGGATCAAATTTCATGAATCCAGACGGTAAGGGTTCATACCCCAGCTCGGGCATGGTGTTTGGGATTGCATTTGTGATTTCAGATGGTGACATACAATGTAGGGAGAGTTTCAAGCATCAAACATCTATACTTGAAAACAACAACAAACTAAAATTGAAAAGAGAGGTGGCCCCATATGCTTTGCTATTAAATGCAAACTGTTCTGTAGTGAAGCCAAATTACACTATCAGCTATGGAATGAAAAAGCGTGATGTTTCATATCCAGCATCATGCTTCAAGTTCAACCTGCAGCTGCTATACCTTTACCTTTCTTCGTAATTGTCATTTTTTAAGAATATTTTTGCAATATCACTGGTGAAGGAATCGGCTCCTCACATCCAAAACTGTTTCAGTGCTACTGCTGACAAAGTGTTAATGCATGTACTATCAATTCATCTTAAATTCTTAACATAAACACAATTTAGCGTCACTGAAAAAACTACTGAGTATTCTTACCTTAGGGCAGGTTGGATCCCGGACAGTTTCTATCATTAGTCTGTCTCCAACCTCTGTCCTGGAACAAATAGTGGAATACATGCTTACATTGTTTTATGAAAACCTCTCCTTTAAACTCTTGTCATGTACCAAACTTGTCTGACCTTCACCTCCTCAATGAAAAGCAGCTGATGTCTTAACAAAAAAACAAAATGTTTAAACAAACTATGTCCGTTGAACTTGTGTACCCCTTCAGGTTAATTCCCAATTACTCAATGCCAGTGACCAGAGATCTTGTGACAAAACAAACTTTAATGCCCAAACACCTATGAACCTTGTACATGGGCTGGTGCATGTTACATGAAGTCCTGGAAGAAACACCTGTGTAACTCCTACACTAACCTGCATATTACTTAAGCAACCTGCATAATTATGTAGGTGCATGGTATTTTTCACCCTGTGTATAAGTACATGTTTGCATAGTACAAATTGTACATACATGTACATGTATGTAACTAAACTCACTTCAGCATTTTCTCCCAGGCTGCCGTATCGTAGAAGGCGTGTGACAGGAAGAGTTTGCCAACGCCGACGTACGTGCTCCGCTTGAAGATCTCTTCACTGAACCTCCGGTAGAGCTCCTCACACTCATCAAGCGACACCTGGTCAGTGTAAAATAACAGAATGAACTATAAAAGAGTGCAATATTACACACCATTATGATGGATTCAGTATGTCCATACAGTCAGTAAGCACATGTCTGTGCATGTTGAACCATGTTGTGGAATCAGCTATTGACATAATCTTGCATCTTGCAGCACACCATAGTTTTATGAATGTGTGCTACGAGACACTGTTATAAGACAGGGTGCTTCCAGCTAAATGTATGTACAGAGCCTACTTTATAAATCCCAGCAGAGTATTAGTAGGTAGTATGGCCCAAGAACTGTCCCACATCTCCTAACTCCCTCACCTTACACAGGTATACATGTACATGTGAGTACAGGACCTACCTTGTACACCCCCAGCAGTATGGCCAGTATCGCCCCAGAGCTGACCCCGCTGATGTAGTCAAACATCTGGTAGATAGACTTCCCACTCATCTCCTCCAGCTGCCGTAATGTTTCCACTGCAACTACACCCCTGCAGGCAACATATTCATAGTTTATTGAAGTTCTTGTAAGTAAGTTGCAGTTGTAAAATGATGGTGAGTCGTTCTATGTAATGTAGCCAGCTGCCACCGTGCTGTGTGCCTGCGAAGCTGGTGTGTTACACTGAAGGGCAGTTATACCGACTTTACAGATACAGATACAGACCCTACTGGACCTAAAATTCTAAATTTCTGTAGTATCTGTGTCTCTTCTCAAAAAAGACCTATAGGGTGTCAGAAATTTTGTGAACAGTTTGTATTTGTGTGAACAAGTTTCCTAACCTTGTTCCTCCCCCATCGATGGACAGGATCCTGACTCCTCTGCCCTCCACAGGGTCTTCATATCCCAGCAGGCTTAGCGTCTCCCTCACTTCCTCCACAAGGGGCTGGTACGGGTTGTCACGGTAACGCAGCAGCACAGGAATCGCATTCTCCTGTAGTCATGGCGACCAAAGGGGAGAATAGGTTTAAAGGTGGGCTGCACCAACAGTTTGATTCTTCATTAGATTGTTGAATATTTTCACAGATTTTCAGTAACAACCTTGCCTGGGTACCATCCATATTTTCGCTCCGCAATTCGAGCATTGTGGAGCGAAAATCCGGATGGTACCCAGGCTAGTAACAACCAACGGTGTTCAGTACAAACAGGAGAAACCTCCTACCTTGACTGCTACGACCCGTGCCTCGGGAAAACTGATGAGATGTTTGGTGAGTTCCTCCACCCGGAGTAACCGCGCCATGCCCGACCCAGCCTGCCGCGTCGCCCGCACCAGCTGTCGCGTTCTCACGTTCACGCTCGTCTTCGAGATGAAGTCCTTCTTCGCACTGCTCATACTGTCCTGCGGCTTCCTCGTGGACCTTTCCAAAGTTTTCACTGACACTTCATCAACCTTCACCAGCTGTTTGTCCCCCTCCATTTCTTTACTGACTTTTATGAACTCTTCCACAGTGGCAGCTGCACTATAGTGTACAGTCATCATGTCATCCTTGGTAACATCAGTCTTTTCCTTTGCAGCATTCTGTGAACTCTCGTCTGAGTGAGGCTTTGAATACTCTGCTGACTTTCTGTTGACCAGCCTACTTACTCTCACAGCATCCTTTATGTCATTCAGTTTCACATCTGGCAACTTGATGGTTGGCATGTTAATCTGGTCTCTGAGCCCAAGTGCCTTTCTCTGCAAGTCACTTGTAACACTGAGAACGCTATTGGAGGCAGAATCGTACATTTCTTTCACCTTCGTCATTTTCTTACCCTTCACACTACCCGTTTCGTCCGAGGAAGACTTGGCCATGCGCCCGGTGTAGAAAGGCATTTGGTACACTCTGAACAGGTACCTTCCCAAGGCCAGCTTGGTGGACTGCCTTCCACTGTGTAAAGACCTACAAAGGGCTGAACTTCTACTACTTGAATTTGAAGGTAACCCTCTATTTTGTCCATGCGCGCTGATCCTGTTGCCATGACAACAGTAACATGACAGAAAACATGGCGTCCTGCAGTTCCGACTCATAAATGTTACCAGCACTAGAGACATCTTGGCAAGAGAGATGGCAACTAACTGCTAATTTCCTTTTTTGAATTAGTTTGCGTTGTAAGTGTCTTGATGCAACATTCAGGTTACCTGAAAGACAAATACAAATAAACAACCATGAACAACAAATGACGTATTTGTTATAAATAAATAATTGTATGAAAACACAAAGTTAAGACAAATTGTCATAATGATTGCAACAGCAACTCAGCACTTCCACCCGACCAAAAACAGATTTGTTGGGACACATAGAAGCATAATCTACAGTAACGCTTACATGGTAAAAACTACAGGATGTCCCACATGGTAAACACCGGACAACAACAAAAGTGACCTATGACCTGATTAAACTGGATGACGTGACATCACGCCACACGCCACATGAATCATCATGTTCCTCTTCAGTTTCTAAATCAACAATCTGATTCTGATCATAAACTATGACTCTAACATGCCAAAATGTGAAATTCAAGTGTGTTTTCATCTAAATAAACATGTAGAAACCAGGGAAATTCATATTTTGGAACGTTGCTCATTTGTTTTGTGAGATGGACAAACAAAAACAACCGACGAAAACAAAGTAGCAGAGACGAAAACTCCAACTTACCAAGACGATTCAACACAGACCGACATCATGGTAGACCGTTCTGACTGGCCTAAAGTACCCCAGGACAGATCAGTTGAAAGTAAAAGCTTGGTATAAGATTTGGAAGCTTGCAGGAAGCTTGAAAGGGACGAAATCTCGGACTGTTTTGGTTAGGTGGCCTTAGGTGGGGTCGAAGGTAGCGGGTCTATCCCAGTCAAACCGGAAATGGTGCTATGTACGTAGGGAACGAGAGGAGTCACTGAGTGCCCTGGGATGTTGTTTTCGTCTCGTTCATTGGTCAAATGTAGTCATGTGACTTAAAATCCAACATGGCCGCTTCCTGTTGTCAGAATTTGTAACTTTCTGCACGTGTTTTGCTCCAAATTTCGCATTTTCTCCAGACAAGGACAACTCTTCTTCAGGAAAATCATGCTGACTCCAAGATTTGATATCTCTCAAGACCAGAACAACCTTAAGATCGTGATCAAAGCTCCGTGTGCTCGGGTTTCCGACACGGAACTTTACATCGAAGACACCGAGTTCAAGTTTTACTCCAAACCTTACTACCTGAGATTGAACCTCCCCGGCAAAGTGGTCGAAAACGGGCGTGAAAAGGCCACGTACGATGCAGAAACCGGCACGTTTACTGTACTTGTGCCCAAGGAGTGTCCAGGAGAACACTTTGAAGGACTGGATTTACTCACAAAGTTGCTGGCACCTAAAGGAATGAGATCGGCATCTGGAGCAGGTGTGGAGGTTTTAGGAACAGGTACGTGCGCTGTTTAGTACATAAAGTTGGTTGTACTTTGCATTCGTGTTTTTCTTGGTGTTGCAATCTTCCCCTGGCTACCGTGTTAAACGTACCTTTTTAAGCTCCTTGGTTTTACTATGATAACCTCCTTGAACCTCCCAAGTGCCACATACAAGTACTAAAGTAGATTGCATGGTGCAGTTCTAAACAAGTTCTAAGTTTTGCATCTATTATGTATCCACAGGTACAGATGATGCAGAAGAGGAAGAGGAGGAGGAGATTGACTGGCAGGTGGAACAGGTACCATGGTGGGAGAACCAAACACAGTCTGAGATGCAGCCTGGGATGAAATATGGGTTTGCCAACAGAAGAAGTGGAGTCTTCAGTAAGCTACAGGTAAATCTGTTTTATCAATATTGGGTGTGTACAAATATTTCAGTAGACAATGAGTTCTGTTGAAAGTTCTTTCTCATGTATTTTATTTTCCTGTTGTGCATTAGGAGGAGTTACAGGATGTGGTAGATGTGAGAGAACCAGACAGACTGACACATGCAGAGTGTCACGAGGCACGGATGGCAGCAGAGCTGGAACAGTTCGACCCTGATCACTACCTGTAGGTGTTGTATCATTGTGCCTGCATTACTTTAAATTTAAGCTGAGATAGAATTTATACATGTACTGTACAAATAAGAAAATTTTGAATTTTTAGATATTGCATGAATACATACATACATGTAAGGTGCATAGCATACATGTTATGTAAATCCTGTATTTCATTATCTTCAAAAATAGTGTCTTTGTGATCTATATCATGATGACTGAGTTTTTCTCATGTACTTTTTGCAGTGCTGACCTGTATGAGGATGACGCCATCCAAGAACTGCTGAGATACCAGCCACCTTGGGTGCAGGAACTCTACAAACTTAAGACATGTTCAAAAGTATCAGGTTCTGACAGCAGTACAAACCAGCCTGAGGAAGAGGTCTTGGTTTTCAGTGAAGAAGAGAAGGAACAGCTGCTAAGACTGCCCAAGAGGGAGTACCTGCTGGATGGCAAGACATTGCCTGTTGTGTGTTTCAGTCTGGTGGACATTTTGTTTGCCTATGCCTATAACTACAGGACCACAGAAGGGGAGGACAATGTGGAATCTTCCTGGACAATCTGCAAACTCAGTGCAACACTCTCCTGGCTTGAGGTGGGTACTTAGTATTTGGTGGGCTGAGGTAGTGTCGAGTAAAGTACACATCAAAAGATTTCATTGGCACTGAGCAATTTTTACAAACATGTATACATACATTTATTGCAAATCTGGGATAATTGCTATAAACATTCCTGCAACTGTTCTCATCTCTAACTTATCACAAACCATTTCTTTTACTATTCTATGTATATACAAATGTACATGTAGTCAGTATGTTCATAAAGAAATCATGCATAGAAGATCATGATGAAGATATGCAGCATGTTAAGTCACTAACTGATTATGAAGTTGGGAACTATATGTAGGTTTTGCTTCCTACCCTAGAGCTTCTCCAGCCTGCATGAGTCCGTCCTGTCCTCATGCCGTCGTTCCCTCAGCTTCCCTCTGTACCGTAGCTGGGACCTGACCATGGCCGTGTTACAGGACACAAAGGACATCATTGCTGCAGGTCTGACATGTTGTACCATTTGTTTTCATTGGATAGGACAAGTCCTAATTTAACAAAATACCAACTTTTTTCATATGTTTGTGAGTCTATTCACTAAATTTTTTTAAACATCCATGCTTTTTTCTATCCACTTGTTTGTATCCGCGCAGGTAGAAGGCGTGTCCTGCGGTGCCTGCTGCACATCCACAGGCTGCTGTCTGCCGATGAGAACAAGTACATCCTGAATGACCTGTACATCACAGACTACTGTGTGTGGGTGCAGGCTGCTGGTGACAAGGTCTTCTCTTCCATGGCTCAAGCTTTGTCTGATGTAAGTTTTTGGTGCATACAGATACATGTATGTACTTGTCCAAGTTCTGAGTCTATTTCTTAGGGAGAACCCTGAATATATGGCCATAGCAATCATATGAATAAAGTGTAAATAAAAGTATGGAAACTTGATTGCAGATCCACTTGTCTAAAGCCGACATGAAGCTGGAGCTGGAGGAACTGGAGCATGCAGCCAGACTGGTGCAGGAGGAAGAGGACACACAGGTCATTGACACCATGGCAAACCTCAGTCTACAAGAGTCAGAAGCACAGGACAGGTGTGAGACAACAGGTCTGGAGGCACCTGTAGCTGAGATGGTTCAAATATCTCTGACTAGCAAGGTGGACAACAGTACTGAGAAAGTTTCATCAAGTAAGGAGATACTTGATCAGGAAAATCTTTCGTCACAGACTGAAGATGATTCTGATGACACTGACACCAGCAGTGAATCTGATTCCTCCTCAGAGACTGACAGTGATGTTGATGAAGAGGTAACAAAAGGTGACAAGGCGTCCGCTCAGAGACCTCAAGTCCTAGCAACGTCTGAAACCCCACCTGACAAGGAATTGAAGTCTGATCATGGTTGTGGAACTGTAGATGCATCTTCATCATGCAAGAATGGGAAGGAAGACAAAGATCAAGAACACTTGTGGTTAGAAGTCCCAGATGTGAATAACAGGTACAGGATAGTGGAGGAGGAAAGATGCAGTGATACAACTGACAGGAGCCTCCTGTTTAGTCAAGAGACATCAAGTAAAAAGCAGCTTATTACAGAACTTCAGAAAACTTAGTGCAGTTGAATTTGGAAGCATGTAGATGTTAGGTACTAGTATATTTACTATGTACAGTTGTAGATACCCTATTACTATCTGAAAAAAATTCTGTTGACTGGCTAAAGCCTGTTGATGACTTCAATAAAAAACAGTTTTAAATTTTCTAGTACATGTACTTGTTTTTGTGTGTGCAAACGCTCAACATCCACTATCGGTAGTCACAACTGCACAATGCAAGACTATGAGACACATAATAATTGGACCAATCACAATTTATTCCACATAAGAAGCTCAACACTAGCCAATGAGGCAAGACTCACAAAGTTTCATGACAGTATAGCTGTGTTCATAATCAACTACTGCATCATTCATCATAATTTGTACCTCCACCAGATATACATGTAGGAAGCAACATTTCAACTGTGATTGTAGCAAACTTGGGGATAAAGTTCATTATGAACACTTCAAACAAATCCAAATATAATGTACATACAAATTATTACAGCATTAAGACACCTCTACAGTCTCTAGCACAGAAATGTGTTTATATCTTGATAATAATTATAAACAAATTCACAATCTGCAAATTCATGCCTGTTGACTTGTGAAAGCCAGTGGGGAAACATATACAGAAACAAGAGAAATTTAAAATGACTGAAACAAGAAATTTACAGCAACTCACAGAGGTGTGAAATCTTTGATTTCTTGTTTTTACTTGTATGTACTGCTGTAGTACCTTTTACAGGCTTGTTTGTCATTTCTTACATTATGCACAGTCTGGACATTTTCCCTCCGTCTGTCTATTGTCTTACTTCTTGGTGAAATTAATGTAGTTTTCCTGACAGATTCTGAAAGCTTACTTTTTCACCTTCTCTAGTCTGTCCCGTAGCTGTGACATAAGAACATGTTGAATACAACATATACCTTGCAGCACAAAAATATTTTCATAATAGTCCTTTAAATTTGTATGACACAATAAATACTCTGTAATTCTGATTCCCATTAATTGATAATAACAACATTTCTGTTAAACATACTACAGATACATGCTGGAAACTATAATGATCAAATTATCTAAACTCTCAAGGAAATTTTACCACAGCTCCCCACGTCATACCCCAAGCACACTGGCCAACTCTGGCATCCAGGTCAGCAAAAACATACAATATGTAAGTCAAAATATAAAGTAATTTCAAAGTACTTCAACCTGTTTATCATATTCTTACAATGGAAGAACATTTTGGAATATCACATTGCACATTGCTTTCTAACACCTTAAACGATTCTGCAGTCTTCAATGAAGGCAACACATTCTTATCCCAGCTGTATTTCACACCATATGCAATTTTAAAGTGAAGCCAACCTATAATTTTGCAGGGCAAATTCAAGTATATGGCTATGTTTTGAAATTAATACAATGTACCAAGGTAATATTATTTGGTGACATTTCTTTGTGTCCCAGTTTAAAAACTGTAATCTTAGAAAATTGGGGTTTATACCCAGCCAATATCTTCGTGACTATCCCATCAGGGTAACAAATGTTCGCAAAGAACTTTGTTATCTAGTTGTGGGACTGGTCTGTCATTCCAATCCTTTAAGACGTTCCTTTATTTCTTGTTGGCCTCGCTGAGGATCCTGAGGATGTGCAGGAAGAGGTTGATCATGTCCAGGTACAGGTTGATGGAGGCCAGGATGTACTCCTCAGGGGACAGCTTGTGCATGAGCATGGACGTGTCAAACACGATGAACAGGCAGAACAGGAGGGCCCCTCCCACCGCCAGACCCATCTCCATGAAGTCATTACGGGGGAAGAACAGCTGTAATAGGGACAACGCTACAGTTTACCACTGCTCTAATACATGGTGAATTTGAGTTCCCGTACATTTGTACATGTATTATAAAACTAAAGCTACATTATACAAGTTTATGTTTAAATCATCAAATAACAAACATCTGTACTTACATGGAGGAAACCTGCAATGACGAGGATCCACAGAGCAGAGAACAACCTGGGAAAAAGATACAGAGACTTAGTATGCCCACCATTTGATAATACAGTGATACTAGTGACTGCACTTGCCAACAGCATTCTTTCTAAGCTGTAGGTCTACAATAAAAAGTATGATGAAAATGGACTCCCAAAAAACAGCAAAGTAACCAAAAACTTCACTTGGAAAGTGGGCCTAATCAGTTCTGTCACTTCTAGTAGTTAATAACCAAAGTTGTAACTCCTTACCCTGCCCCCCAGGAGCTGTAGTCCTTCTTGCTCTGCAGGGTGTAGAGTGTCAGACCCACACACACCGACAGGGTCAGGGCAAACGCCTGCAGCACAATCGCCTGGTCATAGAACGTCACTGGGGAAGAACAGACAGAAGTTAGAGGATGGAGTCACTTTTTGGATCCACGTACATATCTGTAACTGACACAGTGGTACATTATCTCACAATTGTTTTGTTTTACTAGAGTTCTGCATTGAAGAATGGGCAGGACAAGTGTTGTAAAGGAGTTTTAAAATATACAAACATTACATGTGTATAATTTAGATATAACTCACCTAAGGTCCCAACTGAGTATGCTTCCACGAATGTCTGTGAGGACAAGAAAAAGACGTATCTTACATTGAGTGGGTGGAATGCATGGAATATGCTTGTAAGCAACTTTTAGGTCTAAAAATTCTTCCTTCATGGAATCTACACTTCACCGCACTTTGAAACTTCACCCCAAGGTAGTGAAGTATTATTTTGGCTTGTCTGTCTGTGATTCTGCAAGTTCAATACACACAATGCGGCATACCTATGAATGGTAGTAATAACTTACAAAAGCTGCCAGTAGGTACATGTTGGTTGGGTACTCTGTACGTTTGACGTGTAAGGCCACCAGGATACCCAGGGACAGGAACAGGGCAACCATCAGTAGGGTGGGGCTGAAACAACAAGTTTGATCATGTGTAAAAGACTTGTTTGAAACAGTAGAATAGATTCAATACATTGTACATCCAACTCTTGCCAGCAGGCACAACACTTGTCTGCACATGCTTAACTATGTGGCGTCGGGTAGTGTAGTGGTTAGAGCAATCGACTATGAACCGGGGAGACCCGGGTTCGATTCCGAGTCGTACCCGGTACATGTCTGAACATGCGCCCCGACGTTGTGCCCTTGGGAAAGGCACTTAACACGACTTTCCTCACTCCACCCAGGTGTGAATGGGTACCCAACTTCGGTTGGGGAAAGTCGTATTGAGGTCACCTTGTGGCGCCGAATGGCAGCCGCACAGACCCTTGCGACAGTTCCACAAAAAATAATTGTGGAACAAACATGTGTATCATTTGTATTATTTGATTGTTGTAATTGTTGTGATTTGTATTGATTATTATGTGATACCCTGCATCAATTCAGCCGTATTCAGGCTGCGACTGCACGGGTACTGTTTGGACAATAAAAAATTAAAAAATAAATAAAAAAAACTAACAGTGCCTTTCCAGAATGCTTTCCACTGCCAAGAGTCAAAAGTAATCACAACAACTTATACTTTTAAAGAATGTTGATGGAGCTACTTTCCAAATAGCTTGTTTGAAAGGCGTGCCAAAGCATGACTTTCCAAGCAGGGGTTGGATGAGATTGCCTTGCCCCATTGACCGTCAGAAGACAGGGCAAATCTAAAGAACGATCTTCCCATCCAACCTCTGCTTGGAGCACACCAGCCATTCAGAGCTTTTGCACTGTAGATATTATGGGCTCTGTAGACAGGGTAGTGGTTTGCACTACATCTTAAAATGGCAGGGTACTGTATGGGGTGTGTGCTCACCTTCCTTGTACAAATGTCTTGATGGCTGGAGTGTAGATGAAGAGTGCCCCCATGAGGGTGGTCAGGGCCAGCTGCATGGACAGGATGCCATACACCTTTCTCAGGAAGGCTGCAAGACAGGGGAAGTTGTCAACATATATCTATCTTTTCTATACATGTAACATTATGTCAGATTGAATCATTATAAATCCAACAAATTAATGCTATGTTGTTTTTATAGAGCTATAAGAAAGAGCCACTTGAATAATATGCATACAATCCTCCTATGAGAAAATGTTTACTTAATGATGTACTGTGTACTTTTATCTTTCTTGGCCCTGGAGCAAAATATGGACAATACTTGTGTCACTTCTATGGAAAAGAGGAAGTGAAACCAACATGAAAAGGGGAGGGGTGGGGGGTAAAGTCGCATTTGCTTTCAAGATCATTCGGCTGGTACGTATAAACCATCTTAAGGTCAAATTTGCAGATTCTGACGTAAACTTTGTATTATATTATTATCATTGTATTATAAAACACCTGTTGTGTTGAAGAAGTTCCATAACTTGGGCGTTTGCCTGTGGAGTGCCGTGCTCAGTTAGACAACTGTTTCGTCTTCGTTTCATACTTGATACTTCAATACACCCCAGCACGTATGGTTAATAACACACTTACCCATTCTGATGTAGACGTGCGAAGACGCCACGTTGGTGCCGTACATAAAGTCGTCCATGATGGAGCTCTGGCCCTTCCCGCTTGGTTCTGGGTTCGCAACAAATGTGGGCAGTGGCACTGAAGTCGCCATTTTTCAACGTCTCAGAGATCAGCAGTGAAGAAGAAACTATCGAAAAACCTGGTCCGTTTTCCTCTCAAAAATTCAGATATTACTCGTGAACCTCTTAATCAAATACACACGTGTTACGGGCCCTTTACAACGCGTTCGGTTGTGGTAGGTGTTTGGGAAATAAGGATTATAGATGCTCACAAAACACTCGGGTCTGACACTTTGAACACGTCGTCTTTCCCAATCACAACAGTATGGTGTTAATCACACCGCGAGATTCTTCCGCGATGAAAAAAAACATTCATGTTATCGCATGAGAATAATGCGGTGTATATCTAGGGACAAAGTATTCTAAATAATATGTGATGCCCATAAATGTGTTAAATAAGTAAAATAACTCTTCATTTCAGTCAATTTCCTAATTCTATTATGGGCGAATAACATACCACTGGAGTAAGATATATCCTTGCGCTAATACGAAGACGTCATCGGTGAATCGATTTCTAGATCCAAGCAGAGGTTGGTGGGGAGAATTGTGACCTTTCTTGCATCAGGCATACCGTAGACATTTTTTACTCTCCAAGCAGAGGTTTGGGTTTTGGGGGTATTTTTAGCGTGTTATTAGGTTTTTTTATCGGGGTTTCTCTTTTGCACTGAATTTTTTTCCCACCAAACCCAACTGTGGGGTTTGGTGGGAAAAAAAATTCAGTGCAAAAGAGAAACCCTGATAAAAAAGCCTAATAACACGCTAAAAATACCCCCAAAACCCAAACCTCTGCTTGGAGAGTAGAAATTTTTCCCACCAACATCTGTTTGGTGAGTACGATTTTCGACGGTGGCCTGGGTATGCAGTACACAGCATAATAATTTTCAATGTATATTCCATTAACTTTGTCACCTACAATATCTAAATGTGGTGTGTAGACTGACATTCTGCATCATGTCATATTAGAAATAAAGTAAACAAAATCTGAAAAACCCCAAGACAAAGTGAAACAAACACTTTTATTGTCTTTCAGATATTTGGTGATAGTTGGAACTATATTATTATGCTTTCCATTGTACAACATGTGTATCTTCAGGTGATAGCCTACATGTTGGTAAGCCAAGTAGAAAAAGCAGATTGCAGGAATACAAATATGACAATTTACTATCTTGCCAACAGCTTGGAATATAGCAATATATATGAAAGCTTAGTACATGTATTGGCAAAATAATTATTTCCTACTCATATTGACACACCCCTTCACTAAATTGCAATAAAATATTCAGCTTAAAATGGCAGTTGTACTTTAAGACATGCCATGCTTCTACTTACAAACTGAATATCATATCATATAACTTTACATGTACTAGTATTAGGGAGGTTTGTAGCTGGTGCTGACAACAAAAATCAAACCTGTCTGTGGTAAAAACTCAAGGACAAAACTGATCCCATTAGACAGACAGCTGGCCACTACAGACAGGGTTTTAAGTGCAGAAAACAGGGCAGGTGGTCTTCGTACAGAAGTAAAAAAAACAAATTAGAAAAGCCTTTTTCTAGTAGTTGAAAGAGGATCACAAAATGTAGATAAAAACTGACAGTCACACAGGTGTCTCATTTTGCAATAGAAAACTGAATCTTCCATCAATCTTTCTTCAGCTTCAAATCCATGTGTCGCACAATGCTTCATCCATTATGTCTGTCAGTTGCTGTTCAGCTCCTTCGATGAAGAGTCTCAACGCGGACAGTTTTATCTTCTTTTCTTGGACTCCTTCCCCTTGCCTTTGCGACCACTGCTTGCTGCTTGAGGTGATGCACTTTCGTGTCTTCCTCCTCCTGGTTTGGACCCATTCTGAAGCTCTTCTACTGGCTCCTGTCAGGAAAATTACACATGTAATTGTCATAAAATACTGTACATTACACAACAGGTAGTTATTGATACTCTATCACTGTCGTTTGAAACTCAAATTTGAAAGTACATACTTTACTTTATAACCATAAATTCTCCATGGCAAATTCTCTTGTCTCAATTTCAACCTTGGACTGGGGAGTGTATTCTGATGAATTTGATAGACTTTTACTGGCATGGCAACAGCTGAATCCTTCAACATACATAACTTATCGCCCCCCCCCCCCACTAGACTGTAAACAAACCATTTGGATGTTGCCAAATGAAACCATGGCATGATGAAACTAAACGCAATTGCCGACATATTAACCTGGTCTTCTGGCTTCCTTGGGAGAAACACAACCGCCGCTATGGCCACCATCTGGAAAATCGCTCCAACGAACAGACCCCAGTGCAAAATCTTATCGAAAAGTGTTTCTGGTGGAATTTCGACTCCGTCCTCCATCTTGGAAAAATGGACTCTTCCACTCGCACTGAGCCTGCGTAGTACAAACCAATTAGATGTTCGATTGTTGGTCACGTGATAATTTTTAAATCGCAGTGGGAAAGCTGGAGTCAGTCGTGTTGTTGTTTCCTGAATTTTTGTACGGTTTTGTTAGATGATTTGTTTGAAATTTTGGTCACAACTATAACTTGAAGGTTAAAGGTGTAATCCTAAAGCAAACCTGTGAGGTGGTAAGACGCCAGGATTTGAAATCAAGGGAAGGAAGGTGAGCAAAGATCAATCAGACGATAGCTTCGATTGTGCTTGGCAAGGAGTTTAAAAACATTTTGGTTTATGCATTTGTATTGGAAACGTGGATCTATAACTCTCGGTGTGATAACAAAGACATAGGTGTAAAAGCATACCCCCAGCAGGCAAACAATCTTCAGCAAGCTTTGACCAAGTGGACATTTACAGAGGTTAAACTTAAAAATAAAATAAAAAATATTTAAAGCTCCTTGCAAAGTGATATTTGTTCCTTCTGCAGGACATCAACTGATCATAATAATCTATCTTCCAACGCGACCATGGAGAGTAAAAGCAAGGAAGGTAAGAAGAAAAATGTGTGCCTTAGATGTAGTCTTGCTCTATAGTATAATGTGTAGCAAAAGGAAATTACATGTGTATTGGGACAGTATTGCATAATATTTAAATACATATTACTTATTTTTATTAGTACTACTAGGTATGTTAGATGAAAGATGAAGCTTCTTTCTCTCTACTTCACGTCTCTTCTGTACTCTATTTAGTAGTACTAGTATCTACTATAAAGTAGCCCGCCGGTGACTGTTGCAGGGCTTCTATTACCTGCAGTCCTATTACTATATTATAATTTATAATTTTATATAGCAGATATATCATCATCATCAGTCGGCTGTGCAGGTGACTGTAAGTGTAAGTTTCCTCCATTTCCCACAATTGTAATTTGTTAGTAAGGTCAGAGAAGCAGGAGAAGTCCTGCGTCATGGCTCGGGCTAAAGCACTGTGGCTAATTGCCACTTTGTAAGTACATGAAGTTTTGAATGATCCACTCCTAACTTACAGACACATGCATGTTCTATGTACAACATAAATTTCAGGTTGCCAGGTGGCTATGCTGATTGACCTGGGCAGCCCCGCGATGACAGGACCTGTGGTGAGTGGGAAGGAGAACATCACCAGTACCAGCAGTGCCAAGAGCACGCCCAGCAAGAGCCCTCCTCGCAAGAGGAGCGCCCTGCAACCTGTCAATAGAGAGAGGACAGAGGGTATGTTTCAGCTGTTAGAGTTATACTGAAGTCTGATAAAGGGATAATGACCCATATACATATACATGTACTAGTAAACCACTGTGTAGTAGTAGTAGTACCATAATTGTTATTATCATATAGCCAGCCATTGCCATATATCCAACTGACAGATGAATGAGGCCAAGGAAAAAAAATGTTGTGTTTCCTGTTTCGGTCCTGAAAAAATTAGGGTCGGTAGGTAGGGATTATCTTATTTTATTTTTTATTTTTATTTTTTTTAGACTTTGCTGATTGCTGTGTTTATTTAAGTAGAACAAGTTGAAAAATCAATTGTGCAATATTATATTTCAGGGGTCTCCAACTTTGCGCCCTACGCCGCGCGCAGGAGAAGCTGTTGCATTTTAATACGTACTATTCTGAAATGTAGTTTGTAGCCTTCTCCTGCAACTTGAGTTGAAAATCTGTCTAACTTAAGAGATAGAAAATCAAGCCCAATTAAGTACAAATATTTCAACATAATAATTGGTTGGTATGGTACATTGTCTAGTCTGGTCAAAGTTAGTGGATTCAGAAGAAGAAAAACTTCTGAAGGAAAAAACGCCTGAAGAAAAAAAATTTTGAAGAAAAAAACTTTCGAAGAAGAAAAACTTTTGAAGAAAAAAAACTTTTGAGGAAAAAACTTCTGACGAAAAAAACTTCCGAAGAAAAAAAATCTGAAGAAAAAAATATTATTCAGCGCAAAATTTTGATTGGTTTCTATCCCAATGTTTTCCTAAAAATCGATGATGTGATTGTATTAATTTTAAACGCCCTAAAATTAGCTAAATCGGCGCAATTTACGATGATTGCGCAATACGCGTGCCCTATGACCTTTGACTTTACGGGTCACGCAGCTCTAAATGCAGGCGCCCTCCCCACCTCGGCCGTCCGATTTGCCGGCAAATTTCTACTTTTTAAAGGGTTTCGGGACCTAAAAACTAATACCAGAGGGAAAATAAACCACATACGTTATTTTTATGGTAAAAATCGCTAAAATGGACCAGGCATTTTTCTGCCGCGTTGCCGATTTTGAGATTCAGGACTTGCGGCCACCATGTGCTTTACGTCGATAGCGAATTTTCTACGGTGTCGTAAACGTATCGGCTTTTTTGTTAAACTTATTTTCGGGGTCGAGGGCTTTGTTTTACAAACAAATCAGACAATAAGCGTTGTTTACACGGCTTCAAAACGCTAGCGGGGCGCCCGATGTTCCACCAATGACAGCGATTCTCTCGGTAGCGTCGTGCAAATGTTTTGGTTCAGCAATATGCAGCGCAGGGGTCCACACAAAAATAAGGCTAGGGTGGGCGGTTTTTTTAGGGTCGGTCGGGAAACAGGAAACACAACATTTATTTTCCTAGGCCTGAGTCCTGTATGACAAATATATCTACGTAACAAACTCATAGTCATAGGAAGAATCAATAATGGCTTACCTAAGTTTATCACAGTGTGGCCTCAACTCAAGGGATGTGTCATTTTATTTCAAGGAGACAGGCCACAAATGATACAGTACTGTCTGAGAACATGTATTGGTGTACTAATCTTTTATCTACAGTGTAGATCTGGAAGGTTGCACAAAATTGATGTTGGTTTGTCCTTCATTTTGAAAGAAGATCAATGGCTCACTTATGTTATCTGGTCTGGTGGGTGTGAAGGTGGCAGTTAGATAGAGAGATAACTACAGGCAAGTGGCATGACTTGGGGGTCAATATAGAAGGTTGTACGTTGCACTATAATTGTTTGTCCTTTTGAAAGAAGACCAATGACTCATGGTTAGGGTAATGTTGTTTGTCTGGTCTGGTGAGTGTAGACAAAGGTGTTGGTTATAGATAAAGAGATAACAACTACAGGCGAATGTCATAATTGGAGGAGAGGGGTACAATTTACACAATTCTCAGTTCTCATAATTATTACAATAAATTCAGAAACATGCCTAATGCATTGCATAAAACTCAACCACCCACTTTGCTTCATGTTGAATTAGAGTGGTCCAATTACAAGTTATTTCAAAATTAATGTGGCTGAGTACATCTTACGAAAAAAAAGGCATGCCGGCCCCACATAGATATTTGGACATAGACATTATTGAAGCCTGAACGGCAGGAATAAAATTACCGTACCTGTAGTTATTGAACCACCCTGTGATTATGAACACCCTTGGGAAATTGTAGTCTTCAATTCTCTGCAGCTATGAGTGTTGAATAGCAAAGTATATTGTACCTTCCCAACCAAGAATTGGTATATACTCAAGTAAATCATTGATATGTTTATTTCACCATATCACCATATGTTTATGAATTATAATGTGAGTTGGAGTACTGTCTGTACACGCTACTTTACAAGGTGGTACAGTGCAGTGCAACCCCTTTTGATGCTTAGTGAATGGAACAGTCCAGGATAATTGCAGGGAGCATCTCGCCTTGCATGACCAATGAGAGGCTAGACAATCCTTTCAAAACTGATCACCTTTGGGCATTCCAACCGATGGCTTTGTTGGCTAAAGCCAGTGTGCCATGTTGAAAGCCTGGGAAATGAAATGAGAGGGAAGCAAACCATTCCTTGGCCATGCTTTTCTGGACCACAGTTGGAATCCAGACCATCTTAGACCTAAGGCACAATAATGGAGATGATGCTGAGTGTCTTGAAGACACACTGGGAAGGTTTTAAGAAGACTGCTGGGCTGGAAGTGCTGGCCACAGAGGGGGTTGACCTGGTTCTGACCTGTATACTGGTGCTGTTTGTTTTGGGGATTGTTATAAAATCATGCGTACTCCTTGTGAAGGGATGTCTGGCTGGTTTTCGCTTCCTACAAGGTAAGATGACATCATTGAGAAAATTATTGATGTAACGGTATGTTAGTATTTACCTTCCATGGTGAACAAGACCATTCACCTAATGATAAACGCACTGCTGTAATATTTCTAGGGGATTTTGATTCTTTCTTTGTCATGGGATAATCTTGTGGTTTCTAACCTCCTGCGTTTGTTTACCTTTCGCTGAAAAGCAAGCTCCCGGAGGAGCATTATGGAATGAATGACGCACTTCTGTGGGGGCAGTATCCCTTTCATGTGCTAATTTCTCCCAGACAAAACATTGGGTAAATTGGATCCCAGTAGAGGAGGGAGAATATCTAATTTGACATTTTAGCTGTTTGTAATTGGATTTTGGTGATATGTTTTCATCTGTGTGCCTTGTAATTTGTAATTTGTATCATTTCCTAAGCCTGTCACTGAAGGGTAGAGTAGACACACATATTATGGATGACTTCATTGTGGCCAAGCTGTTTCGTGTAGTACTAAAGGATAATTTCAAAATTCAAAGTAATACTAGTACTAGTAATAGAAATCAAAAGATGACCGCATACAGATGATGAGTACCTGGTACATTAAATAAACATAAGTGAAGTAACCTTAGAAATGTATTTGAGCTTCAAATCTTGCTTTGACATTAATAAAATTGATAAATCACATTTTCCTCACTGCACCCATCATGATAATGTTACAGCTATTAATATAAATTTTGGTAGACGGTCACATCTCTAATGTTAAAAACATTGGATTTCATTATCCAGAAGACTGCAGTGTGCAAAATTAAGCTATCAAAATAGATTACTGTATAGTAATATGAATGGCATCATCAATAGACTGTAACTGAGAGTTATTATGTCCTCTTCTTGGTTCCTTGAGCAAAAGACACATTGCCTGACTGTAAGTCAATCCAAAAGTCATTCCAATGTCATCCCAGTTACCCAGTGTACATTCTGCTGAGGATGGATGTGATAAAAACACTCAGCTGACACGGACCACAAACCTTCATGCTCTAGAAAAAACAGACTGTAATCCTGATGCCAGTCTGGCATTCATTACTGCCACAGGGCAAATATTTAGCTTGCCTGTAGCCATGGTAGACTGCATCCGTTCAGGGATCATCCTGATTACCGCATTAGGCCACACAAACTTGATGTTATGGATGGCACCCCTTTAGTGACCCCAAGTCTGATGTTAGGGTGCAAACAAACAGGATTGGCCCAGAAAAGAGAACTTGAAATCTAAGGACAGAATGCAACTGTATACAAGAATCACAATCATTTTGAGAAGACTTCAAGTGATACCTGTAACTCTTATATTCTTGGAACAAAAAAGAAAATGCCAACTGAATGATTTTATAAGCTAGATGTCTTGATGCAGGAATTGTCACCAGCTTGAGTCTTTTTATATAGGGTTTTTAGGAAAAGGATGCCCTGTACATTTATGGTGAACTTGCTTACTCAGCTGTGTTTAATGCCAGGCAGTTAGGAAACAGTCTAGAATGCGCACATAGATGTCATCCATGAATCATCCTTATTTGGAATTTTGGACTCATGCCAGGACTGTTAAATCACAAGGAAAACATTTATATTTTTCCCAGGAATGCTGACCTCCCCCAGTGTAAAGAGGGACATTCTAGACACAACAGATAATGTACAAAGAGTGGAAGATTCCATTAAAAATGCAGGGGACGTGACATCAGAGGATGCTCCCAATGAAGCAAAACAAAATGAAGTAAACAACGACAAGGTAGAAGGTAAGACAAGAAGTTGTCATTTTTAGTTTAATAGTAAGATATAGGCTTGTTGTGAAATGGAATAATTATAATTAATTGTAACAATGACTACACAAAAGAATATATTCCATATTATTATTATTCTGTGGCCAGAGAAATTCAGTAGTATTATCTAGGAGATGGTGAAATATGAATTCTACATATGTGTATGACCTTTCAATTTTCTTATCCATAATTAAATTGTTTACAACCTGCCACAAATGACTGCAACACTTTAACCTTTGCTTGATATATCTGCTGCCATGATATAATGGTTTCCTTGGAGATTGATTTCAGAGATCTGCTGGGACATCAATAATTCAGAGCTTTATTGAATACATGCAAGATGTAGAATCAGGTCATGTTCATGTTCATCTGTCTGTTTGACATTATGCTGATTTTGGCTCCATTGAAATTAAAATTGGTTTCGCAAGCATTCACAGAAAATTTTCTGGACTCAAATCAGCAGACTGTAGTACCTACCTGTGATTGAAATTTTATGCTGTGTGCTGTTTGTGTGATTAATTTCAACATCATCCCAAGGGATTCTGTAAGTGCGATAGACATTCACAGCACTGGCAGTGTTACTCCTGCATGTCACACATGCCCACAGGCAGGGCCCCAATGGTGCAGGCAGTATTTGGATGAATGCCAACGGATGCAGTAGACATTGGAACTGCAAGTAGAGAATCTCAATCAGCCAGCTCTCATGTTAAAATCAACTGGAACATATATATGTCCATAAGACTTTCTCAAATCACTGTACACTGCATTAGAAATACATGTAATGGGAAGTAACACTAAATAATATTTTAGTTTTGTACAGTTTCTAACTTGCATTGTTTTGTTTCTATACAGATGCTGTTGGACTTCTAGAGACTGAAGTGTTTGACTTTGACATACCAGTCTCACCTGTTAACAAGTAAGTAGAAAGAAGCAACTTTGAGTCTTCAGAAAAGAATCAATATACGTAGTAAGCTGTGGAATATACAACATGTAATTTACCTCCAATCTGAGTTCTGTAGTCTGTTATACAGGACAAAACTTTTTTTGATAATCTTTCATTACTGTTCTAGGGAGCAAGAAGCAGAAACCAGTGTCAATGAGGACAACAATGATGAAGACGATGATGAAGTTTTCTTTGGCCCTGTGGGATTCAGAGAGCAGGTCATCTCAAAGGCCAAGGATATACAGGAAGAAGAGGAGAAGTATGTCCCACTGGAACTGAACGGGGACCAGTACGCAGAGCTCTTTGTGGAGGCCACACGGCTGGCAAAGGAGCTGGAGAAGGAGAGCAAGAGAAACCGTGAAGAGGAAGTCAAGTTTGCCAAGTCTGAAGCACGACTCTTCAAGAAGAAAGCACCGCAAAACAGTCCCCGAAACAGTCCTCGTAGGATGACTTACACCCTGGATACACCAGAAAAGGAGGGGCCTCCAACAACAACAGCTGATGCACAGGATTCAAATCAAGGGCAGCAAAACAACACAGCTAAAGAGGGACAGTCTGGTTTGGTGCCTAAAAGACTGAGCAGACTAGGAGTGCGAAACAATACTTACACCAGTGATGGGAGTTCTAGAATTGGGTCTAGTGTGATGAGATCCCAGGGTTCAAGCAGTGGCATCCAGAAGCCAAGCTGCTCTAACAGTGAGGCAGGGGAGAAGACAACAGCAGAAAAGTCAGAAAAGGAAGCCAATGGAAGAAAAGAACTGGTGAAACCTGCAGTGCGGAAGGGAACATTTACTATGAGCCCCAACAATGCCAACAGTAACAATTCCAAGGCAACAAGGAATGGTAGCGAAAGCAATGGCACAGCAGATGCACCAAAGCAGCCCGTGAAGAGACGGTCAGGGATTCCCGCCCCAGGCAGCAGGGGCTCCAGTCTGCCGCGGTCCCAGATCCCCAGGAAGGGTTCGGCAGGGATGAACACCTCCATGAACCGCTCTATTTCTATGGAAAGCAAAATGAGTAGGAGCCAGAATGGGCATAATGTAAGTCAAGGGCAATATGACTCTGAGCATTGTGTAATGTCTCTTGGTTTCAATCATATAGGCAACAGCAGTGCTGTAGAATTTTTGTTTAATATTCCTAATAGTATGTTCATTTTTTTCTCTTGTCAATGTCCTGAGGAGTTAGTTTTCTCAGTCAGAAGGATTCAGAAACATTTTTTGTCTATAGAATATTTTTTCTCTCACACAGTGTTTGATATGAATACAAAGACAACTCCATCTTCTTATAACTTACTTACACCATGCAATCTTCCACAAGCAGGACAGTACAAACCCCAGTCTGGGTTCTCTGGGCCGCAGCTTCAGTAACGGCAGTATAGACGACTCAGATGATGCAGGCAGCGTGGCGTCTGATGTCAGTGACATCTCCACAGCCTCGGCACCAGCAGCTGTCAAGAGGAAAGGCTCTCTGGGATCACTGCCTCAGAATGCAAAGGTACAGCATGGCAACCAGAGATGGCAGACTTCACCCCCTCTGGCTTAGCATACTGAAACTCTAAAACTGCAGCACATATATGGGGATTGGAAGAGCTTGTTCATTTGCTTATGGAAGTGCCTACTTTGTGCTCATTTCTAGTTTCAGTTGTTGTTATTATCCATCATTTAGGTGTTTAGAAACAAAACACAAATGTCTTTGCATCTTTTATGCATCAACAAAGTTTTGATCATGTTCCATCTTAGGTTGTGAAGACAAGCGCCATGCCACAGCGTTCAGGGAGTCTGCCCAAGCTGTCAAATCGACGCAGGTCAAACTCCACATCCTCTGCCTCCAGGACTTCATCAACCCCTTCTAAAGGTAGAATGAACTTCCCTAAATTCTCTATATGAAAACACTACAATTGAAAATGCACTCAGCCAAGGAGTGTAAAACTCAGTACACTTCTTTAGCACTAGTATAATAGTGATCACGTTTCAAAATCTCCCTGCAGGGCCCAGTAAGAAGAGGGTGTCAGGTCTTGCACCGCCTCAGACCAAACCCCAGCTGGCCAAACCCGCCGCTGCAGCCAACACCAGCTTCTCTAAGAAGTCTCTCCTGCCAGGGGGAGGTTACGGTGTGCCCATGCCTAAGAAACAGCAGCCCATGAGGGCCACACTGCCCATGTCTCAGATCAGCACACCCAAGGTTAATGGTAAGTATAAAGGGTCTAGTTTCTTTACAAAATGTACAAATGCTTTGTCTGCCCATTCAGTAATATTTACTGAATGGCTAGACACTTAGTTGTGAATACTGCTACCTGCAGTGCATAATATGTAATGTAATTTGGGTACTATACTACTAGGAATACTTGTAGAATGGGTTGGCAACTGGATGATTAAGTAACTGCAACCTACACTTGGAATAATCAAATCTGTCAAGCTGGCATGCTGTACTGAAGTCTGGTGCCTCTGACTTTCTAGTATTCAGTTTGGTAATACATGTATGATCTTACAGACTTACAGTACTTGACCTTCTGGTTCTTGTCTTGCCCTTGTTTTTATAGCATGTTGATATCTCTACAGCAGTGAAGTTTTGTAGCATTATCCTATCCTGTCCTTCCTTTTCCCCCAGCAAACAGCCAGGTGCAGTCCACTCCCCGGGCCATCCCTGCCCTAACCCCCCGCGCTGTCCCCTCTGCCTCCACACCGGTACTGCAGGACAAGAAGGTTGTCCCCAAACGCATCTCTGTGGACGAGCAGCCAGGAAACACAAACAGGTACCAAAGAGGGTTAATTGTCTGTATATACTCTAGCAACAAAAGTAGATCATCAAAGATTACACATGCTGCATGTACTTGGCAACTGTTGGCACAATTCTTGTTGTACTTTTTCCAAACTCATGATATCCCAATGCCAATAGCTAATACAGTGTAGATGTATTTGTGTACAAAACCATTGGGGCAGAAACGTACAATAAAGATTATCTGTATTATTGATAAAGCTGAATCTGACTCTCCTGCCCAGACCGCTGCCTGTAGTTCCCAGCACCCCACAGAACAGCAGGATCCCCGGGGCAGCCTCGGGCTCCACCAGGAGACGGTCGGGCATCCCCACCCCCAGGAGCATGCAGAGGCAGTCCCGACTCCCATCCAGGGGGTCCGCTATACCTACACCAGGGTAAGCATGCCTGGCATCTTTTGCTGTGTGGCATTATGTAATTGCCCTCCTTTGTTATGGATTACTATATTTATGGCTATACACACATACATACATTCAAGTTGCAACTTTTGTCAGTTGCCATTTGCTGATTCCTTGAGCCAATGGTTCATATTTTGGGTATCTTTCCTAAACTCCAACCTTGTTGTTAGTCTTGACAACCTATATTAACATTCCACATCGTTGCCTTCTTCCCTTCTTGTTTCTTACATAGAGTTGACCCTTTTGAGTAGGGGTGCCAAGGTATAACAAGCAAGCAATAGCCATTGCTTAGCCATTCCTTTACTAAGTAACTCAATAGATTTGTTCTTGTTCCCACAGGTCCAGTAGAAGGTCCTGCCTGCCTACTCTTGCTGCTGCCAATGACAGCCCCTCAGAATTCCCGGCTCCACACTTGAGGAAGGTGCAAGAGGCAAACGACTCTCCTCTGGCCTTGAGAGGCTCTGGTCCAGACAACTTGCCCAAGCCGCTCATCGACTTTGGAGAGGACGACATGAAGAGCAACTCTCCTGCTGTAGCAAATGTAAGTCTTTTGCACTGTTGTTTCTACAGTACTATAGTCTTGTTTTCCATTTTTTTTTTTGTAGTGTGCAAGGTCTAGTGGTTCATCATCTGCAATCATGCTTCTAGACCAGAAAGTACCAGGGTAGGAGTGTTTGAATCTCAGTCCTTTACAGCTTGCATTACTTCTCAGAATGATAGCCACCTGTTTAGGACAGAACATTTAGTTTTGGTCAACTGTCCATGTCCATTGTACATGTTGGCAAGATCTTTGAATGATGATGATCAATATTTTTCTTCATTTGCTCCCCAGCTGATTGACATTTGAGCCTGCAAACCTGCAACATAACCCAGACCAACAGAAATCCTATAATCTACAACATACATGGTTACAGTGGTGAAACTAGTCATAGTAGTAGTTATTATCATCCTTATACACCCATGTATTTTATTTGCATACTATACCGCACATGGCTGTTACTAGTGACTGTACTACACACTGGTTTGAAACTTAACCATTTTGAAATCATCCTCAAATTGCATTGATCGCACCATTAGATTCATTAGTACATACGTTGAAGTTCTTTGTTGAAACTTGAAAGGATTTTTTTAAAACCTGTGCTAGTCTTTAAATTATGACTTGAATGAAGAGTAGAAACCTTCCTATTTGAAACATGTTAAGGAGAACATTGAATAAAGATTATCTATAGCTTTGTCGGTAGAAACTGTTGTATAACTGTATAATAGGATACATGTTGAAAAGATGTGTATGTGTATGTGTACAGGCTACAAAGACATTCGATAGAAGAATCTAGAAATATGATAAAACTAAAAGCTTTAGAATGAAGCTGAATATATGTACATAATCTCCTACTCATGTAATGAGTCTGCATCATGTGCTTGATAGCTTGCCTTTCCGTGTGTGCCTTCCATGTACTACATGTAGCTGGGTAATCTTAAAAAGTACTAAATAAAGCAATTACTCTTCGGTCATTTTCAGAAATAAGCCTTTCTCTGTTTAGATTTCATTAGCATAATCCTGACAATCATGCTGCTTATACATGTAGTTTACATATAAAACATTCATATTTGTAGTGCCTTTCATTGAATGGTGTACATGTACTTGGGGCATTTTCATTTCTCCATAGTATGTTGAACTTCATTTTTGTTTGATCCTTGATTTGTTTACATACCGGTAGGGATAATCGATATCACTAACACATTGATGGAATTATTGTTCTTGTGTATGTCTAGCAAAAGGAGTAAAGAAAATGGCTAAGAAAAAATCGTAGAGCTTAAAACAAGGAAACGTAGAATGTTTTGGGTTTTATTTTGGTTTTCTACCTCAACTTAATTTTCTTCAATATTTGCATAGTTCCATCCACTGCCCAAGTTGTAGATAGTTATAGACCTAGGTTTCATACCCATTCTGTAGGCCTCTGTTAATGAACATATACTGTAATACTAAAAGATGGATCTCAGCGTGATACTACTAGTAGTATCTACCTGTACTGTCTGGTGTATTGGTTAATATACATATTACTTGCATACTATCAATTTTCCTTCAGCAGCGTCAGGGGTAGTTTACAGTATGTCTTGCTGCTTAAGAAGGTGGCAACTTTATGAGAATAAAGTATAGATCTATGAAACTTCAGCATATCTTTTCCATTTTTATTTCAAGTCTGATTTCTCTGGGTTTACACACAAGCCAATCCTTTCACATGATTGTCCAGTATTACGTACATAGAGACTTTTTAGAGAAAAGTATACACACTTTTTAGAGAAAAGCATATTGATGCAATTATTGCACACACTGGTGTTCATTTTGCAACATCTTCATCACTTGTACTTAGACATTTGTCAGTAGCAAAAGCATAGCAGCCATATCAAAATACATTTCCTTCAAGTAGAATATCTTCATACATTAAATGTGATAAAAGATTTATCAGAAATTCTGTACAGCATGATTATAGATTATAAAAATAAAGACATATACATGAATTCAATAGTTTTCTCCTGTTTTGTCATAGTGTCATTAAGACTCTGATATGGTCTCGTGGCATGCTCGATGTGAATGTGACTAAAAGCTTTCTTAACTTTTTCACAGTAATCTTTGAAAGGAAGACATAGGTTTGCCATGAAAGCAGAAATGCTGTACATGTTGATGTTGCTATTCCCTGGTATTGAGGAGGAAGTCCCTCAGCGTATCGCGCAGTGTACTGAAGGAGGGCCGTTTGGCCGGTTCCTTGTCCCAACACTGGCGCATGAGCTGGTACAGACTCTCCGGCCAGCTGCTCTCTCTCGGCAGCCGGTAACCCTGCACCACCCTCTGTAGCACCTGGGTGTTGTCCCATCCTGCAAAGATATATATTTGGGGCATATGTGTGAATTGTGAAGTGGCGGTACAATACATAAGGAGTATGTGTCTATTTCGCTTATCAGAGTTGAGGTTACTCCGCCAAAGCACCACGAGGTTCATTTCATGGGGCTGGTACATGCAGCTCAACATCTCTTGAAGGCATTTTGCAAAGCATAGGGAAGTTTCTACTGTGCCATTTCATTTAGAAGACAGCTTGTCAAGAATGTGTTCCAAAGCATGCAAGACGTGGAGTTTTTGGAGCATTGCCTTGAAGGGAACTGTAGACTCAAGTAAAATGATCTCTATAGGTAGGTGAATAGTGATCCTTAGGTTGGTTGGTTGTATCTTAATACACGTTTTAGAAGAGATGTGTGTATGATACTCACCCATGTAGGGTACCTTCCCCTTGCTGAGGATTTCCGCCATGAGGATACCGAAAGACCAGACATCAGACTGCACCGTGAACTCGTGGGTCTGGATGGACTCGATAGCCGTCCATCTGATCGGGAACTGGGCTGGATGGATGAGAGATGACATGATTGTATGAAGTACATTGCATACCGTATTAACCCACTTAGCTAACCTTCTAATCTAGCAAGTGTTCTTGGGAAGAAAGGGGTGATTCGTATACGCTAGGAGGGACTTTGCACTCAGCATTAAGAAATTCAGCAAGTTATCAATCTGCAATAAAAGACACATTTTAGCATTAGAGGAGTTGCTAGGCCCTGAATGAAGACACTTAACAATTATCGACTAGCTGCTTGACAACACCATTTTACAGATTAACATTCTTCTCTTGAGGGCTGAACATAGATGGAAGCAGGGGTTTACCAGAGGAAGCCTTGTAGTGGTCTATCCTGGCCAGCCCGAAGTCGGCCACCTTACAGACGCTGTCCTCCCCCACCAGCACGTTAGCCGCCCGCAGATCACGGTGCACGATGGCGTTCTCCTCCAGGTACGCCATCCCGTCAGACACCTACAAAACACAAAATATACGCACTTAAAAGTGACCTTAGTTTCTGTTTTCCTACATACTGTTAGCCAGGATACCATTCTAGTCAAGAGATAATCTAGGAGTATAAACCATCAGATCAAAATTCAACTTCTTCCAGTACTACAGTGTTAACAATGATCTCGACCTACCTGTACCGCTATATTGACGAGTTCCATGAGTGTGAAGCCGCTGCCCTGCCCGTGCCGCAGGTACTTCTCCAGGCTGCCGTTCGCCATGAACTCGGTGATGATGAGGACCGGGTCCTTCTCGGAGCAGACGCCGTACAGCTGCACCAGGTTCGGGTGGTACAGCCTCATCATCATCTCCGCCTCCTGCAGGAAGGCCGAGACGGTCGACCCGGCCTTGGTCGTCTTCACCGCCACCTTCACGGGCGAGTCGTCGGAGTCACCGGTACCATTCCAGAACCCTGTTTGTGGGGTAGAGACAGACGCGGTCTTCGTTAGGTACTAGCCTGGTTACCAAACCTATTATAGCTCCTGAGTCCTACATCCTCTCCGCAAACAGAGGAGAGGATGTAGGACTCGGGAGCTATAATAGGTTTGATAACCAGGCTAGTTAACTACGCCATTTCTGTGCCATGTGTTGCCCTAATTCTAAACGCCTATCGTCAAATTCTGATAAATAGAAGAAGATATGTGCAGATTTCCATACCTTCCACCACGTCTCCGAACTGCCCCTGGCCCAGCTTCTTGCCCAGTTTGATCCTCTCCCTGGACACCTCCCACCGGCCTTTGAAGTCCTTGATCTGCGGTTTGGGCTTGGGACAAGGCTGGTCAAGGGGACAGCCAGCAATGCTGCCTTTCTCTGGAGAAATGAACAATCATTAGATTGTTATCAAAATGTAACAGAGCTTTACTATCCTGCGCACGCACACTGATCAAGAATAGTCGTGTACCTAGCCTCTACCAGGCACCGCTGATCGCTGGAAAAATAGTAGAAATTAGCCGAAGTGAAGGATAGTATGCCAGGGGAGTTAGCCGGTCAGAGAAGATCCAATTTGCGACCCACGATCCAATTGCCGTGGGTCGCAAATTGGATCTTCTCTGGCCAGCTAACTCCCGCACAAAATCACGCCGAAGAGACACACCTGCCTAGTGATTACGAGATGTGCGGTTCCTCGAGACATTTCTTTTTCTAAAACCAACATCGTCTTCTCACCTATGAGGTCCTTCATCAGCTCCTGTAAGGTGTCGAACTCTTGCTCCTTGGAGACGCGCAGCTTGTTGTGCTTGGTTCTCTCCACCTTGAACCGCCGGATGACCTCCCTCCCCTCCTTGTCCTTGTTCTTCACAGAAATCGTGTACACATGCGGCCCTGGGTATGATACATGAATGTATATCATGAAAATGTCAGCACATTCTTTGAAAAAAAAAGGTACCAATGCCATAAGGAATGCATTATACTCCTTTTACTCCTACTTTTCCATGTTGTCCAAAAGTGTTTTGTTCAAAAGTGAGACAAGCTTGTCATCGCACAACAAGAAATCATAGCCCGTCTACACTACATGTATGTATGGTAACACGGACCGCTGTTCGGGACACCATATGCATGAGACCACTTCTATGGGCTGGGTATGATTTGATTTGATGCTAGTCTGTTCCTTACCTTTAGTGTTGTGTGTTTCCCTGACCAGGTACGTCCCGATGCCACAGGCCCGCAGAAGAGCGTCGGCGTCCTTCCTGTCCATGGATCCCAGGTACCACCTGTACAAAATCACTTCTTGAGTAACCAGATTGCCACTAGACTACGACAAGCTACGTGGAATGATACTCCAGGAAAGTTGTGGGGATCAAAAGCATTAAGAGTTTGTGGGCTGGATACTCACTCTTCCCTCAGTAGGTCGTCCATGGGTGCCACATAGTCTGCCGGGACCAGTCCGACCTCTAAGGTGTCCAAAAGCCTGGCCTGGTACCACTCACCGTCCCTGGAAAGTAAAGATACCCATCAACAAACTGTAGCGTCACACTACCTTTGATTACATACATTTTACATGGCAATCTGAGACAACCAAACTGGGAAGAACTTTAAACAGTTTGAGGAAACTGACCTGAAATCTAGGATCTCGACTTTCTGGTCTTTCTGCAGGCGCAGGGCTGTCGGGAACTCCGGCTCCAGGTCGAACAGTGTCACGTATGTGTACTCTGCGGAAGAAGATGCGATCAGACAGCCATCGTATAAAAATCGTAAAGAATGGAGGAGAAAGAAAAGACTGGTTGGGATCAATACAACTGTGTGAGTGAACAATGAATCATTAGAAAAGCATGCTGTTTTACCTTTGACGTCTTTTTCTGGACTGGAGCCGTGCTTTTGCCTGAGCTGCTTGGCCTTGTAGTGGTCGCTGTCTTTGACCTCCTCCACGCAGATGTGGGGGAACCAGCCCTGCCTGCCGTCATGGATGGTCTCGCCGTGCCACATGCCGTCATGCATCTTCCTCAGGACCCTCACGATGTCCCCCTTCTCCAGGGACAGCTCGTCCGGCTGCGCGGCGTTCCTGCTCTTCGTCACGACCGTCATGGGGCAGTCCCAGTCCGGGTAAATCTTCCCGCCTTGCGGATCGGCTGCGCTGTACTGCAGCGCCTCCACCCACCGCGTCAGCTCGCTCTCCGTCTTCAGGGAGAACACCATCTCCTGGTGCTGCCCGGAGCTGTCCTCGTGCAGGGTCACGCGGAGTTTGCTGGTTGGTTTGGGCTTGAAGAAATACAATGACTGCAGAAAGGATGACAGCCTCCCTTTGCCTCCGTCTGACGAGCTGGCTCTTTCCGAGTCGTCGTAAATCTTGTTGACTTCTTCCACATCCAGCCTGTTGCGCATGCAGTAGTTGACCAGCTCGTATGTGACCTCGCTTCCCCGCTTGTGAAGCTTCTTTGCGATGAGAAGACAGTCCGATAGAAGAATGACATAGCGGTGGGTGTTTGGTCCCTTGTCCCTCACCAAGATGAGCTCTCCCTGTTTCACAATCCAGCGGCTCTTGTCCAGCAAAGAAAACGGCGGTTTGCATTTCGCGAGGCGAAGTTTGTTGACCACCAGCTCCTCTAGCTCCATAGCCTGTTGTTCTTTGTAGGCTGCTTGGTTGCATTTTACGGCAAGGGCCTTCGTCGTCTGTAAGGCCTGCTCTGCTGTCAAAAACAACTCCGAGTTTACGTCTCTGAACGTCAGGATTCGGTCGACAAGGAGGGGGAAGCGCGTCACTCTCTGCATAGGCGTCAACAAGAAGGCAGTCATGGGGAGGTTTCCGCACTGCGGGTCGGTTTCTAACTGCCGCACGTCGTCGCAGAAGGACTTGTCGGCTTGCATGAGCCCGATCAGTGCCTTGGAGTGGTAGTGCATGTTCCTGCAGTAGGTGACGTACGGCTCCTGGAACCGCTTGCTGGCGTGGCGGAGGATGATGTCACACACGTCGGAGACGACGGGCGCCTGTTCGCGCACGCGCGCCTGCAGGTCGGACAGGAAGGCCCGGCTGGCGTTGATGACGTGAGCGACGTGGACGGAGATCAAGGTCAGCGCCTGTCCGCCCGCGACGTTCTTCTTCTCCAGGTTCCTCAAGAAGTGTTCCCCTAAGACGTACATGCTCTTGATGAAGGACTCTTCGGACGAAAGCACCTCAAACATAGCCTCTTGGAGCTGCCTCTGCGTCGGGGTAAGACGGTACTTGATTCCGCTCTGGATGACTTGAGGAAACTTGTCCCACGTGGGGGTACTTGAAGACATCCAGGTGAGAGTAGGCGGTCCTTGAGTGTCGCTCTTTACCAGGATCGGTATCCTCTCCGTCTGGTACACGTGATAGAGCGGGGCAGGGGTCATGTAGTGGCTTTGATTGTTGATGGAGGCGCTTCTCTTTACGGTCCGAGGGGACGAGTCGCCGTGGAGTTCCTCGCTCGTGCGGAAGGGTTGGGAAAGCGGTTCGCTCTCCTCGTCTCCGCAAAGCGCCACCACGCGGATGACGTAGTGCGTCCTTGGCTGCAGCCCCTCGCACGTGATCGACGTGTCTTCGTAGTGACTCAACCTCTTCATGACGAGTTCTGTGTAAGGCTCGTACAGTTCCGTGATGGTGACCATGTAGGCGTCGATCTTGTGACGCGGGGGCTTCCAGGTGGCCGTCACCTTCCTGCCGTCGTTGTAGACGATCGTCAGGTTCTTCGGCTCGGCGACCGGGGACGGGACGGCGCCTGGTCTGAGCGCCTCCCGCCGCTGGAGAGTGGAGATCCTCCGCTGGATCTTCCTCCTGTGCCCTGCGTTGGCTATCTTCAGCTCGTTCTTTAGGAAGCTGTCGATGTCGTCTTTGGAGACCAAGTCCCAACCGCTCACTGAGTTCTCTTCGAATAGACTGGCGTGGCGTCGAATGTCCTCCTGGGGATCGGCTTCGAAGTACTGCCGCACCTCCGATGGCGACCAATGGTCGAAGGGCTTTGAAACCAACGAGAGCCCATGAGGTTCAACTCTCCGTCTCACTGTCGCTGCGGGCATTGGTGACGTGTTCCGGAGCAGATGTGCTCTCTGAAACCACTCCGTTTCTAGTTCTTTGCTTAACGTCATGTCGTCGGGTTCTAACGTGGGGTGGTCCATTTCCTCGTCGATTTCTGCTACTTGTTTTGAGCTCATCTTCAAGAAGTCTTCCTTACCCGATGACGGTAAGGAAGGGGTAGGGCGTAGGGGCCTTCGAAATATATCGGACCTTTTAAAACTATCTGCTCTATCTTTCATAGGTTTTGGAACGTCATAGAGCCAGTCAGAAGAGACATTTTTGTCCACAGGTGATTGGCCTTCTTCTGGTATTGCACTGGTCATTATGGAAGATTCCGGGTTCAATATATCTGACTCACTCTTATAGCCTAACCTAGACGGCCTGAAGGATGTTGGATGGCCAGACTCTTCAACAGGGGCGTGGGGATTGTCCGCTTTTTCATTTTCCGTGGCGGTTTGCTGAAATGTTTTCTCCAGAGGCATAGAATGCCTTTTGGTTGACTCATCAGTCAAGTAGGGGAACCTTTTACTAACATGGTCCCTCAGAGGAACGAAGGATCTTCCTTTATCTGGTTTGTTTAAATCTTCAACCCTCGCAGGTGTTTTTGTTGGAGACGTTTTCAGTTCTTCAAATGTTTTGAGTCGTGACGAGACGGTGTTTTCTGTGGAACTTGAAAAGAGCGCGCGCATTCTCTCAACCCTGCCCTCGCCGTTTGAGGTCACCGTTCCTTTCGCCCGTGCTGACTTTTCGTTCGAGACGATTGGTGAACCCGTACCCTTTGTTTTCGAAAGTGTCTCTGGTCTAAGAGAATATCTGTTTCTGTTATCTGATGGAGGAAAAGTTTTACGGACAACATCTCTGTCAAAAGCCGAGGCCGATGGTCCACGGTGTTCACTTCTGCCGTTGTGCTGTTTGTCTTGAAGTGTTGTGGCTTTGGTCTTGACGATTTCTCTCTGTGCTTCACTCGATTCACTGTAGGTCCTTCAGAACAAGATAGAACCAAGAATACTTCATCTCAGAACTTCAACGTTGTCTCCAAACAACCAACTAAGGTCTATGTGAGTGGGAGGGTGAAGTTGACAAATTAGTATATGGTAGCCTCAATAGAGTTGAGCTGGTGGCCACAAAATATGTGGTCAAAGTCTTAAGGGGAAGATGATATATTCAAATCCTTGCACCAGCGCATGGGAATAAGATAAGATAAAAACAAACCAATGGGACCAAAGAACAAATACAACATCAAACAAAAGCGCACACATGAAAGAAAACTGACTGTGGGAGACAGTTGTACAAGGAGCATTTTTCTCATATCAAAGTTTAGTACACATTAAGCGCACTGCTTCAGTCACGTTCTAATGTTAGTTTACGCACATGTACATAGTGCCAGGCGCCGTGTTGGAGGGATATGCAAACAATGACGTCACTCGGACAGGTTGTTTGGTCGTAAGAAAGGCATTTCAACTTTCGCTTTATGCAGGTTCTGGTCTCACGTCAAAATGATGTCCTGCTACGTGTTTATGTTTCACATAACCTTCACACGTGACTTTTCGTTTGTCTGTAATGTTATCGTTTAAAGCATTTTCGTAGCGAGAAATGGAGCTTTCTGGTGGAGAGACGCAGTCATGTGATGTGAACTTTGGCAAAGATAAGGTTGGGTTCGGTACGTTCTACAGTACGACACCCTTAGTGTGCCACAAGATTCAGTAGTTGAAGGTTTTGTTTTATTCCAAAAGATGTCATGTATCATAGGAACACCGCCCCCCCCCCTCCATAGTACTGATCGACCTTTGACTTTTCTAATAGCTACTCAACATTCTAATGGATTTGTACCTTCTGTGTAAAAGATCGATGTTCGAAGAAACATTAAATTTCCTCAATTCGTGCCTGGTCAGAATAAGGATGTAGATTATCTTAAGTGCTCGGCGGTTACGTAGTTTCAGTATCGTTTGATAATGACGTCATAGCCCCGAACACACACCTGTATGACCCAGTAAAGCTATAACGGACCTACACAGTGATAACCGTCATGTTTATTTGTAAGCATGTTGTGTTTGCATGTGGTTAGAAGGACACGCATAGATGATAATGTTTTGTCTCTGCAGACTCTGATACTACCGTAAAGCGAGTTTCTACCAGTTTTAAACTTGCGCCATGAATGTGAAAGGTCTTTTTACCGTTACTTCCTGTTGAAATGTTTCACAGGGAAGTCGCTTGCGTCAAGATTCAGCGTGAAGAAGGGCTACATATGAGAATAAATCCAAGACTCAACAAGTGTCCTCTTACCTGAGTTTATCCAAAGCGAACAGGTGTGTAGGCGAGAAGCCTGCTGACGACTTTCTGTGCCCTTCATGAAACAGCTGATCTATGGCGGCCTCCAGCCTGGCAATGTCACGCTGCTGTACCCCTTCCTCCTCGGACAGCATGACCTTCTCCTCGTCGGTCAGCCGGGACAGCAGCCTGGGTGTCATCAGTTCTTGGAAACGCAGGAAATCCACGATCCTGTCATGGATTCTGTTCGTACGGCACCAGGCATCAAAATCAAACCGCCCGCTGTCGCCCTTCCCTCCGGGCGACGCCATATTGGGTATCGGTGTGTAATAGGGCGTTTGGTGCGTATACATGTCCCTGTGCAAACAATGCCCCAGGGCTAGTATTGTGCCTCTTACTGTCGCTAGGTAGCCTTTGAACCCGTCTTTTGTTACGTTTCGGGTCATCCACCTGGTGAGCAGGTACATGTTTGGAACTCATGCATTCACAAGCACTTCTCTCACGGCGATGCCAATTGATAAACAACACAATGAATTAAAGTTCTTCTGATCGTTATGGATCTACTGCCAACTTGATGAGCATTAGATATTTGATAATTGATGTTTGAAAGGATAAAACCTCTGCGAAGTTACTGCTTACACAAGAGACGGCTTATGAATGGGCCGTTATATAACATGTCTGTAATCATCCACACAAAAAATGATGTACGCTCCCATCAGTCAGTCAAATCTAGTGTAGAGGACATCATCTGGAATAGGACAGGATATCTACATGACATTATCACCTTCACCTGTTTATAGAACAAGATAAGAATAGAATCGAGCCTGCTTGAAAATACTACAGTAGCGTAGGATGTACGTGACACTGGGGTCCCTGCATAAAGCACGAAAAAATGGGACTTTACAACGGCGATAAATGCCTGGTAATGTTTGTGTTTCATTCTTTGATCAAAATTCTATCAGACTCATCTGTCATGGTAATGTTAAGGTAGACTTTCCTGGAACTTTGTGTTTGGTAAATCCCACTAATTTGCAGCGGGATCTATGAGGAATGTGACGCGCCGTCAACAGGTGATACCCCGTCACGTGTAGCCGCAGGGCGTCGGTAGAACCAGTTACAAGCCGCCATGTCGTGTGGCCGTGAATCTCCCTGTTCGTACAGACCGAGACGTCTTGGGTCTTGAACCTGACGTCCATGTTCTGCATTCTTCGGCGAAATGAGCCAAGTAAGTACAGTGAACGTTACTAGGTACAAAATATAGCACAGTTTTTTCGTCCTCTTGTACGTTCTATGTTATGGACCCAGATAAAGACAATGGTTTACATTTGACATTTCTAAGGTCTGTTATGTGTCAACAAGCACTACGGTAAATCACGTGCACATGCCACTGGGGTGTTGGTAAAGGTCGCAGTTACAACAAATTGAGCCAGGTTTATTTTATAGAGGCCAAGTTTATGCGAAAACAGCTATCTGAAAAGGTATTATTACATACATTATGTGTGCCTGTGCATACTGCCTTTTATCAGGAATTGCTTCTGCGACGCTTTCGGTGATAAACATATAGCAATAACTGTAAGTCAGTTATTAGCGTCTCTTCATTTGTCAGATGTTGACACCGGGTGTCAGTCTGTGACGAACGTTAAAGTTCTCGAGTGTCATCTTCTGGAACAAAAGACGAGCACAACGTTTGAGGGCCAGACTTACACACACACCGGTAGGAGGATCGTTCTTTCTTGCTATATATCTGGTGGAATAATGAAACAGACATTGACAGATGAAACAAAAGGCTAGTCAGTGTTCTGCTTGTGTACCAGTCCGACCAGTAACCTCGTTGTGAGGTTTTAAGGCCATTGACTTAAGGTGACTTAAGGTGAATTGTGGGTTCGCACGGTGGCAGTAAACAACGCCAAGCTGGTTGCTGGATTGTGGAGTCTGACGTACATAACGTATATATTCAGAAATTACGTATACAACACAACTACTCTGTTAATTTTCAGGTTCTCACCATGGACACGGAAAAACAACGCCAAGGTAAGGATAGCAGACAATTCACGCCCATTAGGTGTTTTTGTTTCATTCACGTCAACTGTCACCATGGTCGCACTGTGCTGTGCCTATGCTATTATCCTCATTTGTATCCATTCCGTATCTGTGTATTTATCCACTGATGTCTTTGTCTTTCCGTCTCTAGCTACTTTTGTCTATGTGTCTGTCTATCTGTCTCGTTCTATCTCTGTGTGTGTGTGTGTATGTGTATGTGTGTGTGTGTGTGTATGTGTGTGTATGTGTGTGTGTGTGTGTGTGTGTGTGTGTGTGTGTGTGTGTGTGTGTGTGTGTGTGCGTGCGTGCGCACGCACATATATCCGTATCCTCACATCCTTATATCCTCATATATCCGTTGTTCAAAGCTTCTAAACATAACCCATACAATCCGCATGAAAGCCATGGTTGCTTCTTGAACGTTCATATACTACTACACAGTGTTTGATGTACAATACATTTGCTTTTGTCATACAGCAGTTTTGTCTGACTCGCTAGAATTCCTGGACAGACAATCCTCTCTCCAGATCAAACAGTCGAGACAGTCAAATGAAAGACTCATCCAAGATTACAGGAACAACAACAACTGCAACGTGGCCCAGAAGCAGTGGTCCCACGGACAGGCCAGTCAACCCAGTGACGTTAACAGAGATAGAGACTCTGGGATTGGCACACAGCCAAATCGTGTCCTACAGGCCCTGTGCACAGCTGCTGTGGAAAGACCAAACGACCCGGAAAACTCGGTCATCGGCGCGTTTCAAGGCCAGGTAGTAGATGGTGAGCATAACATGTTTTCTCGCCCAACGTCAATTTGAAGAAACTTTGCTGATGTTGGCAAACACACGACCACGAGCATGTTTTTTTTTCCTAAAATGACGTTGTCTTGCTATTGAAGATGCCATTAAGCAATGTGTATATGTTAACACAGGCCAGTCCATATCTGACGGTACCGCGGGGCGGTCTCTCCGCAGCCACTGGACAAACGACTGGGTCGTCCAGACAAGCGACATCAACACAGAGCCTGTTCCCACCGGACGTCTGCAGCCGACACGTATAGAGCTACTGTCCCCGCCACTGACGGGGGAGCGACTGAGTCACAGCAGTGACCCTAACACCAGCCTGAGTAGTGGTCAGTACTTCTAATTTGTCTTCCCATATTTCTAACCGTTACTTTGCGTTCGTTACTTTACGGATGATGATGTTACTACCGTTCGCTGTCTTACAAAGTGTCTTAAACATTCATTTCTTAGTTAATAAATCTCTGTAAAGAAAGCTAGGCATCGAGATTTAATTTCAACCGTGGCCTTCGAATCATCCGCACACATCATGTATAGTTCAAGTCTGTAAAAGAAAACTCCCTGCAGGCTTCAACGTGTCTGAAGATACACCGATGGCGAGGGCCATCTGGCTTGAACAGATGGACTGGAGAAGGGACTCTGAGGGAAACCGCCAACAGAACAGAGTGTTTCGGGACGGTCAGTCTGAAGTATTCACAGACCAGCAGCCTAGAGACAACAGCAGTCACGTCAGTGCCCGCCGTAGAAACAGTTGAGTACCTTAACCAATCAAGACGTTAATGTTTTTTTCTCTTACTCGCTTTGCCACTGCCTAGTGGATGTCAGCTAGCCGAAGTTCTTCTGATGTTCGAAAACTGCTTTGTGTGCAAATCATCCCGCCCTTCCTTCGTTTACCATCTTGCGCATCCAGGCCATTAAATGACTATGATTGGTCCACACACAGAATCAGCCGGCCCAGTCATGTCAGGAGCGTCCAGCGCTTTTGGAGGGATGGGATCCTACACCGAGCATGACAGAGGTAAGGGATACCGTACTTACCGGGTATAATGTGTAGCGTGATGACTATGCCGAAATACTGCCTTTTGGAGTAGAGGAGTTTCTTTATTATGGATAAAAGGTCGGACGAGGGGAGAGGGCTCAGTAACGTTTTGGACCGTATCCGTCCCACCGCAGCGACATCTAGCTGCAGAGTGAACCAGTCAGTATTACGTACCCTGGGGAAGGTTGTAGACTCACAAACAAACACTGACAATTGGCTGTGTACAAATACCGTTGTTTACCAGTGATTTAACCAACCTGGTGCTATGTTTGATTTTTTTCCGCAGGTCAGTCTCTATCGATAAACACCGATCCAAAGCGGTCCCTTCGACGCCAATGGACGGCCGACTGGGTAGGACAGCGCATGCCGGGCGACCCAAGCGAAGACGACATGTTTCTTTCCTCTGCAAGTTTGCCGCCGATACGCATACAAGGACAATTCCGCCCAGTTAGTCGTCAGAGGAGTGACGCAAGTGTCGGTCACAGAAGTCTGCCATCGACACGGGGACAGAGGCAACTCGGACAAGTCAGTCGTCAGAGGAGTGACCCAGGAGTCGACAAGAGAAGTCTGCCGACACGCACACAGGAACAACTCCGGCCAGTCAGTCGTCAGAGGAGCGACCCGGGCGTCCGTCGGAGAAGTAGTTAGTGTTTCAGCAACTGTCTTTGTACGTTTCTTAGAGTAATTTTGAGAACATCGTCATGACAGGTTGATATAGACTGCTAAGGCTAACCCTTGCCAAGGTGTACGATAAGACTGAGTATGTATGTGTGTGTGTCCGGAGATAGCTGCAATGAAAATGGATTATTAAAACTCTGTCCAGGCTCGGAGGGCTCCTACGATCCGCCCATGACCGTGGCCTCCTGGCTTCAGCACCACGCCTGGTCCAGCAGGTACAGCCACAGACAGGCGCTCTGGCGATACCCCTCGTACCCTCAAGGCTACTCTGATGAAGCCACACACTGGAGGCCGAGAGAACACAACCGAGCCAGTTGAGTACGGTTTGAACATATTGTGACAGATTTTACATTCTACAATGTTTGCAGAGTCGTGAAACGATAAAGTTTGGAAAGGCATGGTTAGATTAATTTCTGTGGCAGGCCACAATAAGTTTTGTAGTATCTACCAATCAGAGTGAGGATTACTGCTACTGGCTTACGTCAGTGCTCGGTTTGTCTAAGTAAGGATTACTCCTATTGGTCCCATTGCAGGATCAGCAGACCCCCTGTTGTCGCTACACAAAGCTTCTCGTGTCCAGCAGACGAGATCACACGACGAGAGCGGCAGAGGCCAGGGATATAGTACGTACATTATTTTGGCGACACCTCTGAGGAGGAGCCGTTTTGACAGAACTACGATTTGATTTGAAAATATTCTAAAAATTACTGTATCGCCAGGGAATTGGTTTTTGACAACACCTTGTTGGACCGGCCTTCAATTGTGCATAGCAAGGAGGAAATCTAATGTAATTATAATGGTTAGATTGGGGAATAAATACTAGTATGCGGTAGTTGAGGAAGGGGAAAGAGTGGTGGTGGAGGTGGAAAAGTTGAGGAAGGGGGAAGAGTGCGGGAGGGGGTAAGGTTTAACCATCCAATATGGCGAACAAAACACAATCATGTTAATAATGTAAATGCGCATCCAGGGCACCCCAGCTTCCGGAGACAACGGTCTAGATCTAGAAGCGGAAGGTCGGATCCGGGTGTGCGGGGCAGAACGGAGACTAGGGTCGGCAGAAGTCGCAGTCGGAGTCGGAGTCGACGGCGTTACAGCACAAAACGTGGTAAGTATAGCTGCGGTTTATGATGGATTAGTACCATGGATCGTTGTGCATTTGGACACAGTAAGACAATGACAAAAAAGTTGATTTCTGAGCAATGCTCAACATAGTCATAGGATAAATGCATTAAGTTAGATACCTATAAGCATAACCATTTCGGCTGGTACAGTAGATGGCGTCCATAGGCTAGGCCTGGCGCTATGTTTGACAAAGCATCATTTAAAATGTCTCTGTTATCGCACACGAGGCGAGTGGAGGCCTGTCTGAATGTCTTTGTGGCTAATGTCTTATGCACAGATTCCACACCCCAGCCACCGACCCAACCTCCTGTGAAAGTGTACACAGAAGAAAATCATGGCGGGAACACAAGAACTGAACAGAAAGAGGAAAGTGAAAACTCTGAGCCAAGAACTTTTTTTGGAAGCATCAATGCCCTTTTCCTTCGCATGCGGCTTGCACTGGCAGAAAGTGGTGAGTATCAATCGTTCCCAAACCAATACAATACCTCCATTTTCAAGTATGTGATATAAAGCAAGGCAACTACCGTTTGGTTGATGTCATACATGTACATCTGCTTAAGTCGTGTGAAACAAAGCTGCATACGAGTGGACAGAAAGTGGTGTTTTTGAAGCTTTCCAGAGTGATAGAAAAGTACCTCTTTGTCTGTGGCAGTGTTTGGAGCGTTCTTCACCTCAACGAGTGACGATAAGAACAAAGACGACGGAGGAGACGACAGCAAGGCTGAGAAGAAGTGAGGTATGATTATGGTAGGTTGCTTCTGCTTGCATTTAAGTTATCCTATATCATTTTTATAACTTCTTAAAGCTCAAAATCTAATCTAAATCTTACAGATCCTCATGGCGTGCGTACGGGTCGTCCGTTTCTGGGGCCCTGGGACAGGAGAGCTTATCATCATCATCAGATGACGATGACAGCCGAATGAGGTCACTGTCATCGGGGATGATTGGTGAAAACAAAATGGCGGCCAAGAAATTCCGTGAACGTAATATGCCATGGAGTCAGCTTGGGCAAAAAGTGTTGGTGTTCTAGCAAAACGACTGACTGAAGTTGGACGATTTAAAGAGCAAGCCGTATGAGAGGATACTCAATGGCATGTTATCAATTTTGTGGCATGGTATAGCATCACGAATCTTCCACAACAAACAAGGATCGGCAGCAGCCTCTAGTGTTCGTGGAAACTGGATCTTATGGTCTTACGTCTTACGACCGTCGCACGATCGATCTGAAACCGATGGTATTTTGGGATAGTCGTGCTCTCAGATCCTTCTTATCTTAGAGCCTGGTTTCTCATAACTTGCTTGAAAAGTCTACATCAAAATTGGGCTCCGGTCTATTACTAATGCGACCGCGCTGTAAGTTAATCATTAGCTTCTTATCATCTACTGTCTTGTGTACAGATCATGCCAGCCGAATTATGTAAATATGTAGAGATTATAGATTACATAAAACAGAATATATAATGTCAGACAGTAACAAAGTTGTCGTCATGGGTAATTTTGCACATGGTGGTAATCAGCCTCCTGTAAAATAGTACACTGATTTGGTCTCCCACACTACTTCTACTATCGATGTGAGCTGTTGTTATTCTGATACACGTGTGCCCGGAGGCATCAAGTGTCCTTTCTTCTGCTAGCCTGGATGTCAGGCAGTTTTCAAGGCCTTCCCAGGCCAGGTCCTCGGCTCCAGAGCCAACAATTATAGTTTTAGCACAAATGATACAGGTTTAACTTTACCTGACATCGCCCTGCACATAGTCTAATTCGGGAGCTGTGGTAAAGATTTACTTGGGGCCTGTTGGCCCTGACGCCGAGGAGCTGGCTTGTGTAGGTCCGTCCCACCCCCTTTGTTAGCAGCTAGCCACTGTGTCATGGGAGGTCGACAATTTACATTGTATCCTTACACAAGACGTCTTAACTTGGAGCTTTATCTGACACCAGGCTATTCCTTACGCTCTTCAGTGCAGTGGATCAAGTGAGTGCAACGAACGCTGTTTGGTGTTAGGCCATATAAGATATTTGTTCATACTCGAATGCCCCATGTAAAACCGTTTACATATTTTCCTGGAAATCCAGATTACCTCCAAGCAGATCCAACGGTGGCAATGCAGTAAGCAGTGTTCGTGGTGGCTATTAGACACTGCTTGGCCGATTGGATACTGCCTTGCCACCGTAGGATCTGCTTGGAGATTACCTGTAAATAGTTATGGCCATGCCTGGGGGAATTTCATGAAAACTTCAACATAGCAAAGTACGAAATTGCAAAGTATTTGGACTCCATGGGCAGATCCTTATACATAATTGTAGACTAAAACCGCCAATTATATAAAATCTGCTAAGGTTTCTGCAGTAACCTTGAGACATCTTAAGCCAGGTAAGACTTTTGTAACGCTGAAATGTCCCTGAAAGGTGTCTTTTCATGTCAAAAATAGTCTGACTGGTTGTCACAGCTACACTGAACAGCTGAAAACGCTGTCGAAGAGTGTAGTCATTAGTAATGTAGTAGTAGTAGAAGAAGTAGTTCAAACTTTTGTAATATGCCCTAACATGATTCCAACATTCAAGTACAGGCAGCAGGTATGCTAGTCACGTAGCAGTGGCCTTTGATAATATCTCTCCTTCTGTCTGTTGTTTATGTTTGGGATTAGACTGTTACGGCCGCCGTAACGAACAGCCTGCAGCGAGAGCTGTCAATATAACCAGGTTCCGAATCAAACGGGAGACAAAGTCTCCTTTTGCAGGCCAGGCTAGCACACAAATAGTCTACACAAGCCGGCGCGAGAATTATATCTCTCTCCCTGCCTTAAGGGGTAACAAAACTCTGTCGTTTAGAAATGATATAGACAGTAGTTGATAAACTGTTATATCTGTAACAGATCAGATTCTTCTGGGTTGTCTCAGTGCTCCTCTGATACCGGTCCGACCAGTTATGTCGTGACGTCACGACTGACCTTAAGGCACACAGCTACAGCAGGTGTGATACCATTTTTCTGTTGTCGCACCCGGAGACAGAGCGTTTATCTCAAATTATCGACAGTCCGCCTCCAGGCATCAAAGGCCCAGTACTAGTGGGAGCCACGAAGAACTGACCTGAAGGTAATGGGGGTCGGTATGTTTCTTTCACAACAACATTGTGTTCTTTCACACGGACAAGATAGTCAAGCAATAACAAACATGTATTGGCCAGTCACCTTATAATCCGCACAAAGCAGACGGGACCGGACGACACGGGATCGGGTAACGTTGTGCTACCGATGCCCTGGTTATATAGAAGGGAACCTTTGTACATATGTGCTAAAACATGTTCCAATGCCTACAATTACAGTAGATCTGGGCAATACATTGATATCAGACATTTAGCTACATAGTCTTCGTCCATAATCGTTACGTATTAGGGCATATACTCTCTTCGCTCTATGTAGCTTTGTTAGTTTCGTTGGTGTATCAATCGTACACCTGGTGTCACTTCATGTGCCGATGTTGTTTATCTTTGCGTCTGTTTGTTTGTTTGTTTACAGGCCCTCCCCATGGAGTTTGAAGAACACGATGGTAAACAGAACGGACGACTTGGGCCCCGTGAGTCAATTTTATTCAGTACCACTCTACACGTCCAAACACACACACACACACTATCCGAAATCTGATCAATCACAATTTATGAACATCGTAAAAAATTCTTAGCCTGGCTACCAAACCTATTATAGCTCCCGAGTCCTACATCCTCTCCCAAAAGTAGGACTCTGGAGCTATGATAGGTTTGGTAACCAGGCTAAAAAATTCTGACAACTTTTTTGAGTTAGATCTGAACATGCCTAAGTGAGATAGTGACAGAGACACGTTTGCTAACACTTTCTCGCCAGGGAGCCTGTCCATGAACCGTCTGAGACGTTCCATGCGGAATCTACTGAGGGGTGGGAAGAAGAAAGGGGCAAATAAAAAACATGAAGAGAAACAAACTACCGACTCTCGCGAATTCGCTCTACAAAGCCATAGAGATTCCATTGATCTGAGCACCTCGCCCAGTGAAGGACAAAGTGAGTGTGTGGTGTGTTAGTGTGTTTGGCTGCAAGCTATCGCTATCTCTGTTTAATAGCAACACCTTTCAGTAGGCTGGCGTAACTAAACCACGCGTGTACGCTTCAAGCAGCCCTCCCACTTGTCAGGCCACTCTGTGGGGCGGGGACTACGGATCGCTGGACAGTGAAAGCTTGGGTTACACAAACTGGTGATAATATATTACTTTATAATAAGGCCGTATTACCATAGTCTCATCTCATAAATGACATACTCGAAAGTTCTCATACTACCCACAAGAGAGAACATACTTGAAGAATACCGTTAGACCTTGGTAATTATAAATATATAACAAATTCCGATCATTTTCCCGTACAGACCTGTCTAGATCCCTGGAACTACTGGACAGGCAGTCATCCCTCCAGATCAGACAGTCCAGACAGTCGAACGAAAGACTCATCCAAGAGTACAGACACAACAACGATAACGTTGCCCAGAAGCAGTTGGTCCAGGGACAGTCGGTCCAGGGACAGTTGATCAAGGGGCACCCGGTCCAGGGACAGTTGGTCCAGGGGAAGCTCATCCAGGGGCACCTAGTCCGGGGACAGTCGGTCCAGAGACAGTTGATCCAGGGGCACCCGGTCCAGGGACAGTTGATCCAGGGGCACCCGGTCCAGGGACAGTTGGTCCAGGGGCACCCGGTCCAGGGACAGTTGGTCCAGGGGCACCCGGTCCAGGGGCAGTTGGTCCCGGGGCAGTCGGTCCATGGACAGTTGGTTCAGGGGCACCCGGTCCAGGGACAGTCGGTCCATGGACAGTTCGTCCGGGGACAGTCAGTCCAGGGACAGTCGGTCCTGGGACAGTCGGTCCAGGGACAGCCGGTCCATGGACAGTTGGTCCAGGGGCAGTTGGCACAGAGACAGTTGGTCCATGGACAGTTGGTCCAGGGGCACCCGGTCCAGGGACAGTCGGTCCAGGGACCGTTGGTCCTGGCACAGTCGGTCCAGGGACAGTCGGTCCAGGGACAGCCGGTCCATGGACAGTTGGTCCTGGGACAGTCGATCCAGGGACCGCAGGCCGTACAAGTAAACAATGAAGTTCTGGACCTTAGGAATGGTACAGAGCTAAAGCATGTTGCACAAGGCGGTGGAAGATTGATAGCGGAACGTCCACATGGGACGGAAGTATCTGGCATCAGCACGTTTGAAATGCACGCAGGAGAAGGTTCGTATGTTTACAGGTTCAATCGTTTAAAATCGTACCATTTCTGCCGAGACTGGTTAGGGGTTGGCACTCACTGGCCAACTCGATTAAACAGAAACCCAGAAGCTTCATAGACGTTTGTGCATTTAGCTCATCTTAGATTGGTATTGTTCAGATGACTATGTTACTGTTTTGAACACAGGAAGCCAGACGAGATCTCCCGGCTCATCTCATTTTCGCCATGACCGTCTCGACTCTGGCGTCGAGATCTTATCACCAGACACGGAAAGGACACACAGTACGCTTTAATGTTTATAATAATTACCATGTAAAATGATGCATCTTTCGATATGATATATAACTTAGATACTTAGCCATCCTATAATGGCGATGTATTAGATGGGCATTTTACAATTACGAAATATGTTACTTAGATAGGAACAAGACAATCAAGGACAGCACCCTGTTTGGCAGAAACTGCAGAAATCAGCTGTGGATAATGGGAAAACACATTCCAGATTAATTAGTTTACTCCAATGTTTTAACCTCTGATGCAGGCTTTTATGTATCGGACGATACTGCGGGGCGGTCTCTCCGGAGCCAGTGGACAAACGCCTGGGTAGTGCAGACACAGCAGCAGCCCGCGTCCCATATAGTGCTACAGCCGATACGCATAGAGTTACAATCACGACCGAGCAACGAGGAACAAGTCAACAGGACGACTGACCCTGGCGGCGGCCTCAGAAGTGGTTAGTTTCTTTGAATATTGCTGTCTTCGTGTGTGCGTACGTGCGTACGTGCGTACGCGCGTCCTGTTTCCTGTGTCATGAAATAACTGCGAAGACCCTCTTGCAGGCGTAGGTCAGTCGGAAGATGCCCCCATGACGATGGCCCTTTGGCTTCAACATGAGGACTGGAGAAGGTACTGTGGAACAGACCGGCCACAAAACCGCGTCTTTCGTGCTCGACAGGCCGAACTGGAGACAAACACATGGGGTCCCATCCGTCGTAGGAGCAGTTGAGTAGATTGACGATCCCCCTCTTCATATCACTTGCCTCGGCTCAGGGGATGCTGACTTTCCTGTGATATTGGAATTATTCTCCGTCCCCTTTGTTTGGTGGGTTGCAGAACGCCTTGTGTTTAAGGACGTCTCTCCATGGTCGAGATTTACATGTAGAGCTTTGTGGGCTTTCTTCGTTTGTGATGCGTTCTTGTCATCTCACTTTTCAGAATCCTCCCAAATCTTCTCTTCGGTTCTTGCTTGTATAAATAGCTAGATGAGTGGGATAATGCTGCGGTGCCAGGGACGTCCAGAATAGCCACCGAAGAACGCAATACGAGCACATCATACTGTACATGCGATCTAATTTCCCATTACGTCTTACTGAAATTTGTACTACCTTTATAGTCTAAGTATTGCATCGTTATACTTTTGATTCAGTGTCACTGTTTCTTCCAACCATTGATGTAAAAACCATTGCTATTGGTCTACATTAATGTGGATTCTGATGATCTAAGCAAAGATCAATACTATTGGTCCACATGCAGAATCAGCCGACCCGCTCTTGTCACGTGCTGCCCGCCTTCGGGAGACGAGATCAGACGACGAGGGTGTTAGAGGTAAGGGTTTACGTTACAATAGGTACAGAAAAAGTTAGACATTTCGACATGACTGACACGGTGGGTTTCTTTAGCCTAGGTACCATCCTATTTGTATGCCGGGGCTCCCGTACTCGCTCCCTGCCCAGGGAGCGAATATGGAAGCCCCGGCATACAAATAGGATGGTACCCAGGCTAGGGTTTCTTTGCCAGCGTTGACAAGGTTATTACTAGTATTTTCCATTTTTCTTCACAGGTCGGTCTTTATCGGTGGGCACTCATCTCGAGCGGTCTCTTCGGAGCCAGAGGACAAACGACTGGGTGGGACAGCTGGCACCAGTTCGTATACAAGGAGAACTGCAGCCACGGGAACCAGTGAGCTACAGGAGTGCCCCGGACGCCGCGAGGAAAATCAGTTAGTGTTTTAGTAACTAGTTTTTCGGGGGGAAAAGTACAGGTCTTTAAGGGGTACTGGTTTTTCATTCTCAAAAATTGTGTCTTCGAATACTTCTATATGATTTATTATTTTGAGACTTCAAATAAAGATGCATATGAGGGCAGATATCTATGAGATTTAACCACAGCCCTTGTACACTTTGCGACTTGTCAGAAGACTGTAACCATGAGAAGTATGAGTGACTGTAGCCATTGTAGCATATAACTTGCCACACCCGTCCATAAAGGTTCACAATGGTGGTAAGACAAGTTTCTCTGCATCGTCAGTGAAATAACACCACGTTGTATCTATTTATTTATTTATTCAAGCTTTGCCACAAGTGGAAGGGAAGGGAGAAACAGGTGGAGACCACCTTTACAGGCTCCCTCCCCAAAGACATAAATGACATTGCAATCAATCATAGTTAAAACTAATTAAACATATTGCACAACATCGTAAGTAGACAATAATAACAATATATATAATTGCACAATTTCATAATAGCTAGCTCTCTGCACATGTACATCCGGCCGTGGAAGTGCCCCATGTCTACCGTGGCCTTATTGCCAGACATGTGGCACACCGACAAGCAGACGTCCACGTGCAGAGATTGTCAGTAACAAAATGATCATTTTAATGATCTCTTTAAAAATCTCTTGGTCAGCGATTTGACAAGACCCCGTTTGAATGTTAAAAGCTCGGACTGCCCCGAAGCGACAGCCCCCATGTCCCGGACTCTGACTTCCAGTCTCTCAGTCCCTCTAGGTACCAAGCCGCGCCTGGATCCAGACGATACCTACGACCGTTTCGAAACATTTGTCCAAAGCCTCGACAAAATCCGGACAGGTTAGTGCTCGGTTACTTACTGTTAACTCGCTGATGGTGTCCATGGTTTCCGATGATCACAAATGCTCCATGCTTTCTCTTGAGTATCGTTCATGTGCTCTGATTGTTCCCCATTTTGACAGCGAATCAGACGTCATTAACATTTTACAGTCTCTTTCGGATCTGGCCTTCTTGAATTGATTCGTATCGTATCGATACACCTCTTCTTGGAGTTTTCGTATGTATCTTGAAAACGTTGTTTAGATTCGGACCCGGACGACGCGCCTATGACGATGGCCTACTGGCTGCAGAACTGCGCCTGGAGCAGGTACAGCCATGTGGAGGGGTTCTGGCGATATCCGCGCTACGCTCGGGACTATCCGTTAGATGGCACCAAGAACAGACGGTCCAGAGGTCGCAGAAGCAGTGAGTACAGCTGTAATTTAATGAATTCATTAATGCATCTACATCTGTATATATCTGCTCTCAATATCAATCAATCAATCAATCAATCAATTAATCAATCAATCAATTTATTAATAATCAATCAATCAATCAATTTATTAATAATCAATCAATCTATCTATGTATCTACTTATATATTTAAATTTTGTATACATGTATTTTATCTATCGCAGAATCACTTGGACCGGTGACGTCAGGCGGTGCACACTCAGCATCAGAAGATGAGAGAGGCAGAGGATATCGTACGTACAGGAATTTGTAAAAATTTAATTAATGGCAACCTGGATTCATTCTGACATTGTCATGCCCATGCTAACACGTACCTTTTTGCATTCATCCAGTCTGATTGCATCTAACGTAAGATGGATAAAAGATGGGAAAGCTTCATTAAACATAAACCTGTCATCCGTACCTGTCTTTAGGTCAAGTCCTAGTGCCGTCCCGCTCACGACAAGAATCGTCAGATGTAGACGGCGACAGAGAACATAGACACGGTACGTTTAAGGACGCCTCCTGGTTCGACCTCATCACCGATGTATACAGATAGGTTTATCTTTGCTCGTCAAGACTTCATGATGAAATGGAAATTGCTTTAAACACGTAGTTTGCGTAATCCTGCTGTAAACCGGATTTCTGCACATTCATTATCTATCATATTTGTTCATCCCCAGAGTCTAGAGACCATGTCAGCTCCCGCTCTGGTCGCAGACGGGACCGTTCGTCAGATCACAATAGGCACAGAGGAAAGGAAAATGGTACGTGAAGTTCGTTTTGGCAAGTGTCCTTCTTACATACTATCTAGTAGTATAGGCAGAAGTTTTAACTGCTAATAAGACAACTTCGTTAAGCCTATGTGATGTTTCTCTTTGGATTAATGAGTTGAACAGTTCAACCGTTTGCCACAAATCATTTGCAATTGTATAAGTACAACATCTGAACATAATACGAAACATTCTCCGAGACATGTTTTCTTTTAAGCATTACCTGACCTGCCATCCCATGTAGGACATCTTGGCTCTAGGAACAGTCGGGAGAGGTCGTCCGGAAGAAGGGACAACATCAACGATCGGCCAGAGAGGTCAAATCAGGAGGGTAGAACAAGGAGCCGACGGCATAACAATAGGAAGTCACATGGGCGAAATCAGAGGCGTGGCAACACAAAAATTAGTAAGCATTGCAACTTAAGCAACCTTTTATTGCTTTATCGATTTTTATCGATTTTGTTTGGATGTAATGAGTATCTTAACAGGCTGCATGTGTCATTGTTTAGCTATCCCGTTCTCGTTTAGGTGTCGAAGTGATAGAAAAATCTCGATGAGGGAATCGAACATATTGAGCGTAATTAATTTTCTAGTACACCCGGTAACTCCCATCACCGCAGGTGCCAGTTCAGACGGTAGAAGTCGGTCGCAGGACCGATCGCGACCAACAGCGGGAGTTCACGTAGAAACAAAGGTAGAAGGAGACGTGTCGAAAGACAGTGCTGGAACTCAGCTCAAGCAGCGGGCGTCATCAACGGCGAGCACAGGCAAGGCGTCAGAAGGAAACGTGTCGAAAAACAACCCTGTAACTACAGGGAACCAGAAGACAACGGAGGGGACAGAGGGTAAGTAGGGACGGCTGCACACACACACACACACACACACACACACACACACACACACACACACACACACACACACACACACACACACACACACACACACACACACACACACACACACACACACACTGTCATTCTTTTCCAAGTTGAACATCGTAATTTGTATCGTCATAGTAAAGGTATGTTACAATACTTTGCTAGTTTGCAAGTTTGTAATTTGTTTTTGTGAGTTCTCGTAAGTACCCCTTGCTGTTTTTTTTTCAGACGGCATCAAAAGATCTTTGTCTGTGGCTATGTCTGTGGGTCTCTTAGCAGGGAAACAAAAAGACGATACCAAGACAGAAGGGAAGTCTGAAGCAAGTCAACCTGGAGGCAAAGGCAGTGCTCAAGAAACCACCAGCAGGAGTCCAGGTAATACGTCTTTCAACGGTCATCAAATATCACTTGTTTTGTACCAGGGAACAAATATGGTCATACGTTCACTACACCTTTGGGATGTACTTCATAATAGATGTTATAGAACTTTATTGCACGACAATTGCACAAGGTACAATATAACATGCTGACAGACAGTGATTGACCTATCTTTTGACACTAAGCCAATGGCACATTCTGATGGCCTGATACACAAATAAACTGTCTTCACAGGTGTCACTTCTGTTTTCAAACGATCATTCTTCGGGTCCAAGAGTGACGATAAAGACCAAGCTGGCAGTCCGACTGACACACAGGGTACACAGGCTACCGTACATCAGACAGGAACAGACGACACCAAGGCTAGGGGAGATGCAGGTATGTTCTGTCAAATGGATGATATACATTGCCAATTAGTCGTGGAGTACTAGAAGAGAAGGCCCGAGAATTCACTAACCACGCCAGGCTACCCCTACTTCTGTTCTTGCCATGCCTTGTTGTGCAAAACATATCTAAGTGTGGATATTTATGTTTTTACAATTGGCCGCCTATAATGTTTAACAAACGTCACCTGATAACAATGAGAGAAAAGTTACTGGACATTTATCACCTTTTTCAGGCAGCAGAAAAGGCTTATTGTCTGCCTCACTGTTTGGAGCTCTCAAATCAGAGAAACAAAATGATGATATCAAGACACGCGGTAACTCAGACAGTCACCCGGTAGGCAAGGACGGTGTTCAAGAACAGACTACCCGGAGCCCAGGTATTTAGAAATACAATTGCATGGCCATTGATATAAAAGATGGCAATCAAAGATTGTTTCAACGTTTAAACACGTTTTCGTCTCGTACCCTGATGCAGATATGATATGCACTGTACCGTTTCAACTGGAACACTTCAACATTGTAGGAAGCGACAAAGATCCATTGTCAGTATGTCAATAGTATGTTCTGATAAGCAAATATGTCTGCTCTTCACAGGTGTCACTTCTGTTTTCAAGCGATCATTCTTCGGGTCCAAGAGTGACGATAAAGACCAAGCTGGCAGTCCGACTGACACACAGGGTACACAGGCTGCCGTACAGCAGGCGGGAACAGACGACACCAAGGCTAGGGGAGATTCGGGTATGTTCTGTCAAATGAATGATGTACAATTGTGATTAGTCATTGGAATGCCAGAAGAAAAGGCACGACTCCATGAGCATGTAATGTTGACACTGCACGCCAAGAATTTACCAAGCACGCCAGCCTACCCCTATTTGTGTTATTTCTAAACCTTGTTGGGCAGAATATATCTTCGAGTGTAAGTGTGGAATACATTTACTAATCTTTTGACAGGCTTCGGTAGTGTTTTCAAGCGATCCTTCTTCACATCAAAGGCAGCAGACAACGACTCTGATGCCCTGAGTATGCATAGCATCAAAGGTAGTGTCGTGAAAAACGACGAAAAACCAAAGGAAGAATCAGGTATTTTCAGGATCTGTTTCTGTATATATACTAGGACATTTGCATGTCAACATTCGTCATTTCAGCTACCAGACCCGTAGCTTGTACCTTTAAATGTACAGTCAGTTATTACTCTATCATAAGTATCTGATCTCCACCGTAAAGTTACTTGTTCAAGACTACCTGTATTCCGTTGAGGCAGAAAGCTTCAATAAAGGCCTTCCCCCTTTCCTCATTCCTTTTCTCAATTCCTTTCGCACATACTGCCTGCCTTCTGCCTTCGACCTGGTACCTACCCAGGATCCTTCAGTTTCATGAGCATGATTCGTCGACGATCATCCTCGGCATCATCATTGTCATCATCAGAGGACGATGACCGCAAGAAGGGACACCGCCGACCTGTTGTCACAGGAGGACGTAAGAACGCGGATAAAGACCCTGGTAGGTGCACTTAGTACAACGTGTTTCTGCTCACGTGGCTTCGGCCACGAACCGTCCGCCATGATGGTGGGTTGTGTGAAATGTCCTAACCCTAACACCTCATCATGCCTGCTGCCTGCCTGCGTATCTAAAGGGTATCTAATGTGGCCATATTGATAAGCTTGGAATATTTCTTAAAAGGTATCCTGCCTAGCTTATTCTCTTCAAAATATCTACAGTTTAACATTTAACCTGTTACCTGTCAATACATGGGTAACAGTGCTGAAACCAAGGCTATGACCATGGCCATTACTAAGTCGTTATTGCTGACTTCAGGAACTCCAAGAAGATTAACGCTGTGCTCGATGGATTTTCTAAAAATGCATCAAAGTATCGCATTACTGGTGCATGCAGAGCTTCGTATGGTATGCTTTCTGTGACTTCTTCAAACATCTTTTGAAGAATTCTCTACATACGTGATCACGAATTCCTTCAGAATCGGCTGGGATGTTCGGAAACGCGATGCAGTCCTTCAAAGGTCTGTTCGGAGACGATGGCAAAAGCCTGGCGGAAAAAGAATCAGAACATACTATCATGTCCACCGGACGGGGACGGCTATCAAAAAAAGAAGCTGAACACAGCATCATGGCGACTCAAGGCAGCAAGCTATCGCGGAAAGAAGCAGAACACAGCATCATGGCGACTCAAGGAAGCAGCCTGGAGAAAAAGGAAGCAGAGTTTGGCCTCATGGCAAGCCAAAGGAAAACCCTCGCTGAAAAAGAAGCTGAACATAGCATGATGGCAAGCATGGGAAAAGGGCAAAACCAGTCAGGTAACTGGTTCATATCAAGGGAAAGCTTTCAAACTCGCGGTGATGTCCGCATGTTAACACTGCTTCTAGATTCTTGTCATTTTTGACAAACTATGATTGGCATTGGATCGACTTGGGTAGCGGAAAGTTGTTTAAGACACCTAATATTTTTACAAAATGAGATACATGTTAAAGAAAGCTAACATTGCTATATACTTATGTCATCTTGATGGTTTTGATGACTTTTCTTCGCTTTTGTATGTGAGCAGAATCCTAACAGACCTCCCTCCTCGGCTTGAAGGTACTGCAAAGACCATTCTTTGCTTTACATGTTAGATCTGGTAGTTGTTGTTTCCATAGCTATGTCCTCATAAATGGTGGCTATTGACATCTATACGTTCACATTCCGCCAGAATCCAGCGGTATTTTCGGCGGCCTGTTCGGCATGTTCAGCGGTGGCGACGGGAAGAGCCAGGCGGAGAGGGAAGCGGAACACAGCATCATGGCGAGCCGAGGGGACGATTCAGGTAAAGAGTTACTAGTCTGTGATACCCAAGCTTCTGTCCGGCTCCCTAGATGGGTGGCGGACTAACTAGGGAGCCGGCGAAAAGCGAGGTTAAGTCAGGCTAAAAAACGGGCTACCATAAAGGACAGAGGTGTTAACAACGTTTCCCCGGAGCAAGGTCTGGGTGGTTTTTGACATTACTGTGTCGTGTTTTTATACCATTACGGTACATTGTTTTATGATTATTTGTGGTGTACTGATGGCTGCTGTTTTCAAACATATTGACGGATTTTGTGAAAATGGCAGCAATCCAAAAACATCACGTGATCAGAAACAAAGTGCCCATCATTAACCAGTTACGTCAACGAAATAAAAAAGCCAAGGGCCGTAAGGTTTTTGCCATATATGTATATCAGATATTGTTCTCCAACACTAAAACGTCGGTGATACTTCAGTGTAACGTTTAATCTCGTTATCATGATCCTGATGTTCACCAGAATCAACGACTTTCCTGTCAGGGTTGTTTGGTGGGAATTCAGCTCCCGCTGACCGTAAGAATCGTGCGTGTGAGGTTACCTTTACATCTTCTTTCGCGACCGGCTTTGAAGTTATGACGACAAGGGCTATGCATGGGTTTGCATATAATCTAACGTCTTCAGTTGTCGCGTCAGCATGAACATATTATGCCTCGGGACTCTCATATGAATGCAGATATCACCATATGTATAAGGTTACCTCTGCAGCTTTGGCCATAAACAAAGATGCTCTTCATAAAAGATTCGATTTGAAAATGTGAGCGAGAAACATAACGTCGACGCCTTGCGATAAGGTTTGGGCAGTTGCGGGCGTTACAGTTGTGATATGTGATTTACAGTAAAATCCCACTTCTGACACCATCTTTTAAGTAGACTGGTATCCATTCGTTTCTCCAATTTGTTCCATTGATAAATATTTAACATGGAAGCAAGCAGAGGAGCGAACTGGGATAGTCTGGATACCGGGCTGTCTTATATATACTGAATTGATTCGCTTTGACGTAGCTTAAGCCGGATCAAAGCTAATCAGTTGTCACGTTGTCTGTAACGTTGTCACGTTGTCTGTAACACTCTTCGACTTGCTCAGCAAGCGGTATCCAATGCAAAAGCTTTTTTGTTGATAAACGCCAGCTTGCATGCCTATTGGGGTATGTGTCAAATAACGTTCTCTTACTTAACAAAAGAACAACTTGTTTATAGATGGGAGCTCGAGTCAAGGACGTCGAGAGTCCATTTTGGGAGCGCTGGGATTACACGACTCGTCATCATCATCATCATCGTCATCAGATGATGAGGACGGTGCGATTTCGTCGTTGTTCTCTGCAATAGGGCTGGGCTCGGCGGACGCCACGGGGCCCAGGAAACATGGGGGTGGCCACAAGAAACAGGATGCCATGAAATCAGCTTGGGCAAAACGAGACAGGGGTGGTGGTAAGTGTCCGTTTTTATTCGCAAAAAGGAACAGGTGTCTATTTAAGAGACAAAAGTGCTCTTTTTATGGTTTTATGACATCGAACTGTGATAGCTCACAATTAGTCGAAATAATTTGTGAATGTCACAAAGACAGATGAGATTGTTAATGAATGGCTGACAGTTTAATCGCCTTATGTTATCGCGTATTTACTCCAGGAGCCAAGAAAGGAGGGGACTCGTCTATCTTTGGCTTTCTCGGGTTTGGCGGAGACAGCGACGCCCATCGCCATAGTCACGGCCACCGTCATCGTCACAGAGAAAGGGCACCTAGCACACCAACCACGCCACAACTCCCGTCTATCTTTTCATCATTTCAACCAAATTAAATTAGAGCAATAGAGGGAGCGAATACTGTGAAAATGGTGGCCGGGATCGACTTCGTGTTTATAAGAATGGAATCGTATCTCGAAAAAGTCTAGATCTGTAAAATGCCACACATTTAGAGTAGGAAGTCCCCTCGCTCACAATGAATGATGGGTTCGTCCAAATTACTAGTATCTCTGATGCATGTACTTTATGAATACATTTCCTGCTCCTGCTGTCTAAGACCTACGTAATCCGTCTTTCGTCCTTGTTAGCTGTTCTCCCTGTGTTCCATGGCAGGACTCTCGGCATTTTGTGGCTGTTTGGGACAGGGTTGTCCGAGCTGGCAACCTTTCCCGATGGAACCCTTCTCTGTGGTGGGCAGAAGCAAAGCTTGGCGTTAGGGTACATGTAAGCACTGGCCCCATGTGGTTCTGTAGCTCTCGTTAACCATGCCTATGGGGGGCATTTTTGTGTACTACATAAGCTTGATAATGAAAACTAATGGCAACATGCTTACTTCAACTGCAATAGGTGTTAACATTTTGTTGGACATAGAAAATATCACTAACACTCTGCTGTATTTGCTGGAATATATTTCTTACCTCTGAGATCTTTCACTAGCTCTTCTATCGAACTGAACTCTTGTTCCGGTACGACGGAGAGCAGACCTGTTGGACTTTTGTCGACCTTGAAATGGCGAACAGTGATTTCTCCTTCTGTCTTGGCCCTGACTGACACGGTGTAAACATGTGATCCTGTCAGCAAGGCAAACAGAAGGTTTTTGTTAAAATGAAGCAATTTATTTGTACTGTTGTACCATGTCATTTTACAAGGTAATGATTGATGCTTCTAGTTGTTGCGAGTTGTACAAAATGTTGCTGCGCGCTAACGTTTGGTAATTTGGTGCTTTGTTACTTAGTTATACAACTAGTGCAGATAGAAATGAAGACCAGAGGCATGTAAATAAATCTTTTGATGTCTACATTTTCTTGTCACTATTTTCTTTCAGTCCGATACTCTACCCTCCTCCCTAAGGGGGCTTAGGATGGTAGAGTTCGGCAAAAATAGGGTCTGACTGGCCAGGGGAGTGGGTCCAACATTGGTGTTTCATTCCCCCATTGGAAGAAAACTGCACGGGCAAATTAACTCTCGGGTGGCTTAACTCCGTTGGCCAATTATTCATGCATCCCCCCCCCCTCCGCATAGCTAAGATTAGATTAGTTTCTTACCCTGTCCATGAGCGTCTCGCACCAAGAAGGCTCCTGGCTCGGTACCGTCTGCCAGCAGAAGTTCTTCTGAGTCCTTCCTCCCGAGATTGCCGAAATACCAGCTGAGTACACGTAAGTAAACACTATAGTATGGCTATACCTACAGGGGGTGCCTTAAACATACAAATTCTGTTATCAGTCCTATCAAAGTCCAATTAGAAAATACGCTGGTGGGTTACGGTCAGTGGATTTTATACTGGGTTAGCACTGTGACATTAATTAACAGATGCAGAATGAACTGGTGCGAATCGTGAAAACTCACTCTTGTTGCTCCAGGCTGTACACAGGTGTGACATAGTTGTACGGCACGCATCCCTCCTCCCGTGTGTCCAGCCGTCTGGCCTGGTACCAGACATTGTCCCTGTAAAACATATCAACTGCCTAAGTTGGCTTTACTTACAAAATAATCAATATTGAAAATGAACCGTTCACATGTACATGGAGTAACCGCTAAATACAACTTGACTATGCAACAAAGCATCTTCAACGACAATCAAAAGCTCATTTGCCTTTTGTTAGCATTTAAAAGATATTTACCCGTAATCTAGAATTTCCAATTCTTGTCCCTCTTTGATCTGAAGTTCTCCTGCTTGCTGAGGATCAAAGTCATAAAGGACGACAAACTTGGGGTGCTCTGCAAAACACAATCCAAGGAGATATAAGTCTTCCTATAAACTCATTGCTACAATCCAAGCATAATGTAATTTCTGATATTCATCTTGCTGTCTAGAAATACATCTATTGGTACTGTTCTTTAAAAGGATTATACACGCCATTCAGTGGTTGCATCTACCTTTAGTGGAGACCTGGTCGTCTGTAGATGAAGTGCGTTTCTTCCTGAGTTGTTTCGCCCTGTAGTGATCGCTGTCCTTAATCTCCTCCACACAGTCACACGGGAACCAGCCCTGCCGCGCGTCGTGCGTGGTCTCCCCGTACCACATGCCGTCCGGCATCTTCCGCAGCACCCGCACCACGTCACCCGCCTCGAACGCCAACTCGTCCGGCTGCGCCGCGTCTCTCCGCACCTGACATGCAGACGGCGCCATGTCAAAAATGTCAATAAAATTCATTTGTGTTTGCAAATATAATTAGGGAAATTGGTATTATTTCCAACACAAAGAGTTGACTCATGACATGTTGAGTCGGGTCTGTACCAGGTAAAAAATGATCCTCGTGAGACATTTTAAAGAAGACGAAGTGTCTAATCGAAAATTTGGTCGAGTCAACTTCTTGTGTTGGAAACGGTTTAAAATTTCTATGATCAGAATTCTCCTCTGAGAAACTTAAATTGAAGTCTTAAAGATTGATTCACCTTGACTGACGTCAGAGGGAAGTCCCAGGAGTAGATGGCGCCTCCCTCGTCGTCCGTGGTGCTGTACTGGAACGCCTCTATCCACCTGGTCCGCTCGCTAGGTGTCGCCACGGAGAACACCATCTCCAGCTCCTGTCCATCCTTATCCTCCAACAGCAGCACGCTAAACTGGTATCCTTCGTCCTGGATGGCTTGTTGTGCTTTGAAGAATTTGAGAAGACTGCTTTTGCGTCTTGACAGGGTTAGCTTCTTATCAGCAACTGGAGTGACTGCTTCTGTCTTGTCGTAAATGTTGTCCTCGACTTCCTCCGCTTGGACGCGGTTTCGCATACAGTAGTTGAGCACGTCGTAGCTCACCCCGCCGCCTCTCTTTTGTCGCTTCTTCGCCAACAGGAGTACGTCAGTCAGGACGATGACGTAGCGCTGTGAGACCTTGTCTTCCTTGCTCCTAATCCAAGTCAGATCGCCCTGCTTGACGATCCACCGTGATTTACTCCTCAGCGGGAAGGGCAGTTTGCACCGGTCGAACGTCAGCTTCTCTCTGAGGACCTCCTCGAAGTCGTGATGCCGTTCCTCGTCGCGGACCGCCTCGTTAATGATGCTCGCTACTTTCTGCGTGTCCTGAAGGGCTTTCATGGCGGACTGGGAAAAGTCTGAACTGTCTTCTCTGTTGCTCAGGATCCTCTCAATGAGGAGGGGCAGCCGAGTGATCCTCTGCATGGGCAGCATGAGGAAGGACGTCATGGGGAGTTTGCTACACCTGGGATCTCCTTCCAGCCTGCTCACCTGTTCTCTGACCTCCTTGTTCTGGGCGATGACTTTCCTGACGACCCGGGAGTGTGCGTTGACCTCCTTGCAGTACGTCTTGTAGGGATCTAGGAAGTTCTTCAGGGCGTGATTCTCGATGATGTCGCAGATGTCGGAGATGACCGGAGACTGCTCCTTCGCCCTCCGCTGAAGGTCCTCGAGGAAGGCGACGCTGACCTCCATGATCTGTCTGGTGTATCTGGAGAGACAGGAGAAGACTCCGTGGCCGATCAGCGCGTTGTGTTGTAAGATGGCCTGCAGGAAGTGTTCTTCCAAGACGCTCATGCTGCGGAGGTAAGACTCCTCTGTCGTTAAGACCTCGAACATGGCCTCTTGGAGATGCTGCTGCTGCTTGGACAAGGTGTACTTGACGTTGTTCTGGACGACTTGCGGCTGTCTGTCCCACTTCGGGGCGATGGTAGACTGCCAGCGCACAGCCTTAGACCCGTCCACCTCGTCCTGTACCAGTATGGCGGTCTTAGCGATCTGTATCTCCTGGTACAGGGGCGCGTCAGTCATGAACTCCGGCAGAGCGGTGTAGGAAGGAAGGGTGTCGTCGTAGTCTTCCCCGGTGTAGAACGTCGTCGAGACGGGTTCGCTCTCGAGATCAGCGGATCGGGCGACGACCGTGACTTCGTACTGCACGGCTGGGTCCAGGTCGTGATATGTAATGGACGGCTTTTCATTCGGATCAACTTCTTCAGCCACGCCTTCGGTAGATGGTGGCGTGAGACGTGATAGCCTTACTAGATAATAGTCCACTTCGCCGGGGAGGTTTGGAGGCTGCCATGCTATGATAACGCTAGTTTCGCCTATTTCGTCTACAATTAGATTTTCAGGAGGAGGTACGGTTGCGGTTGGCTTTGAACCCTCTATTTCTTGATTTGTGTCTGCAGGTGACGGGGAAACGTTGTCTGGTACATCGTCATAGTACTCGTCTGGTTGGCAAGAATCCGCTTCAGCGGGGCTTGATGATTCAAGAACGTGTTGCTGAGAAGCAGGTGTGGTTGACTTTGGACGCGCTGGTTCGTGGCTTGCGCTTGTCGTAGACGGAGGAACGTCCTCTGGTATATCGTCATACGTGTCCTCGTCGGTCTGATCTTGACTCGTGCTGGCAGCAGAGGGAGGGGTGTCAGCTGGAATATCGTCATATGTTTCTTCTGGGTCAATATCTTCGTAGGTTTCCTGATCATCATCGTCTTGCAGTAGGGACCTATTTCGACATTAAAAGAAGGACCAACAGTTTTCGTCTTAACAGGCACAAACGCCACGAATAACAGGGAAACAACTTATACAAGACCGTTATGTCGTTATACACGTGGTAGGAGCAGACTCAATACATTTGATTGTTAAAAACACGTACAGTTCGTGATCTGTCTTTAAGCTTTTATATCCCACGCACCGTCATGTGTGGTGTAAACGTAGCAGAAAATATGACAAAACCGACATGTCAATGGTTATATAACTCATTAAAAGTAGCTATTTTAGCCGGTAGGGAAAACGCATCATGTTACTGCTATTTCAAACACCCAATATTAAAGAAACACCAATGAATGCTCATTGGTCATGTAACACATTGCGTTGCCGCGTGCTACCCGCAAACCTACAGACTGTACTTTGGCCTGGGGCCTTCTTGGAAGCTGGAGCTGTTCTGTACAACAGGTTATTGACCTCGCGTAGGGCCATATACGTGACTGTAGGGGCGTCACGTAATTTATAGCTGAAACATTTACGCTGCATTACTCTTGATATCCAGTCGTAAATCGTGAATGTCCTTTCAAGAAGTCGTTCGCGACGTTAGCGTGGCCACAAAGTATCTTGACGAGTTGTATGAGTGTATTTTTATCCACAGTATAGCCGGAAGGGAAGGGCGGGTGGGATGTTGACATTTGTGGTTTAGACGATGTATATTGTGGCCAGGTGAGCGGTTTAAGCTTCAAGAACTTAACTTACAAGACTTGCCAGTCTATGGATTGAATGACTAAGTTCCTTTTGTCTGATTTGCAATGGAGTGTGGTGTAACTAAATATTAGAATCGGTTATCACTAAGCGGCCAGAAGGCGGAGGGAAGTACTGATTGGACCAGCCAATTGGATGAAAATGAAAGCAATGATGATTGCAATGTATGTAAATGTAATACCAATTGAAGTCTTATCTTAGCGCACTAACCTGTATACACGTGGGCCCTTCTCTTTGAGGATAATATTGAACGCAGAATTTGTGAAAAGGTAAGGTGAACAATTTGCCTCTTGCCTACTAAGAAATCATTCACCCTATTTCGCAAATTTCAAACTTTTAGTCATGAAAGGATCCCCCTCCTTGGAGCTAGAAACAACGCAAACGCTCACGTGGATGTGTCTTGGTCCTCTCTGTGATGTGGAGGGGCGGGGGAAAGTTGCACTATGGCCTGCTCCAACTTCCGGATGTGTGCCCTCGGCACTCCCTCCGTCAGAAAGTCCTGTTTATCCTCGTCTGACAGGTACAGTAACAGGTCCGGCCGGGTGAAGCCCCAGTCTCTCAGCATCTCCGTCAGTTTCGGGTGGAACTTGTTGCGTTCGCACCACAACTCGAAGTCAAACTCTGCCGTGACCGCCATGCTGGGGCGTTCCGGAGCGCGCGCCGTCAGTACGGTGTTTGTGTGGACAAAGTGTCGCTCCTCGTGAGATAAGCACGGCAAACATGTTGTCACCTGCAGGTCATTTCAGGTTCGACTTTGTCCGATAATCAGTACGGCGTGATGCAGTAAATAAAATAGAAGTCACTTTTCACTGCAGGTTATCTCTGACAGTCCTATGGTGTTCATTCTCGCTGTTATTAACGTTACTGTTTCCGCGGAAAAAGTACCTCTCTTGTGAAAGTAAGTGTTATCAACCAAATGTCCATTTACTTTTTATACGGTCTCGTCACAAATCTCAGTCTGTGATGATTTTAATTTCGATTTTATTCTATTCAAGTTCACATGACAGGAGTCATTCGTCTCATGAAGACAGAAGCACGAAGTTGCCTTCTCATCATTTTTTTCGATTTCCATTGCAGACTTAGTAACTGCTAGCATGATATGTGCCATATGATATATTCTGTTTTATAGGTAAATGACCAAATAAGCGTCATGACTCAGGGAGGTGGTGATACACAGCGGCTTTATTCATACCCCGTTATGAGGTGATCAAACGTTAATGGTTAGGTAGATAGAGGTGACACATCATATAAGTTACTACACAACATGTTCTAGGAGCACACTTACAGTGTGTACATCAGAATCACGTTTGCGACTGCACATGGGCACACCTGTTGTTTGTCATCACCATTTTGCATTTATGAATTTTGCTCCAGATTTTTCAGGAGGAATGGTCGCATGACTTAACTATTTCACATAAAAGAGGAAAAGGACCCTTAGTGAAGAAATCTGACTTGAGCTATGCTACTATCAAGAGATTATACCCTTGCTAAAACAACACCAAAGGTGTAAAGTAGCAAAGGTGTAAAAAGAAACCTGCTTTATTGAGAACAGTTTTTATTGACCTTTTATTGACCAGTTTTTATTGACAGAACAGCTCAGAATGATGGGTAGCATTTTACAACTCACGAGCATTATACTACATGGGTATAATTGGTACACGTAAGGGTGATGTAACTAAAGGTATACAGGCTTCACTATTGAAGTCTGGATGACTTGCTATGATGTCCTCGTGGTGTTGATCTAAAGCCTATTTCTTCTTCTTGCCGCCTCCTGACCCATCTAATGCATTAGGAGTAGAGAAGGGAACAATTCATAGCATGCATGTCAATGGGGTGTAACATGTATATCATACATGTACGTGTATTATGATTGGGAGAAACTGGGGTTTGCAGTTTGAACGAGGGTCCGACTAGAGGTGAAGCTGATGTTATTTCTTGCCGGATTTTTTTTGGCCTTTTCCACCTGGAAATAAAACATAAAGGAAACATGTAACATATGGTAAAACACAAAGAAACATGCCTGTAGCTATATAACAAAACAGTTTGGTGATCCTTGAACTTTGATTAGAAGACTGCAAACGTAGAACCCACAAGGTAAGACTAATTAAGAAAGATCAAGTTAGATAAGTCATTCCATTGTGATGAGTAAAGGTGATCACAGACATAGAATTGTGATAATACAAAAGGCATCGTACATTGTAGTACTAGATTTAGCTAATAGGTAGAAGTTCGAGACTCCTATCTACATGTTTACTACAGACCACAATGCACGAAGGACTGTAAGTATGTTTTATACCAAGGGTTTTACCCTCCTTGCTTATCCAGAAGTTACGAAACCCGACTGACTTTTTCCTGCTCCCTTGGGTTTCTTTTCAGCCTTCTTCTTCTGGCCGTCCTGATGCTCTCGTTTGACTGCAGTGTCATCCTGCAATAAGAGAACAACACATAACTTCGTAAAGGTTTTCATGACTAATTCCAAGAGTATACTAGTAACGGACCTGCCTGTCTGCAGTATGTGTGTGAGTAAAATGGTGTGAGGAAAGGTTACAAAGAATGTGATAGCTGTGAAGTTTGCCATCTCTGGGTTATTTTGCTGTTTTTGGCACAAGTACGTGTGCCATTTCTAGCTACATACGGTAGTACTACATGTAATATGACGGCAGTCGCTAGAAGGCGTAATTTGACCAGGATAAGTGCATGTTTTCCCACTGAATAGATCCTCACAAAACCGGCTACAACCGACCACAACCGGGTCTGATATACGTAGTATGCAGTTAACATGGGGCAAGGACCGTGTGTGACGAAAAACAAACAAACTGGTCACTATTTCAGGGTCTGTATGGCTTTTGCCGTGAGATGTAGCGATCTATTTTAATTGTTGTCATCCTCTGATTTTCTACGTTAATCGTACCTGTCTAAATCAACTTTAAAATGTCACTATATTATTCGTGAAACATAATTGGTCGCTTTAATTCTACGTAGCACGTAATTTATTATTCAGAACTCGTCGTTAAGTGTCATTGACAAATTCTCCGTATTTATTTATTTTCATACATATACAAACAGCAAAATTGGGATACAATAAATAATGATAATGGTAATGATAATTAAAAAAACAGTAACTAAACAATAATAAATAATGATGATAACAAAAAGTACAAATTGCGGTATGACATAGTCTAGCGCCAGATTGCCCCCAAATCTCAATTAAACGTTTGAATAGAAAATTCGCATTAATTTACCGCTAACCGTTGTCGCCTACCTACATTTACCGTAAAACCTTACCAGGGCCCTCACACAAACATAAGGCTAACTACGTGTTTTCTGTCCATAATTTGCACACGCCACACAAGGTTCTTGTGCCCTGTACACTGCATATCTAATAGGACCGGTTGTGGTCGGTTTGGTTCGGTTGTGGTGTTTAGGCGCTAGGCACACCGCTCATGGCGCGCTGATTCCTTCACAATCATGCCAGCCAAAATACGCACACACAGTCGTCTCCAGTCTCTTCGTAAATATGACCATTATTAGCCAGGATATAATTTAAAGCGTTCAGTATTTGATGGCTATACGTAGCTAGCCTGGGTGCCATCCGATTTGTAACGGCAACCCCGATTTTTTGGGGGTTGCGGTTACAAATCGGAGGTCACCCAGGCTAATGCGTAGCCTCCTTAGTAGACACTACGACCTGGTTTTTTTGTGGCTTACAATGCGTTTGTTTTGAAACTACTTCGCTTTTGTTCCTGTCTCTGCTTTTTTAAGACTCCTATTCCTGGTAACCAATTAACCGAGTAAAAATAGAAGTGAAATACATCGTCAGGAAAAAAAACTTTATAATATAATGTAAGACAAAAAAAGCCCGACTTGTAGAATCAATTTCGCTATCGTTTGAGGGCTTGCATGGGGGTTCCGACGTCGCTTTCCGCCGCTAAATTCAGTAGTACTGCCTACGCATCAAACTGAATATGTTTGGGAAGTCAATGACACAAATTGGGGCCGTCTCGTTAGGAATTAAAGGTATAAAAATGTGTTTCCTGCGGTATATAGCTTGCATACATCTTACGCAAAAGGCAATACAGACCCTCCCATACGGCGCACCTAGCCCAGCCTGGTTAGAACCGGTTAGGACCAAAGCTATGTACTGTTCAGTATTATGCGCGGAAACCTTGAAGCCTAAGGCTATACAAATGTACTTACATCAACTAGGTCCTTTGGTCCCTTCTTGGGCTGCTTCTGCTGTTTCTTCTTGCCTCCTGAAAAGGAACAGGCATCGATGTATCAATAGAAGAAAACAAAGAACCCGAACCAATGACAAACTGAAGAAAAACCATTTGAAAAAAAGACTGAGTGAAGCGGATGCTAACCTTCAGTGTCCGACATGTTGGCTGTCTCTGATCGGTGCTGGTACTGTATGAAGCTAGCGCAGAGCAGCTACCCATTTATATAGGGAGACACAACAGTTGGCGCATGCGCCTAGGAGTCGGTGTGTCATAGCCTCTACCAGGCTTCGGGAGGCGGCTGGAAAGAGTAGAAATCGGCCAAATAGAGAGATAGCATGCCAGGGGAGTTTGGTCAGCTGGAGATAACAGTTTGCCGTTCTCGGGTGCGGCAAACTCCAGCCGACCAAACTCCCCTGGCATGCTATCTCTCTATTTGGCCGATTTCTACTCTTCCAGCCGCCTCCCGAAGCCTGGTAGAGGCTAGGTATGTTACGCCCAGGACCGGTTATTACCGGCTGTACAGAGATACACACCCAATTACGTCATGTGTAGTGAGAGAACTAAATATGGTTTGAACTATTAAAAACCTTAGCTAGGCGGATTTTTGAGACGTTGGCAATTTGGGAGCAACTATGGCAAGGCGTAATTTTTACTTGCTGAATTAGAATTTGAAAAATGAATTAAAATCACCTTTCTCCCTCTAGGAGTCTTAGACTTTCTTTGACTGCCAAATAGTGGAAAGATCGTCAGTTTGGGGAGGCCGTGTTGAATCTGTTGGAAACGTGTTTGATGAACAGATTATCTGAGGGTGTTTTCATGATCTGAAGTTATGATGCCTTGTATAAGATAATGACATGTACTTTTTGTCCACTTTCCCAAATGATTTCATCAGCACAGCTGAAGTGAATTCACTAGCACAGCTGAAGTGAATACCTTCGTTGTTATTGTTGACAGGATTGTTGACTATGGAGAGAACTTTTGTCCTTTTAATGAGGATGAATTCACCTATCATGTACTGGAACCGTGGTGTCACCCAATAAGAGTTTATCAACCTCCATAACATTCATATAACGTCCATATACTTTTGGAGTATGTAGGACCATCACATACTTTATAGCAGACGTATTACTCTTGATATCCTGTCATATATCACAGCTCTCCTTACAGAAGGCCATTCTCCATGTTGATTTTAATTTTCTCATTTTAATTTGCACACTCTTGCCCACATGGGCTAAATGCAGTAGTCATACTACAGCATAACTGGGCTGAGCTGAGGAGCTGAGCCCTGTCTTGAAGAGATCAATGAATTGAGCCATACGATTATAAAGAAAGTAAGCCTTTGCTAATACAACACAAGTACCAAATGAGTAAAAAGAAACTTGCTTTTATTGGAAGCAAGGGAACAGTTCAGAACAATGGGCAAAAACAATTGGTAGCATTTTACAACTTGGTTCAGTCAGTCACCATAGGGTAAGACAGTACATGATGTATCAAGGTGTACATAGATTATGTCTTGATGAATTAAGTGGTATACACAAGTGATGTTACTGTGTACTGTGGAATACAGTTTGATTATTGAAGTCTGGATGCTTAGCTATGATGTCCTCATGGTGTGGTTAGACTGATCTAAAGCCTATTTCTTCTTCTTGCCACCTCCAGACCCAACTAATGCATTAGGAGTAGAGAAGGCAGCATGTCAATGGGGTAAGTTATGCATCACAGGGTTGGGAGAAACTGGATTTGAGGTACAAGCAATTTGAACGAGTGTCCGGCAGGAGGTAAAGCTGGTGTTATTTTTTGCCAGATTTCTTGATGCCGCTTCCACCTGGAAATAAAACATGAAAGAGACATGTAAGTCATGCTGAAACATCAACAAAAATGTCTGTAGTGTAGCAAAACAGTTCCACATTCGGGTCATCCTTGAAGTTTGATTAGAAGATCTCAAGCAGCAGACTTCGCAAGCAGGAGTTTTAAAGTAGCATCATGAAAGAAAAATCATGTTAGATCAAGTCATTCCATTAATTTGATGTGCAAAGGTGATCACAGTCAGTCATACAAGCTACATTGCACATTACAGTACTAGTAACTACATTTAATAGGTCCATAATTTTCAACTTGCATCATCTATGTGTTCAAAGGAGTTTACACTGTTTTTATGATACTTTGGTATTGAAATGTTTTAGTTCCATATTCTGTTCTACAATGTTGCCTGTTTTACTCTGCACTTGTAACTAAACAGCCCATGCAAGTCAAAGTCAAGCAGCTAAGGTTGTATACTATGTTAGCTAGTAGTCTGTAGCTACATATACATGTCGTGTAGTGAAAAAAGTCAATGACCAGTACCCACCCAGAGGTCCCTTTCCTGCTGCCTTCTGCTTCATTTCTGCCAGCTTTTTCTGGTCCTCCTTCTGCTTCTGTTTGAATGCAATGTCCTCCTGCAATGTCAGACCAACATGATTATGTCTTTCATGGTTTTACAATTTCAGCAAATTTTGAAATGCCTGTAACGTTACTGTGTGTGTGTGTGTGTGTATGGACTGTGTGCAATTGTGTGTGTGTATGGACAGTGCAATTTCTGTTTACATAAGTGTACAGTACTGTACTATCATATACCGTAGTTCAACTTTGTTGTGTACACTGGTAAAAGAGAATCTACTCTTCTCTACTGTTGTAATATCAAGGCGGCCGCTAGGAGGCATGATTAGACCATGCTCTGTGCACGTTTTGCTTCACCCACAAACTACAAAGTAATCCTCACAAAACCGGCTACAGCCGTTCAAAACCGGGTCTAATATACTTTAGGACTAGTATGCATTGTACATGGGGCATGGGCTTGAGTGTGACGCTCTGCATACATTATGAAAGCAAGGAAGTGGCATATTCAACTGGTATAAACTGGGTTTGCTGCGTGTTTTCTAATTTCAAAATTGCAGATATTTCGTATCCAGTTCTTCACACAAACTCCTCGCCCCATGTACACATATCAAATATCAGACCCGGTGGTGTTCAGACACACCGCTCGCTCGCGCACACGGCCATGATTAACCAACGAGGAATGTTCACAGTCATCATATTTTTTTCCCAGCCAGGCCATATGCGCGCCAAGCCAAGTCTAGTCTCGTGCCGTGCCACTCACATCGTCCAGGTCCTTCGGTCCCTTCTTAGGCTGCTTCAGCGGTTTCTTCTTGCCTCCTAAGATAGAAAACACACCCATGTATCAACTACAGAAAAACCAAGAACCAGAGTGAACGAGAAGACGAAGAAATGCCCCGAAAACAATGAATGAAGTGGAGAGAATTTTTACCTTCTCTGCCCGACATGTTGGTAGCCTCGTTGTGGTCCGTGAGTGACGCATGCGCAGTACAGCCATCCATCATGGCGGAAGTCGATCGAAATTTCTGCTGGTTGCCAGGAACGACAGGACACAGTTCGTTAGTTCGCGGACAACGGGGCGGTATTTATCTGTTATAAGGCTCGGGAATACCTCGAGAATAATTTCAGACGGTTCCGACGTTTCCTTTCGTGATTTTAGGGACCAAACGAAGCCGTGTTTCCACCCGGAGCCGAACCGTGACGTTGAAATGTTTTGAAATTTGATGTTCTTTGATGCCCCGACTCGATTGACCGACTGGACGTCAACCATACTATAGAGGCTACATGATGGATTTGTCAGTACTGGTCATCAGGATGGACCGGAGTGAATAGCGCTGTGATCGAACATTCGCGTAGTGAAGACATTCTGTCTGAATCCAACATGTTCAAGAACGAATATCAGGTGAGTTGAACGTTGATACAATTTCTGACCCTTGAAAAATAAACACTTTCTACAACTAGCTGCATTTAAATTCGTTCTTTTTGTAGTCTGTGCTAGACATAAAAAAGGCCTCAAACCCGTATAACTAAGGATCATCTTGCCATTGTCCCTTAAGTCATTTCTACCATTGCCCCAAGCATAATTAAGCACCTTGTCTTTACTGACCACCTGTCTAGTGTGACATCAAGTTCCTTGAGGACCACCTGTCTAGTGTGACATCAAGTTCCTTGAGAGGTGACAAGTTTGACTCTACATTGTCATCATCACATGACATGTAATATTTGACGTTATAATTGATAAAGCAATAGTTACAACTGCTAATGTTCTGTCTGTGTTGTCTGCCCACAGGGAGGGCCGTTCTTTGAAATCTTCAGTGCCCAGGGAAAGGACCCTGTGTCCAAGTGGAAGCTGACAGGAGGCACGTCATCCATACAGAAGGTGTTTGACAAGGATGTGAAGAGTTACGTGTATAACCTGGAGGGGGGAAGTACCACCACCAAGATGCAGATACCCAAGGATGCCAAACAGTCATGTGAGTACAACTAGGGCCACTCGAAAGTTAGCATTATGTTTCAGGTCACAAGTGTATAGTTTTAAATTTAAGTACATTGTATACACACAAACTCTCACTGCCTGGTCAAAATGGTCTTTTTCTCACAGAGTTTGTGGACATAGAACTCTAAGTTCTATTACTTCTAAGTCTAGAAAATATCTACATCTGCAAATTTTGTATGTAGTTACAAAGTCTCTTTCCCCCTGCAGTGTTTCTTGTGCAGAGATACCTGGTCTTCCAGATCTACATCCCCCTGGGACAGGACTTCTCCATTGAACTGGGGTAGGTTTATAATAACCTGGTGCTGTGTTATGTGTATGTGTTTTCATGTGTCTGTCAAGGATACCAATTAATTGTGTTTTGAAGAAATGTATGACATCTTTACAAGTGTCACACTATATTGTATTAAGGTGTCCTCCCTGGTTAATTTGGCATTTTAGCTTTCCATCATTTTCTCACAAAGAAATTTAGAAAGAACTATAGTTGTACTGAATATTGATACCTGGGTACAAAAGGGTTATGAATATGATTTTTTTGGACCATATGGATGACGTGATCACATTTTATTGCCCCAAATGTAATTATCTTTAAAGTTATAATATAGCACTTTGGTACAAGTAACTGAAATAAAAGTATGATTTTCATGTGCATAATGGTCAAAGCTACAGACATACGTTTGCACAAATTGATATCTACTAATTATCCGTAGTTATTAGAGAATAACCTAATTGCCTAATTAAAATTTAGTTATTCTGTAATAACTACGGGTAATTAGTAGATATCAATTTGTGCAAACGTACGTTTGTAGCTTTGACCATTATGCACATGAAAATCATACTTTTATTTCAGTTACTTGTACCAAAGTGCTATATTATAGCTTTAAAGATAATTACATTTGGGGCAATAAAATGTGATGACGTCATCCATATGGTCCAAAAAATCATATTCATAACCCTTTTGTACCCAGGTATCAATATTCAGTACAACTACAGTTCTTTCTAAATTTCTTTGTGAGAAAACGATGGAAAGCTAAAATGGCAAATTAGCCAGGGAGGACACCTTAAGTCCCTACCCCTCCAAATGTCAAGGTTTATGCTGAAATGTCAGGTAAATTTGCATACCTGTACAGTGTACTAGTAATATATGTGTTGGGAGCCAGTGAACTGTGAAGAACATGTAATACTGTAGACTACTAGTTCTGCCTATGTGCCTACATGTACCTGTCAAAGAAACTGTTATGTTGTAGACACCAGTGTATTATATTCCCATAGGAATGAAATAGTGGATCTTTTCATCTGAATGCTTGAACCCTTACTACAGGATCACAGATTTAGCAAACAACAAGAGAAGAATCTTACTGTCCACATGTCAGAGGGAAATAGCTGCCACCCCTCTACATGCCAAGATACCGCTCACCATTCTCAGGAAAAAAGTGGTAAGAAATACCTAATATCTTTATCAGAAGAGTTTAAGATATTATTCTTTCATTTAAATCAGAACAGTCCTTTGTACAGAAATGTATGGCTCTCAAATATACCGGTATGATATACTGGTAAAGTGGTTAAGTAACATGTAGTTTATTTATTTATTGGTTTGGCTGGTACAAAACAGCCAGGGCAGCCCAACTAGCTTGAAGCTATTATTAAAGGCACTCTATGTAGTTTTTTGCGCAAAAATTTGGAATATTCTAATTATACTAAATTTCAGTGTTATTAACAGTTACTATCACTTTTCAACACATTTGTGTCATTATTTCACATTTTTTACGTATATTTTGTCCGTTCAAACAGTCCTTGTTGAGTACCCGGTGCCACCGGTTTGCTCTGAGGACAACAACAACAACATACAGGGGTTGCCCCTAGGGTGGCTAATTGGCCCGGCATGCCAGGCTTGATTGACAGGGGCACATGTGACAAGATATAGCCTCCTTAGAAAAACACTCATATCTTTCACATGAGGTCTGGTGAAATATTTATCAACTTGGAGTATTTTGTTGGGCATGAATAAACTGTGGTCATTATCCCTTCATTATCCTTTCAAAAGAGATAAAAAAAATCTGGTAAACGGTTAGGTATTTCAGAAACTGGTAAGCTATCAACTGACACCCCACTGGGATGTAGGTCAAACCACTAGCAGTGGACAATACAATGTACCATATGTGCGGTTTGGCCAGAGGTTGCATAGAAGATCATTCACAGTTTTCTAAGCTTCTAAGGAGCAAGGATGTTGTATTTTTTGTTGCGGAGTATGATTTTGGAATACTAAAGGGTTAAGTCAATGTACTATGTAAAGAAAAGAATGAAAAATATACTTTTCGTATTGTCAAAAAACTACATAGAGTGCCTTTAAGGGCATGCCCTGGGTTACGTTATGTATGAATGTCAAATTTCAGTAGAAATTCATTTTTTGGAGTAGAAGTTATTACAACTGTTCTTTCATTGTTTAACACATGCGTATTGTATCTCTATAAAGTTGTATATCTTGGATATACTGTACTTACCAACACAAAATCCCCCCATGTCCAGTGGCTGCACCTTGTGCTGGACCTGTTATCCCTGGTAGGTGAGAATTTCCGTGGACAGACGTACCGTGCGCTGGAGAGTCTGACTCTGTCGGCAAACTGTCGCATCAGGAAAGTCTTCACCATGAAGGCACAGCCTCCAGACACCACGGATGATGATGGTAGGTTGATGTGGTTACTTATTTACTGTATTACTTATTTACTGTAAACTGCATATAAAATATGTGGTATCAAAAAGTATTTTTTTTGCAAGAAAAAGCTTGAACAGCTGATTTCAGCACCATAAGAGATTATGTTTTCCTTGCTATATTTCCCCCTCTTTCCCAATCCCAGAAAACCATAGTATGATTTATGATTTGTCCCACAGAGCTGTACTCCTGTGACCCAGTGAATGATGTGGAGATAGACACCATCCCCAGGGCACTACAGCTCAGCAGGGAGGTCCAACAGTGCACACAGGTCAGATACACACTTCTTGGCTAAAATCTTCAATGACATTGTAATAAGGCAGTTTGTTGCAAAGTCAGTTCAAGGGATTCTAGACTGTGACTTAGAGCTAGAGAAGAATTAACACTAGCTATTACATAAAACATTGCAGTGTCCCAAGTTGAGTAAGTGTAACTGTTGAATGTCTACCCTGCAGGTTTTAACTATGACAAAGATCAGACAGGCAGAGTGGAAAATACGGGGAGACTCCTCCAGACCTACATCATGTACAGAAACATCAGGTCAGTGGAACTAAAATTATCATTGTGATAGGACAGGAAATCATTTTTGGAGTTCAGAATCTTTAATAGGTGTGTATTTATCTGCTTCTATCCCTGTATTGAAAGAAAGCTTCATTTTTATTTTGTACTTTTCCAGATCGTCTGAATGCCAGTAGGAGAGTATCAGATGACAGACCCACACATATAGCCTTCGGCAGCAGGGTCGCCATCCCCTCAACAGCACAGAGTAGGAAAGGGTCAGCAGGGCCCAGAGAGGTAATCTAAGGGCAGAGCCACTTCTCATCCTAAATACCTTAAGAAGCCATTTTCTTATAGTCATGAAACCTAGCAAGGTAACTCTGTGTATATGCATTTTTTCTTCTCGCTGCTGGAGAAGTGTCTGAATTATTCTGTATCGCCTGTCCAGGGTAGTGGCAGTGCTTCCAGTAGGTCCAACAGGTCATCACATTCCAGGACAAAAGTGGAAGGTACGTGTTTGTTCTTTATCTTCACATGATAGTATGATTGTGTGTTGATGTTTGTATTTTGGCATTATGGCATATAGACCCTGCCTGCCACTGGGCTACCAGAGGGCATACAGGGCTCAGGGTAGACTGTTATGTTTGTGCCTACAGTGTATAACTATGAAAGTTTGTATGTTCTGTTTCCCCCCAGTAGACCCTCCCCCCACCTCTGGTCCCTCCAGTCGTGACACGGGGCCCAGAGTGGACAAACTGGTGATCCACCACAGGAGGGAGTGGTCAGACCCAGGCAGTGCTGTGGAGGACCTCAACACTTCTGTCAATAAAAGTAAGGCTGGGCACTTCTCCACATCTGTTTGTAATGGATACTAAGTGATAATAGTATCCAGATATTTTTGTTAGAGAGATAAAACAGCTTTGACATTTTTCCTTGTGACATGGCATAGATCAGAGAAATTGTTATGAATGAAGATTTTAGCTTTATATATATTATATAATTATAGTAATGAATCTATATCTACTTGTTCTGTGCTGTTTGTGTAGCACTGCTGAACATTAAGGATTTTGCAGAGACAAATTTCCAGGGCTTTGCAAACAAACTCATGTATCTTGTTGGTGTCATCAGTTTGAATTCAAATGCTAAGAGAATTAATTTTATTCTTAGAAGGGTCGTTAAAAGGCAGCAACACTTGGGGTGCAGAGGACATGAGAGAAGAGAGGGAAGAGAGGAATGGACAGAAGGAGAAGCCGGAGATGTTGAGACCACATCCCCCGCCCAGAGAGAACTCCAGCGACAACCTGAAGAGGAGACAGATCAGGATCAGGAACACCAGCGGGGGACAGTACACACGCTCACACAGCACACGAGGTGAGGGAGACACACGCTCACACAGCACACGAGGTGAGGGAGACACACGCTCACACAGCACACGAGGTGAGGGAGACACACGCTCACACAGCACACGAGGTGAGGGAAACACAGGCCTCAAGTCAACTAACTGTACATGCAGAGTTGTAGTTTCTTTCTCATACAAGCCTACCTGCAGACATGATTTGCCTGGCGTCACTTTGTAATTTCTTCAGCAATTGGGCACCTTACACCAAAGCCTATAAAAGTAGGCATGCATTGTACTGTGTTCAGTATGAGTCTGACCACTGAGGCAGCCACACAAGGCCAAACATGTCGCAGATGGGCTTGAAAAAAGGTTTCTAATGGTAACATGGATTTGGAGATAACTACATGTGCTAACAGTAAATCTATGACTAATACAGTTTATATAATTTTTTCATAGTGTTTGTATGACAATAAGAACTGTTTCCACCACTGAGGTGTCACTAAAAAAGTAATCCATCTGATGTTGTACAATTTCCTGCACCACAGATCCTCCTCCCATGGAGACAGATGATGCACAGCCTCCAAAGGAAGACCCAGATGAGAGCCAACCACAGGCTGATGTGCATGAGGAGGAGATGAGAGAGTCTATAGGGGATGTGGATGGGGATGCTGACAGTGAGAGGTAAGGGCATGGCATCAATTTACTTTTATCATGTCCTGATTAGATTTCCTCACATCTACATGTGTACATTGTAGGTCAATATACAGTATACTTTGCAAAAAATAGATTGTGTTCTCTCTTGTATTGCACACACCTGTCTCTGTGTATTGTGATCATTGTACTTTTCCTTTTTCATGTAGTTCCTATTTCCTATGAATAGAATAGTGTAGATATTGACCTACATTTTCATTTTTTCCCACTCTTTCCCATCTGCATGTGTTATTTATTTTATGTGTTGTAGAGATGACCATGAGGATGAACAGTACAGTCCTGATGAGAAGGACAAGATGTTCACCTTCTCCTCACGACCACACTTTGCCTCCTGGAAGGCAGGCTCAGACAGTCTGGACCCCTCCGACAATAAGGTCAGGATCCTGGCACTAGAAAACAGCAGTATAAGCTGCATGCTTTACAAGCTGTTGTTTGCAGGTAGAATTTTGACCTATAGTATTGGAAAATCATCAGATTTAGTAAAAGTGGCACTTGCCTTGCATCATAATTGTCAAATAATGATCAAATGCATTATTATCATCACATAATAAGAATCTGAATTCATGAACCAGTATAACCGCCGTCCTGTGTAACACACCAGCTTTGCATGCACATATTGGAGGCTGGTTATATCATACTGAATGACTTGTCACTTGCAGGATTTTGATTTCACTATTTATTCAATAGGCACAACATGACGGAATCAATTTCCAGAGGAAGATGGCATTAGCCAATGGAGATGTGTTTGATCAGTTGAGGGTTGGTACATCTGTATGGTACAGGTGGCAGTGGGTGGTCGGGTTATTCTGTCATGAATATTTAACCTTTCCCCAGCTGAGGTAGCTTTCTGGTACTAGATTGTATTTGGACAAATTGCAGCAGGGAGAAAGTTAAATATTGGTGGTGGTCTCTTTCAGACAACCTTGTCCAATATTCAAAAAACTTCTTTTAAAAATCAGTGCATGTAAGTTTTGCATAAGAATTGTTTGTACCGCAGAATCGAGTCCCTACAAAATTGAGTGAGGCATGGTTATTGCCAATGATTGACATCCTGTCTTGTTTTCTACAGAGTCGCATCATCCAGATACGGGAGAGACATGAGTTGAGAAGAAGCCAGTGGAAGGCATCGGACCGCTCGGCCAGACTGGCTCACCCTGAAGACGACTTCTACGCCAGCTCCAGTAGCGAGGAGGAGCCTGTCTTAGACATGCACCAGAAGATCCTGAGGAGCCCCAGCCCCCGCACGGGCCACACACCGGCCCAGAGCCCACACTCCTCCCACAGCTCTCAGCAGCTCAGGCAGCAGCAACAGACCAGGAGCACTCTCACAAGCCAGGACCACGAGGAGAACGACACACCAAGCTCAGGGAACACGTTAAGTCCAAACGGCTTCCTCCCGACACCGCTGCCTAGTGTGGAGATGTCTCCAACCTTCAGCAAGACGGTGTCACAGAGGGTCGGGTCCAGGAGTAGGAACTCCAGCCAGTCTCGACTCAGCGTCAAAGTGTCCAAGCTGAAAGAACTGACGAAGGAAGATGTGGAAACAAGATTGTCTACAGTAAGTTAGCAGTAACTAATGGTTATTAGTCCCAACAGGCTGTAGTACTACCATTTCTTGGTAGGTGGCACTGGTCACATACCTGCCACCCTAAAAAACGCATGTCTGAACAACAGCTAGTGTTGCACTAGAGATCACTCAAACACTCTATTTTTCAAACTGGCAGATGAATGTTTACAGAGGTAAAGTATTTCAAGTCCATCTCTGCCATGATTTGACAAACCCAGGAGTATAACTGGAGGAACTACTAGTACTAGTCCCCCAACTCCTTGAGCAAGTCATTTGAGGCGGCCATGTTGGACAGTTAATACTAACTCATCCTCCACAGATCTTGTCCAGTTAGCACCAGACACTTCCGCTGGCTGGACCAGTCTGAAATCTTTACCATTTCCCCAGACCCAGGAGTACGACTGGAGGAACTACCAGTCCCCAAACGCGTCCCTGGGCGAGTCGTTTGAGGCGGCCATGTTGGCGAGTCTGAAGCGTCAGCAGGAGGAGGAGATGTATGAGGACAGCCACACCAGCGGCACCGGCAGCCATGACACCAGCTTCGAACGACTTAACTACGACAACGCCGGGCTGAGCTCCAGCGACGATGATGCCAGCATCAGTACATGGAGAGCTCCTGTAAGTCTGAATCTGTATCTTACAGTTGATAGTATTTTGGGTTGGTATGTACAAGTGGATTATGGAACTCCAGTGTTAGCCAGAGCAGCAGCACTGGTACTGGTAGTCAGGAACATCTCAACTACAACAACACCGGGCTGAGCACCAGCGAAGATGATGTCAGTATCAGTACATGGTAGTATCAGTAGGTTGTATCTTATAGCCTGTTGGGTTGGTACGTACAAGTTGAGTACAGAACTCAGAGTATGGAGCTCAGTGGAATCTCTAAGACTGATATTTCTATTTCCCTCCAGGTCCCTGCCATGTTAGCTAACCACTACCAGGATGAGATGCGCCTCCCTTCCTCCAGGAAAGACCCACTGATGCAGTCCAACCCAAGGTAAGGCTTTGGCAGACACTTTGTGAAACTCTATTGGCTACAAGCAGCTGCTCTGCAAGTACAGGTATTAAGATACAAACAATATCAAGACAAGATCAACATTGAGAATTTGTGACCTAACATTGTCACTACAGGAAAGTGAAATGATAACTAGATACATGAATACATTTGCTGTTTTTCCTGTGTAGGGACTGGACCATGGTGTTCAGCCCTCCCATCGTGCTGCCCAGTGAGCACAAACCACTGGAACACAAGGACCTGTCACCAAGGAAACAGTCAGGAACCAACCAAGACATCTCACCTGGTCAGTCACATGTGCCTCAGTACTCATGATTTTAGAATAAGCAAAAGTGGGAAGATGTGTCAGTCTATTTTCTATTTATTTTCAGGTGCAGTAATAATAGAATTGCAGGGTATTGATGTACTCGTAACTGATTAAACTTCACGAGAAATGAAATGTGTTTGTCACAGAAAAGTTTTTGTATCATCAGTAGTTACCAGACATTAGTCAGGTTCCCAGATTCTGTGAGATAAAAATTAGTGTTTAGAAAGGTCAGACCTTGCCTCTGGCAAACTGTACCAAGTTCCTGGGATGGTGTGTCGAGTTCCATGAATGTAGCAAATATGGGATAACGCTGCCCTAAGGGAGCCTCCAGCATTCTTGTCATCATTGGACGTCTGTCAAACCCCAGACTGCCAAATATGACATATGGCATGTGAAGAGGTGGCGTATTGTGTGTTCCATGTGGAGTTGTGCCGTTTTTAGGTCAAACATTCTGTATGTGGAACGAAAGTAATGGTTGGGTCGTACACTTGCTTATAAAGCGCTACAAGTGTGTGATAGTCTGAGATTGCACATTGCACCACTGGCTATTGAATATTTCTGACACTTCGCTCCTTTCTGAGGTGGATGTCTCACTATGTTTGTTCTCTTTGTACATGTATTGAGCTGAACAATCAACATGAAAGTATGGTATAAGTTGACAGGAAGTACCCTAGAACACACAGTTTCAGGGACTGAATTTAGTCAGATGTCTTTTTTTCCCCAAGCCCTCCGTTTTCATCTTGAATTCTTGCTGATGTTTTGGTTAAGAATGTCTGATAGCCCAGGAAATGAGTAGGTATAGACACTAAGTTTTGTCCTGTGTGTTACACTTACAGGCAGTGGTCCCAGCTCCCTGGTCAGCGCCGAGTCAGAACAGCAGCTGGAGGAGGAGCTGGACCTGCTGTACGACCCCTGTCTCAACTGTTACTTCGACCCCAAGAGCTGCAAGTACTACGAGCTGGCATGATGGCAGGACAAGCTGCTATCATAGTGACTCTGCTGTAGTCATGGCTGTCTACAACATTCAGTTCTAACCTGCCTTGATGCAGAAGCCTAAACAGCAATGGCGAAACACTGATGATGATGATGACACAGTCAAACCTGTCTATTGTCAACCACTCAAAGGCCTTCAGGGGGTTACAGTAGACGGGTGACCACTGTAGATAGGATTACTTGGGTCAATGTCAAAACTATCTGAGGGACCACCATAAAGTAGTCACAATGACTAGGTGGTTCTTATGGTCACCAGTACAGGTGTGACTCTATTTTAGCTAGTATTTGTAAGATATTCCTGCATCCAGTGTCATTTCAAGTTTGAAGTGGCCAGTGTAACCTAGAGTTGTGTACAGAGGTGATAGTTGGCAGTGATGATTGCCAGGTTTGGTGGTCCTGACTGCCCAGGTTGAGGCCCTGTACTCACTCAGCCTTGTTAATGACCCACCGAGGGAAGGCCCTACTCAAGGTTAATACACACAGATCAGACAGGGGAGATCCCGGGTCTGTCTGGGTGGTTCTTGTCTGTTCAGTGTCACAGAGAGTCATACCCTGGTACCTGATGTACTTTACATACATGTTGTAACTTCTCCCCAAGTTTGAATGAATACAAAATAGTTAGTGCTATTTTTGTTACTTTTGGTATTGGGTTTTTTTGGCTTCACCCAATTCTAATGATTTTATGCTTCTGTTGCTTCCATATAATTCATCAACTTGCCAGAAAGCCATGTTATATTCTACATGTATGTGATGATCCTGTACATGATGTAACAAACTATGATATCATAGGAACCCAAAAAATATAAGAAAGGATCAATTTATAACAAGATTGTAATTAAGCAATAGGAAACATTGTTAAGTGTTGGTATGATCTATTTTTGTGTGAGTTTTTATGTTGGGATCTATGGTAGATACATGTGGCTAATGTAAAATTTTACTAGTACCACAGAACTACTAGTTATCATCCTTTTCTGTGACTATGACATTAAGTCTGTGTCATTTGAGTTCACTATTTATTCTAGGTAAAGACCTTGCCATGTTAGGAAGTTGCACCTCCATGTATTGCCAATACATGAATGCACCATGTGTAATTAAGATACCGTATATTGTTAAGGAGGAATGCTACATTATCTCTGATTGTGTGCAGTCCCCAACCATTGGCATGCCTCACATGTAAGAACTTGTTGATACAAGAGTGACAGTGCTGAGTGATATGCAGACCACTGCACTGCTAAAAACTGCTTATACAATGTATATCAAGGTCATCTTACTAGTACTTTGGAGTCCTCACCAAAATATTGGACCAGCAATAATACTGCATGAAAGCATTCCTGGGTGCTGAAACCTTTGGTGTACATGTAGATTTTATGGTCTTTTCATATCACTTAGAAATCACCAATGAGCCAGTATCCCAACCATATCAATAGAACAGAATCAAAACATGAGGGGATATTTTTGTATCTTCACTTCCTCTTTCCACATATCTAGAAAAATATTTTAATGTATTAAAGTATTAATGACAATGAATGGCAAGTTTGAATCAACTGTTACAACATAACAACTTAACATGTACACTGTTACCAACACCACTTTGCCTTATGCTGAAACTCAGCACCCACTGATTAAACCTGTGGGAATATAAAAATGAACTTGGGGTTGCCTTAGCCAAAATGTTTTTGTACCTTTGTATGTACACTGTTGATCTGAATGTTTTTGTGACAAAGAGGAAAATTTGGTTCAGTATTATGTCATTTTGTATTGAGTGGCATTACTTTGCTTGTTTTGGGTGCTGAAAATATCTGTACATATGATATGAGTTGTATTTGAAGATTATTTATCTATTGTGATATCCATGTTTCATACATGGAACATTGAGCCTGTGTTTTATACTACCAGTGCCTTGCACAGTGTTGTGAAGCTAAGCCAAGCAGATGTAGGGTCCAGCTCAGTGTCTTACATAAGTTTTTGAGGCGTTTTATCCTTTTCTGGTAGTCTGCTTTCTTTTCTTTTTATCTAACTATTGTAGCCTGAAAAACCTGCGTAAAATATCGAGTCAGATCCTACATCTCCTTGGAGACTTGTGAAGCCACATACTTTGTAATTATTGTAAATGTTGCAAAACTACTCACATTCCTTGTCTGCTACTTAAAATTTAATGACAACTAGCTGCAACTGTATACTTATTGTATTGTACTTGTATCTGTATGAAGATATGAAGTCAAGCTTCAAAAATATCTCAGTGGTTTCTTTGAGTTACATGTGAGATATATGGGTACTTTGTATCTGTGTGTAATATCCAAGCTTCTTTTGGCTTGCCACCCAGTTTTTCTTACTAGCCAGAAAACGTTACGTTCCATTCCAACATCTGCTCGGAGGTGAGGTAGACGTGCATGTCTTTCCGTTCATTCCTCTCTAAAGACGCACTGAAAATAGCACATAGTAATCCCCATATGTACGGCAATGTGTTAATGTTACCGGGGGATATAGGGAGTGTGTCAGGGCAGAGATCGGGCCGTGAACTTGTTATTTCAGTCTACATTTCCCGACATCTCCATGGAGACAGGGCAAACCGGCATTCCGCACAACGCCCGGGAATGGACCGAGGTCGTGTGACAGTCAGGGGCGCGCGTTACTCTGTTATACACGGCACATAGATGATAAATTGCAGGGAAATAAACTAGACCTGATTAGTAAAAATAAATCATACATTAAAGTGTCGTACTAGTTGTATGGGGAGCCTATTGAGGAAAAACATACCATCTGTCTGTCTGTAAGACGTACAAAAAGTTTCAGTAAGTGTACCGAAGCATACATCTGCTTGAGGATATACGCTTTGCCGAGGGCTTTGATATATGCGATTAAAGAAAATTTTGACAATGGCACTTGGCAAAGAGTCAGGATATGGTGCTGTCTTATCAGCTGTAAGTTTTAATTTTTGCACATATCTACAGATACTCTTCAAGAAGGAAAAGATCGTCACTTCTGATTGGTACCTGTTTTCAGACAGGTATGTACAGTGGGTACAGTGTGGGAGGGGTCGGGAGGAGGCGAGAACATGTCTGGTACATTAATGGATCTACATCTACAGCTACCCTTGGCCGTCATCCAGCTTTCAACACAATCCTGGAGAGACCCAAGATCAAATGTAGTCCCGACACCAGCCATGCCGAGTAGCCCTGTATCGTGTTGTTGACATAAGTAAGACATACAGAATCCAAGGATCACATCCAAGATTTCCTTGCCTTGAGTGTGAATCTGTCCAAATGCCAGCACACATTCCGTGCCAATCTTCACAGCACGGCCATCAGCATCACTTGCACACTCGACTGTGAACAGTGCTCCTGTACAGGTGTCAGAAAGATGGGCGGGTGTCTCTCCGGTGTCGTTTTACGTCGTCAATAATGAGCTCTGACACTCTCATTACCAAAATAAAGCTATAGATATAAATGTAAAGCACATCTCCGCCCTAGCTCGACACGTATTATGTATATGTACGAGAGTAGCCCAATCCAAGACATACGTACGTCGGACCTACAGTGACTGTAGGTCCCAATCTAAATTTGGCATTAGATGCGTGTAGGCAAATGGATTATTTTCGAACGTCGGCAAGACATAAACTACCGTCCTTGTTAACCACCAGAAGCTCGAATAGAACCCAGAGTTGCGGGATAGCAGGGTGATGGAGACATGAAGCAGGTAGACCAGGCGGGTTTTATGTGAACCGTAGCGGAAAAGTTTCTGACAGCTTTGTACGGCTAAACTGAGCGTGACAGAAATCATGACAGAAATCAGGAAATTCAGCAACTTCTGAACAAGTGGTGCATTCAGATACAGTCGACTGTCCATTGGATCAAGGACATTATACAAGATAATGTCCTTAATTGGGTCGATGTTGGTGAACACACTGGCCTCTTGAGGCAGAACTTAACGGAAGAGGAAGAAGACGACTTCGCACTCAACGAACATGGGTACATTTGGGATAAACTCAAAACAGCGCGCCATCAACGGAGGGGCCAGTTCCTGTCCGAGGCAGGTAGGTCAGACTCATCCTAGGATACAGGAGAAATTGGCCCTAATAGGGTACGTAATTGGCCCGAGGAGCTATCCGGCCAGAGAAGACCAGAGGTCCAATTTTGGCACAGTTAGGGAGGAGGGGCACGTCTATAATTTCAGCGGCAAGTTGACAGACCTTTCCTGGTCCGATGCCAGGCGATATCAAGACTTGACGCGCCCATCCGTGTCCTCCCAGGTCAGCCCTTGGCCCTGAGACCAGCCATCATATATCATATGCCCTATAACTGTACAATAACTCCAGTATTGCACCGTGTCGTACCGTAACCTGACTAAATGTGACCGCTGATAAAGCGTCGGCGATGAGAGGTTACGTTATCACGGCAACAGGTGTGGCCTTGAAGTCAGGGTTTGTTTGATAATATTCGTTCCTGTAGTAGAGGCGTCCAAGGCTCTGCTCAGAGCGCAGAGCCTTGGACTGAAGTACAGTCGTCATGATTATGTAACGATTTCCATGTGCCTTTACTGTTTGACATCATCAACAGGGACAATATCGTGCATTGTAAAATTGTTTCATTACAACACATATTACTTCAGTTTGAAGTCTGCCATCTCTGATTGCCTAGTTGCACTGCTTCGCAATGTATAGCGTAACGAGGAAACTGCGAATGTTTGGCTTGTCACGCTTTTCCGCGCCAGATTCCTTGGGGCCGAAGCAAATCGAGTGTTGAAATTGGCTGCATGGTTTGGCTAAACTTCTCTAATCGCCTAATGATTAACCGACTACAACTATTCCTCAGAGCCGAAATGAGGGAGTCTACAAATGAGTCTCTCATCGCCTTGTCACCAAATCTCCCAGTGATGACCATGATGAGAGGGTGGTCAGGGCCACAAAATACACGTATTGATGTCGGTCTAACACAAAACAACAGAACACAAATTTGAAACACATTATATAAAGGAAACATCATGGGGGTGGTTGGTGGCAAATGAAATCTTTTTATGGAAACACCGGCCTGTAAATGTCAACGTAACAACTCTCAGGAACGAGACGACAACCGGCACACATTGAGGCTAACCTGCTACGAGTTCTGCTTTACATATAAATAGCTATATTCTATGGCCTACTCCCCAAACTTCAAGAGCGTGCACTTTGCTTTCTTTTCATCTTTATATGTACAGTCGATTTTCTATCTTTGAACCCGTTTTTATAGTGGTCCAGGTGATGAAACCCGGCGTGTGCACCCCAGGCGTCCCTGGTCTGGACTCCCCCGCTACAAGACTCGTAAAGGCAACCTGAGAACGCGTGTAGTGGATCATGGAGCGCTTCTAGTTAGCCTAGTTAGCAGGCTCCATGGGGTATGCTTTATATCGTGTTTTTTTTACGAATACGCGTGTAATCAAAGTAAATGTGGTGATGGGAAATCGTAACCTGTTCTGGGCGTCCTCTTTTCTCGACAGTCCCAAATGTCAGGAAGTGTTAAGATTACGATCGTCTCCCTTACCATCTGCAAGCCATTCTCCCCCGACAAACTTTGTACAGTCCCTTGGTCCAAACCACGATATTTAAGAGTGAATAAAGCGCTGTAGGACGCCAACGTTGCTCAAATTGAATTATTTCTAACCTATTGGCTACCTCCTTCAAATCAGTTACCGACCAGTATTGAATCAGTGTTGCCTCTTCGAATTCGGCGTGATTTTCTGTAAAGACTGTAAAGCACAACATCGGCGCGTGGCTGGAGCAGTTAATCGCGTCGCGGGGGTCGAGGCCAGCCTAGCCCAGACCACATCACATCAGCACCGGGCGGATCGAGTTCCCAGTACACATAGCGGCGCTGGAGACGCGGCCTGTGGAGTAGTCATCGGCGCGCGCTAGAGTCTGAGAGGAGGGAAAGTCGGACCCTTCATCGTCTCATCAACACACGCAATGACGGGTAACATGGCGGCGATAAGGCGGCAGGTCGGGATGGACGTGTTTCTCGCCGTGTTAGTTTTGTTGCAGGTCGGACTGACGCTCACGGAGGATACAGTACGGCAGGCCAGGGCGCCTCAGCCGTTCCCCGTGCCGGAGGACCCTATCACCGTGACGCGGTCTCTCTGCAGCAACGTCAACAAACCGGGTCTACAGAACAGGACGGACGTGTACGAATCCTCGGACGGATCCGGATCCGTGGTGTTCAACCATATTTACAACTTCCACGGCAAACCGTGCGAGGATAACGCCGGAGTGAACGACGCCCTCAAGGCGCTGTTGGAGTCCGTGGACGCCATGACCAGGTCGGCGCGCGGCCTTCGGCAGGACATCCGCAAGGCTCGGAAGGACGCGACCTGCTGCGGCGGTCTGAAGGACGGGCCGGGAGAGTTGGGAACCGACAAATGTTCATCCTCACCGTCTCCAGAACCCAGCCCGACACCTGAAGGTAGGGGGCTAACATTGGGCCCGACGTTACCATGTTGTTATTTATGTCTTTCCTTATCCAGAAGAAAATTTCTATTTCGGTCCACGGTTGGGGGGAGAAGTGAGGGGAGCACGTAATCTGACACCCCAATGGCCAGTTTCCGTCACGTTTAGTTTGCTAATGGTCAGGAAACGACTTCCCAGACCACGCCAGACTTTCTATCTTGAGTTTTGCAAACTTCGCGGGTTGTCTTAAGGGTGACAGGGACGGGTCAAAACACATCGGTTGCTTAAGGGCCAGCAACACCACGCAAATATGCTGGACAAACAACCGCCATATGCAGTGAATATCATCTTTCTTTTTATTACTGTCCACTCGAGTTGATTGAACAGACGTACTTGGTTTCATCCTCTGTAGCCTGGGTTCCAGACCCATAGCACACTGGACACAAATATCTCAGTGAGCCTGGCTTTTTTTTTGTGTCCAGTGTGCTTTGGGTCTGGCATCCAGGCTACATCCTCTGTAACTGGTAGTCATATTGGGACTGGAAAAACGATGTAGCTATTTGTGAATCGTCAAACGCCGTGCAAATTTGCCAGACAAACAACTGTCTTTTGCGGTGAATATCAACTTTTTCTATTACTGTCAATTTAATATAGATAACCAAGAGCACAGACTTATAGTAAGTACTTTATTGTTTCAGACTGGGAAAACTCTCTGACTATTTGTCAGTCATCAACACCGTACAAATATGCCAGACAAACAATTGCCCTATGCTATGTACTGCATCGTCTTCCGTTGTACTACTGCCAACTTCTAACAAACAAGACCACAAACACGCGTGGTTTATTCAGGAGTGTCCGTGTCCCGCTTCACTTCAGGCTGGCGGCATCATGCCTCATGTACGACGAGGACAGGCCAGCCTCTAGATCCCTGTAATAAAATTTTATAGCCAGCAAACATTAACTCCGCTATTGGTCGCCAAATATCTGTATCATTCCGCGTGCTTGTTCACATCGCCTGGTGTTTGTAAGGCAAACGTTTGGATAGCAAAAATTGGTTGACACAGAGCTGTCTTTATCGTTTGTTCAGCAGAAATGAGTTGACAGAGATTTGTTGTTACATCTGGCCGTGCCAATACGACCTTGTTCCGGTGAGTGTTTTCCCTACAAGATGTCGTCAACTACTTTTCCGTCCTCGCGCTATGACAGACATCCGTGACCCAAAGCGTACACACATTTAATAGGCTCTTGTGCAGTGTTTGGCATACACACCGGTCGTTATTGTGTAAACACCTGTCACGTCATACGCGGGAGGTCGTTATCGCCAGGCGGAGGCTGGTAGATTAGTTTCCCGGCAGGGGTGGAAGTTCGGTCCGCTCTCGGGACCCGGGGGACCGGGCTTTTAATTTCCGATTGGCCCACTCAGAACCGGGTTCATGGTTCACCCGTCTACAGGCGTCTGGTAATCTCAGGTCGTGCAATCTTAATTTCATGGATTATATTCTATGGTGCAGTACAGTAATACTGACCTAATTTCGAGAAAAACAATATAAGCAATGCTCGTTCATTCATTCATCATTGATGGGCTACTCAAAACATCGAACTTGAAGTCGCGTAGAGCGACAAGATAAGTGATGTCAATTCTACATTTGTTCAAATTTTGTTGCACATTTCGCTATCTCTAAATGTTCAAATCTTGGCTATCTTCTTTCTAAATGACGGCGTCCACTTAGATAATCTCCTGCAGCCTTGCCAAGTACACATTTGCACAGCTCACCCATCTTGGAACACTTGTATCAGGATTAGCAACACGGCCAAGTTCACGTGGGAGGACATGTAGCAATTCACGGCGAGCCGGTGTCAAGGGCGGGCGGTATACCCGGGGATACGGGAGGAAATACCGGTTACTTAGCCCGGCTCCGGGGAGGACAAAGGAGCCGTAATAACTGTTTAGGGGGCGTAGATGGATGAATGATGTGTTTTCCTGGTGTTTCCTCTGGATCCTGAGACGTTTCCAGCCAGACATACCGCCGAGATCACGTCCGAACCAGTCCGAGTGTACGTGTCCAAAGTAGTGCTGGTGTAGATCTTGAAGGAGATGTTTTGGCGTAGAGGTTTTTACAACATTTAAACTGAGTACGTCTTTCAAGTAGTACGCCTCATCTCCTCATCTCTTCATATCTTCCCTTCCTCACTCATTGTGAGAGCTGGAACTAAAAAAAAAAAGACTGCTATTCGGAGAGAGAGAGAGAGAGCGAGAGAGGGGTGGGGGGACTGAGAAACGAAGAAAAAGTCACAAAATACGAGTACCAGTAAAACAAGCCTGGTGGGTACATGAGGAAATTTAGAACCGGAGGCCTGTTGGTCTGTTATTGTACTTAACTTGGCACTTGGAGAGGGCAGACCCCACAACTGGTCAATTTAACGGGTCATATCGTAAAGCACAACACTGTGGAAAATCAGTCATGCATTATGCATAGGATGGGCGGGTAGTAGTATATAGTCATCATATTGATTTCAAATTGACTTTTGCCATTGTCAGATGTTCGCTTCTTCGAATTTTCATTTCTACTGTTTTCTTTGAGGACGTCTTTAGGCTTTGTCAGACATGGAAATAACTGGTCCAATTGAATATGAAAGATTATTGGCACGGTCAACAGGGAAATGGGCCATCATTGAAGGCTCCAACGCCTGGCACGGGCCTCGACCACTGGACACAATAAAACACGGTCGCAGACGTGACTTTCCGAGGAAAACATATTGCAATCGAGTGCAGGCTACCTTACTATTTTCGGACTGCTTTAATTCTCAGGCACAAATATAAACAGATGTACGACTTCGCTACGACATGGAGGAAATCCTTTCGCTGATGTTCGTCTTCCAGTAGTTCCATGGGGACATATGTTAGCCCTGGAGCCGAGAAGCTGGTCTGTGTTGGCCATGGGAAATCTGCCGTCCAGCAGGCTCGATCCTTGTCGGGACGTTCCCAGTTATCTCCTGTTGTCCTTATCTCGAACTAATCCTTACAAGTGGCTCGACCCGGGCCTGACCCAGCCCAACTACCTGCGGTTATTCCAAATCGGTCGCAGGGACACTTTCTCCTGACCCTTTGAACCAGTAGGGTAGCCAGATCGTATCAATTGATTTGGTCCAGACCTTTGCCAGTCGCGTGGCCTAGTTTTGCTTTGGTCGGCAAAACCATACTGGTAGTAGGAGTTGACCGAATAGGGTGAGAATACTCGTCAGAAGAGTTACCCGAGCGCCTGAGGGTTGGAAACGGGAATACCCACATGGCCAATTCCTTCTTTTCTCTCAGCACCCAGAGGTGTCTGGTGTAGTCGCCTTGGTATTCAGAGCGCACGTGACATTTAAGATTTTAAGGCCGCAATGCCCAAACTGGGAGGTGTGCTCGCACTTGTAAATTGGGATCAGCTTCTCCGGTTCTTCCAAGTTGGGAAACGTCACTGCTAGCCTGACTGCTAGCTTTGATATCAAGGAACTTTGAGTTGAAAGATTCCATAGGGGATCCTTCGCATGATCCAAGCTGTCCTGTTTTTGCCAAAGGGAGGGGGTGGGAAAGTTGAAAAGGAACCTGGTTCTGTGTAAGATAGATTGCAACTGTCAGAAAATTCCTGTCGGTTATAACATGAGAGAAGCATTCGGATAATTAATAGATTTCACATACCAGAACAGCCTTTAGGTTAAAAGTCGACTACAACATCGCCAACGCGTGGTACAGACTTCAACTAGAGTCCCACGATCTCATACCTTCGCCAAATGATGTTAATCTTTATGAAAAAGTAAAGATTATTCCTCCTGATTATGCAAATAGGATCCTCATTTGCATGAATTATATGAGTTTATCATATTATCCATAAAAGACAGCCTTATCTTAAAAAAGAAAGCCATTCTATCATTACCTCATAAATTATGCAAATGAGGTCCTTATTTGAATAAATTATGTTTAATGATGTACACATTCACTTAACTTGCAAATACCCTAAGTATGAAATTCCAGGCAGTTACCATTATGGAATTATAACATTTTCTCATTAATTATGCAAATTAAGTGTTAATTTACATAATTAATATCTGCCTGTGTTTTTCTCGTTGTCAATTACATATGTCTCAAGCTTGAATAGTCCTATAATGTAATGCAGCTGATTTACCGAATTTCCTCATTAATTATGCAAATTACGTCCAGATTTGCATAATTGTCGCATAATTATGTCAAGCATCACTTAAGCTACTTACATAACAAAAATCATGATGATCCGTCCACCGGTTCTTGAGTTATCCTCTTATGAATATTTTCAAAGAAATGGCCCTGCAGTTCCTGAGCAAGCCGATAGGGGGCCCAAACCTATGTCACTTATTCCCCAGCACAAGACCTACCTATCATCTAAATTTCGTGACCCTAGCACGTCCAGATCACGAGATATCAAAACCGGAAGTTCAGCTGCAGTACCATAAGAAGCCGCCAGGGGGCCCAAAATCTAATCATTTCGAGGTCTCATCAAGACCTACCCACCTACCAAATATGAAGTCAATCCATTTAAGCCTTCTCAAGTTATCGTGTTTACAGACAGACAGACAGACAGACAGACAGACAGACACACACACGAACGCCTACGAAAACATAACCTTCTTGGCGAAGGTAACAATGCACATGTATAATTAATGTCTGATGGCTGCGGTCTTTTGTCAAGTTCAAGCGTGTCATTTCTTCTTTTACTTCATCCCAAGGGAGAGAAATATTGTTTCTGGCTGTCTGTTTTTCTGTCTGTCTCTCTAAGTCTCTCTGTCTTGGCATTTTTCTGGCCTGCTGTCTCTAGTTGTCCTGTTGTCTCCAGCCTTTCATTTATCATTGTCTTCTCTCGTTCCCGCCTCCTTTTATTTTTACTTCCCACGCGTCTTTCCTTCTCTCACAATCTCGGGAATACACCGCCCACAAGGTGAATTACAGCGATACTCCCACGGACAGCTCTTCCCAACATTTACAGAGACCAGGTGCTACCGGTCTACATTCTTGCGTCATAAGATGCCTTGCTTCCTAAATCTCACATTTTGTCCTCACAGGAAGCGACTGGCTTAGGGGCAAATAGTTCCAAAACGAGTAGATTAAAAGAATATAAGTGTTCCTTTAGTGTAAGCTATTGCGTGAACCTGGGTTAATGATCTGTCTTCTCCATTTTCGTGACGGGAACCATGTGTGACAGAGAACGTCGACTCTCTGAGTAGCCCCCGTCGGATTTCTTTGTTTGTTTGAAAATATATAGAGGCCATTGGCCACAAAATGTGATTATTTTCCCAGAGAAGGTAGTAGAACCGAGAACTTACGGAGAAGAACGAGTTAACAACCGCGGCTTTCTCTGATCGTTGCTTGCTCTTTTGGTTCTGATTTCGAAAACCAAACGACGATTGGTATCAGGTTCAACCTTGGTAAATTTGATTGAGTTCTGAATAAAAGGGTAGATAGGCAAAGAAACGAACAAAGTTAATGAAGCATGAAAGTTCATCTGTGTTGGTACAAGTCACTATAAAATAAAGACTCAACTTTCCTTCCAACACTGGAGTGACTTGGCCCAAATGAAGGTTAGCCATAAACGTCATCGCCTCATTGTAAAGAATTATGAGTTTTGGTGCTTATTTCCTGGGGTAATTCGAATGTGATCAGCATCTAAGCAATGTTGAAGTATTATTTCAAACTGCAGGCTCCTTTCAAATCCTCCACTTACATGCTCTTACTTTCATGACATGCACACACACACAAACCCCTTGAGCGCCCACTCTTTATTTGACTAAAGCCTGAGGGTGGTCACCCTAACTCTCGAGGTGAGACCATGTCAGAAGAATCAGCCTAATTTTCCCTGATTGTTTTCATGTCGTCCCTGTTAACTTAATACACGGGTTAAACAGGTGCACGTGACGCCTGCCCTTGAACCTGGAGGCCGCAGCACCATATTTGGCCGTCCGAACGTGACTTATGACGTGTCCGGGAAGCGGTGATGGACAGGGGGTCCGACCCCGGCTCACTTCGGATGCCTTAAACCCTCCGAGGGAGCTACAGAATGAAAAACTACCCCTCACACTAAAGTAATTGCCTATATATCAGGTTAGTCCCTGGCGGACTACTTTTACTTGCTGAAAAAATAGTAGAGAAATTGGCCAAATGGGGTGAATAATTTGCCCAAGGGACTAGTCGGTCTTAAAGTTTCACAGTTACAAGCACGTTACCTTGGTCTGCTGACTGGTACCCCACTTTAATTTTGATTCCATTGAATAACCCTTCATATTGAACAAGAAATCGTCGATTTCAGTCCTCGCTTATTTATCGCTCTTGTGAATTTCTTGTTTTATTCGTCATTGTGGGTTTCTTGCTGATGCTGTGCATACTGTGCTGTTTGTCAGCCTTCCAGCCTGCGAGGAGACCATTTTGACCTCCAGTTTGACCTTCCTGTCAGTCTGCGGTTACACAATTTCCTCCTTACTTCCCGTGACTGCTTTCAAACAAATACGTACACACAAGCCAACAAACACACCTCAGTACACGGTAATAAACAACTTGTAGAGTATCGTATACAATTTCAAAACTGCCACCCAGATCTTGCTGTACATGTGAACGCTATATAGAAACCTTGTTATATGTAGCCGACATGTCACCAGACTGTCGTAAATTCAGCCGGACAGACTGATGAAAGAACTTCTCATAATATTACAATAGTCCCATTTGTAACTCAGCACGGCCGGTCTGTAGTCATCACTGTTTTATATCTCATAGATTCCCCCCGTGGTTTACGGTAGCCTGGGTGAACCGTGACGTCGGCAGAGCAGGGTCAATGTTAGAGACCCCCTGTCAGTCATCGAGCACCGCGTACAGTCTGAAGTCAGTGTGAGAAGGCGGAGTAAACAACATCGATCTGAGAAGACAACTGCTGTAACACATAACTAACCGTAACAAGGCGCTGAAACAATGCAGTACATATTAACTTAATTCCACCATCTGACGATTGTGAACTAATATTACACAGGCTGCAGCCATGTGGAAATTAAAATGAATACTACACAAGAAAACAGCTACTCAAGCAATTGAGAAGATTTTGAAAATCTACCCAGTTTCCTTGTGTATCTTATTACCTGGATGTCTAACCTCCATCGACATAAATAATTTCTGTGTAACGCAAGCTCTCTCTCTGTCCAGGGCGCTGTGCGACCCCCTACCAGGCGGTCGATTAGTAGGAGGGTCAGTAGAAGCTCGATTTAATCAGGCTACTTAAGAGAAAAATTGAAAACAAACACTTCGTAAATCACAACAGACAATTCACTGCTTGTTGAGGGACCAGCGGCGGCAGTTCTGTAGTGGCCCAGGGAGACATGTACATGGTGTAGGGGTTAAACCCAGGCCAGGTCGGTCACTATTGACGTGAAAATGGCAGTTCTACTTTCTCTGCTTATCACTCAGCTCAGTTGATGAGAAAGAGTATGGAGTTAAACGCACCCACTACCAGTTGACTACACCTCAAATGCCGCAGCTGTCCGGAAATATTGGAAAAAGTAATAATGTTTCCAAGGACAAAAACGAAAACTGTCGACAGTCGACATCCGGCCAAAAGTTCAGTCTTGGCGCCGTGTTAGTCTTCAGTATCTTTTCTTGGTTTTCTTCCACGTCCACCAGACGGTTGAAGGCTTGAAGCCCTTCGGTAACTTATTTAAGAGGCGTGACAGGAATTAAACATGTCGTCTAGACCTGATGAACAGTTTGCTCGACGTTTAGTTCTGATATACAACATATGAAAACTGAAAGTTCTGCTGCAGTACTATTGAAACCCACCAGGGGCCCTATAATCGAACCTGCAGAAGCTATAGATGGATTGATATGAATTGTATGTCGATAGGTCCTGGACTATGGAACAAATGAATAGATTTGGATCCCACTAGATCTGTAGCAGTATTTCTAACAATTGTTGACTTTCTAGTTACACGGTATTCTTTTTTATTGTTCCCACCAGGCTTCTTCCCGCGTGACTGTGCCCAGGTACTGAGACATGGGAACGGGCAGGCTCCCAGCGGCGTCTACACGTTATACCACGCAGACAAGTCCTTCAGGGCGTACTGCGACATGGACACGGAGGGAGGCGGCTGGATCGTACGTACAGAAACATAGCTAGGACATTATGGTGTAGCAATAGTTATCACCAAGCAGATGTAGGGATGCGGGTCAGTCTCGGTGTATTCCGCATGTCATTGCAACATTTGATACGTCTTTCTTGTAGTGCACCTTCAACTTTTGAATGCGTAAGTAGAGAAAGAGAGAGAGAGGAGGAAGAGAGAGAGGGAGAGAGAGAGGTGAAGAAGCAGAGAAAGAACTACAAAACAAGCTCGACCGATTTTCTGCTTGGAGATTACAGCAATAGGGTGCTTGTACGTGTACGAGACGTCACATTCGCCATTCAGCCTCCATATAGCCATATTATCAGTGCAAATAAAGACATCATGGTATGTCGGACAAGATCAAGGTGAAATACTCTCTATATGGGGCCATGGAGAATAGGAAATAACTTTCTATATTTAAACTGGCCGGTGATTGACCCCTGTTTAGACAGAGTCACTGCGGGGTCACTTGATCGATGATCATGACCATCCATCATTGGCAGGCTGCATCATTTATTTCTCTCCAATCGGACGTGTTCGGCTGACGTCCCCGGATGTTGAGGAGGGACGTCTGTGTGAAATGTTTATCTCTGACATGTTTGTTGTTTTGTGTAGATGGATTTTGTCACAGGCCGTCACTACTGATGCGCATGCACAACATGTTCGTCACAAAGCGGTACTGTTCACGGGCAGAAAACTAACTAACAAGCGACAAAAGTGTTTTACAACTTTGTTGATCCTTAAAAAGCATTATAGAGTAGAATTATTTTTGCCTTACATTCCCTCGGCAAGACTTTCAACATGGCATGATTGTACACTACAGGTCATTCAGCGCAGGACTGACGGAAAACAACGTTTCTATCGGAACTGGAAAGCCTACAAGAGAGGGTTTGGCAAACTGGAAAAGGAGTTCTGGCTAGGTTAGTAATTTTCTTGATCATATGTTTGGATATGTCAATTTCATGTTTTTTTTAAATTTCTAGACGCCATCAATGGTCGAATTTTGTGACGTCCTGCTGTGTATTATTGGCTTGAAAAAAAGTTTATCGATTGGTCATTTCATTGATTGATTGGAGCATGTCTTATTTTCCAGGTAATGACATCATCTACAAACTGACCAACTCCCAGGATAACGAGCTCCGGATCGACCTGGAGGATTTCGAGGGGGAGAAAACCTACGCCAAGTACGAGAAGTTCCGCATCGGCAACATCGCCGACAACTTCCGGCTGGAGGAACTCGGCGACTACAGCGGCACTGCAGGTACGGTGGTGCGGGAGTCAACACAGGCCAGGCCGGGGAGAGATCTTTCACATACTCAGCGGTCTTTTAGCGAGCCCTGAATGACTCTTTAGGTCTTGTAATGAATTCTCAGTGATCTTTCGACGATGATGGACTTCCAATGTCGTACCTGTGGCGCCTCAATTAGGACAAGTAGACAGACCACTTAGTAGACGAACCCTCCTGGAGATGTCACGCATACCTTCACCCCAGAGCTTTTATCATTTATCAGTATAGAAGCCATCACACTCATAGGCACGGATAAACATAGACACACATGCATTCATTAAGTGCAAAATGGCAAACATGGAATGTTCCAACGTTTGGAAACTTGTTGTCGAGCCTAAAGTTGGCAAGAATAGTTGTCTGATGAAGAGGACCCCTGCCATCTTCCCCATTTCACGCTCGTTTATTCTCTTTCTGCTCTCCCCGTCTTTGTTAGCTGATAACGAGTTGGAGAGTATGTTAGTGCTAACCAGGAAAACCTGGTGGCAGAGTACATGTATGTCTGCTGATTCCAGCCGAAGTCTGCAGCACACATGCACAGTTTTAGGGTGGTCTGTGGTGAACAGCTCACCACCCGGCTCTGTTGGAAGCAGGCTCGTTCACATCTGTTTCAGACGTTTCTTAACGACCGATACTTGGAGGGCTGGTTACTTTCCAAACGTAATCCCTCGTAACCTGCCACTGACATGTATGGATTTAACAGAAGGGCAAACATGCACGAACTTTCACATTAAACCTGTCACGCTTTGTGATTGTCTGGTATGTGTGGTGACACTTATGAGTGTTATAAGATCTGACTCGCCTTGATGGATAAGATTATGATCCAACTGCCATTTAGCCGAGGCGGTGGGCGATATAGACTTCGGGCCACCTTTGACCCATTTGGAGTCACGTGTCCGCCAAGTCACGTGTGAGAAGTAATGGGTCATTCATTCTCAAGGAGGCCGTAGATTCGCGTCAAATACAGGTGAGACGAGGTACTAGCTAATCAAGACTAATGGTTTTTTGTGTTACTTTCAGGGGACTCTCTTATATACCACCAGGGGATGGAATGGTCCACTAGAGATGAGGACAACGACAACAGTTCGGAACAGTGCGCCGTAGTGAACTATGGTAAAAAAACGTCTCTTAGATTTTGTATGTTTTTCAGTCTGTTTAAATGAATGTGCAGTGGAATTGCGACTAGCGTCCCTGCATCTGGAATAAAACCTTCGATAACTAGAGGTGCAATCCACATTTTCAGCCAAGCGCAAAGGACCACCCCTACGTTTTATCGACAAGTGTGTTGGGTTCTTTAACTGAATGAATGACTCCTCCCGCGGCAGGTGCGTGGTGGTACAACAGGTGTCGAGTGTCCAACCTGAACGGGCGCTACGGAGACAACACCAAGGATGGCATCATCTGGAAGACGTGGAAGGGAGACGACTACTCCCTCAAGGCCACCGAGATGAAAATTAGACCGTTCTACTTCAAGTAACGTCCTGCAGTACCGTTTACTTGTGTATATGCACATAGTACCCATAGTTTTCGTTCAGGAGCTATTTAATAACCAGTACTATATTTCTACAAGCTTTTTTGCATTGTTATGAAGTTTCTCATTCTTCATGATTGTAGAAATGAATCTAATTTGTTGGGAATATGTCACGTAGCAGTACTGAATATCAAAGGAAAACCCGGAAAGAGTGGCCACTTTAGGAACCCCATTTTAGGACAGATTTCACAGGAAGTGAAAATATCTCGATAGCTTTTCAAATAAAAGTCCTTATTGAGGCATTACGATGTGTAGGCAAGTGTGTACATACTGTTTCGAGTATGTTTCCACTTATGCCATATTTATCTCGTGTTCATTTGTATATACAGTGTTCCATGGATACAGAGTCGGTTTTTTAAGCAGAACATTATATCTCTGTACTTTTGCTTATATAATAGTAGCATTTAGTTATCGTATACTAGTACGTAGAGCTATTTACATCTATATTTGCGACTGAGCCCCGTCCTTACGTGACCTTAAATTCGACAGGTGCCCATGTGAGTGTCGTATGATAAATCTGAGAATTGAATAGGATTGTTAAAGTTTTGTGTTCGTAATAGCCAGCTTAAAGTGTGTCCCATTTCCTTAGTCTTTTCTGCGATGTTCAGACGACAATGCTGTATTTAGAAGTTTATGATACATGTATATGGTGCAAAACTGTGATTTGGACACATAGTTGTGTCTTGTTCAACATCTTTCTTAATAAAGACGACTGTACAAAAATGTCTTAAAATGCCTTAAAATGTTACATAGTGTACGTTTCCGCATATTTGATAAAAGCTAGACATTATGTATCTCACATACCTCAGAACGTGAATATCAAGAAAAAGCTTGTACATTAGTTAGAATATAGTCCTTAAACAAACGCTGCCTTTAAAACTTCTTGGATAGAGATATGTACTTTATATATAGTATAACCAATAAGGAAATACTAAGAATGTTATTCTCGCCATGATTTCCTTCTGGATCTATAGAATAGTTACACCGTAGTTTCCATTTCTATGACTTCTTGACGAAGCAGTGTAAGTATCAGTTGCGACAGATACTGTTCTAGCCCGTCTGGAGTCGGTCTTCTATCTGGAACGTCGCACCAACACGCCCTCATCAGTCGGTACAGGTCCTCCGGACATCCCGGCGGCTTCGTCATCCGTATGCCTTGCCTCAGAATCCCTACCATCTGAAGAAAGCTCAGCTGAATCCTGCCATCGTAGCACGGATCTTGCCCCAGCGTGGCGATCTCCCACAGCAGCACGCCGAAGGACCAGACGTCACTCTGACAGGTGTACTCGCCGGTCTCGATGGACTCCAGCGCCATCCACTTCAGCGGCAGGAGTTCGTCAAGGCCTGGCCGGTTGTCTCGTACATACTGAGTGGTGGCGTACACATCTCTGGCCAGTCCGAAGTCGGCCAACTTGGCCACGTCATCGGCAGTGATGAGGACGTTACGAGCGGCCACGTCACGATGGGCGATCCTCAGGCGCTCCAGCTCTTGGAGAGCTCGTGCTATGTGGACTGCGTATGTAAGAAGACTTCCGAGTGGGTCCTCCTGATCGGCCCTTGGCCGCCGCAGGTAACCTAAGAGATCACCTTTTGGAGCATATTCCAGAAGTATATACTTTTCCTCAGACTTAGTGATGAGTCCAACGAGGCGAACAATATTGGACTGAACATCGTCACATCGTTCTTGGTGCACAGCTACTAGTATGGCTGCTTCTCTGTAGAAGTCTCGGAAGGACTGCGAGTCCTCCAGGCGAACTGTCTTGGCGGCAACGGCGAGCTCTCCTTTAGGTGTGCGCAGTTGTGCTCTTCTGACTTTCCCAAACATCCCTTCCCCTATCAGAGGGCCGGGAGTAAGATGGCGGATGTTCTTCTCCCAGCGTCCGAGCCAGCCCGGCTGTAGACTCTGTGCCAGATCCTGCTCCATTCTCCTCAGCTCGAAAAGTATCTTTTCCTCCTCGCCTGCGTCGGGCACGGAGCAATTCAGAACCCCTGTTTTGTAGAGTATTGCCATCACTATGGCAACGAGCAAGACTAAAGAGCCCAGTGGTACCAGACTTTCGAGCAGTGGTGCATACGTGTTCATGTATTTGTCACAGTTCCGTCCCGTCCATGGCGACACGCACACGCAGCTGCCATCTCTGCTGTCACACTTTGCATTGTTCTCACATGTACAAACCTGGCGACATCCCCAGCCGTACCGACCGTCAGGACACGGCCTGCTGCAGTCCTTTCCGAACCATCCGCCCGTGCAGTTACACCTGCCGTCGCTAGGGCCGCAGCTCGCATCATTTAGGCAGATACAGTCCTTGCCACAGTCTTTACCGTACGTGCCATGGGGACATTTTGTCTGACACCTGGTTCCCGTCCATCCCGGCGGACAAACACAACCGGCCCAGCGGTCACAGCTGGCTTCATGTTGACAATCACACCTTTCATCACACCGGGCACCTTTACGGTTTGGTGGGCAGTTAGTGATATTGAGTACAAACGTTGTGTTGAACGTGTCACCCTGGGTGTCCTCGACCTTACAGGTGTATGGGCCAGCGTCCTTTGATTGTATATTCGGAACCATGATGTTTAATTCTCTTACACCTACACTGACTTTTTCTGTTCCGTTCGGAAATTTCAAATACATGGTTCTGACGTCGATATGATGTGCTTTGCAATGAAACGTCATATTGGCGGACATGTAGACATGTTCAGGTTCACTGGGTGACAATGTTACAGACACCTCACGTGTAGGGATGTCACAGGCAACACCTTTCCACCCAGGAAGACACCTGCAGGCACCGTTAAACCCGTGGCAGCGGCCACCGTTCTTACAGATACAGTTTTTGTCACAGAGCAAGCCGTATTTTCCACCAGGGCAGCCTATTGGCTTCAATTGTATGTCAAAATATTCAAAAGTTTCCAAAGAAGATCCTTCACCCACTCTGATTGTGGAAAAGTTAAAAGGTGGAAATTCGCAATGGTATGTTTTTGCATCTTTTGTGGGAAAGGTTAGGGAAGACAACAGGATGAATTGGTTCATTCTGTTGAAAACTACCTCTTCGGGCACATACTTTGTAAGGTTGATAAGTTTTGATTCGCTATCATATTTGAGACTGATCAAGTCGATTAAAATCTTGGGCAGGTCTGACCCTGCACTACATTGTAGTTGATCTAGTATACCATTACGCCAGGCGTCATCTAATGTCAACAGATCTGCAGGATGAGCAGTATAAGAAGCTATACGGATGTTGCAATCGCTGTTTTCAGTGTGAAGCATCCACGGTTCGATAGTTACATAGATCCAGATCTCGGGAATAGTACTGTAGGTTCGCTTGAAAACGACAAGCCCTGCGTTTGTGGTCATTGACGCCCCACTCACAGTGATACTGAACAGTATTTGTCCAGGTCGATATTTACGGTTGATCGGAGTCTCACACGTCTCGTTATACACAGGGGGATAACCCTCAACGTCTGTCAACTCTACCTTGATTCTTGCGTTCGGACGAATGTTGAGAAGGTAGACCGACTGTACTGACCAGTCCAGGGGGTTGGCGACCCAAACGGTGCAGTTCTCCGTCACGTTGAAGCGGTCGTACGGATCTCCCTCCGTCTTGGCACACGGAAGTTCCGCCTTTTCTTCAGCCTGGGTCCAAGCAAGGTCCTTGGTCCAAGGTAACGTGAAAATGGTCTCTCCGACAGCGACGTTTTCTGGCACGGAAACACTCAACTCCGTAACCGAGGTGGAACAAGCAAAGTGGACAAAACCCAACCAAACACCTACAATTACAAGTAGATTTCTTGCCATGTTTTCCTGACACTTGTCTCTGAACTGACTGGAGAGAATGTCTAGCGACGACTCAAGCAACTTCTGATGAATTAAGGAAGTAACAACAAACAACGTCAACGCAGTTAGTTCCGTCTAATGTTCCCTTTCGTAATTGACCCAGCAAAGAATTGACAGCTATCCTATGTTTTCACTTGCACAAAGAGGAAGGAAAAAGACGTGGCAGTTGGTGCGGAAAGCTGAGACAAGCATCATAACATCACGTGTGTGTCATATGAGGAAGAGTATTGCGTACTAAGTAGTTCCTCCCCTTCAGACGGACGACAGAAGGGGAACTCCGATCCATTACAGTCTTTGTCTTCTGTCGTTCTGGGAGTAATCTCAATCCGCACAAGTTCCTCTCAGTGCATCAGAAAAGTAAGTAATTTCTTGTTGATTGTGTACATATCCCGCTGTCTCGCACATGCAATCCTCATTTTCACCTCACATCCTCCCAGTCTTGACGTTCTATTCGACCTTCGTGTCAGTCTGTGATTACCCCTTCCTGTGACTTAAATGTATTCAAATAACTACAGACACACAGGCAAACAAACATGCAGACAGCCACACTGATAATAAAACCTCACGGAGGTAATAAGTAACGTCACTTTGAAATTTTACAACAGGTCCTTTATTACTACATTGATGAAACTGTCACAGATTACCACCACCTTTTGGAGAATGTGTTAAAAATCAGCTTGTTTACAACTGAGTAGTAAAGCTAATTTGACACAAATAACAAAGTCTTACAACATCTGTGGGAAACCTTCAAGTACGACTGAGCATCAACAAGAACCTCTGTCTGAGACCTTGTAGTGAGGGAGTTCTCATCAGTCACATCTCAGAAAATTCCAGCTCTCATCGGAATTGTACTTAATCAACATGCATGTGTAAAGAGAAGGACTATTATATGGCAGTTTGGAAGTTATTCCTTATTACATGCACCAAACTTACCCTATTAAGCAAACAGATCGGAAATACAATAAAACTCTAGAATCCTTAAATTCAAAGTCAAATATCAATAGAAATTTATGTGCTGTACAGTTTCCTTCTGGTTCTATAGAATATTTACACCGCAGTTTCCATTTCTATGACTTCGTGAGGAAGCAGTGTTTGTATCAGTTGCGACAGCTTCTGTTCTAGCCCGTCTGGAGTCGGTCTTGTATCTGGAACGTCGCGCCAACACGCCCTCATCAGTCGGTACAGGTCCTCCGGACATCCCGGCGGCCTCGTCATCCGTATGCCTTGCCTCAGAATCCCTACCATCTGAAGAAAGCTCAGCTGAATCCTGCCATCGTAGCACGGATCTTTTCCCAGCGTGGCGATCTCCCACAGCAGCACGCCGAAGGACCAGACGTCACTCTGACAGGTGTACTCGCCGGTCTCGATGGACTCCAGCGCCATCCACTTCAGCGGCAGGAGTTCGTCAAGGCCTGGCCGGTTGGCTCGTACATACTGCGTGGTGGCGTACACATCTCTGGCCAGTCCGAAGTCGGCCAACTTTGCCACGTCATCGGCAGTGATGAGGACGTTACGAGCGGCCACGTCACGATGAGCGATCCTCAGGCGCTCCAGCTCTTGGAGAGCTCGTGCTATGTGAACTGCGTATGTAAGAAGACTTCCGAGTAGGTCCTCCTGATCGGCCCTTGGCCGCCGCAGGTAACCTAAGAGATCACCTTTTGGAGCATATTCCAGAAGAATATACTTTTCCTCAGACTTAGTGATGAGTCCAACGAGGTGAACAATATTGGACTGAACATCGTCACATCGTTCTTGGTGCACAGCTACTAGTATGGCTGCTTCTCTGTAGAAGTCTCGGAAGGACTGCGAGTCCTCCAGGCGAACTGTCTTGGCGGCAACGGCGAGCTCTCCTTTAGGTGTGCGTAGTTGTGCTCTTCTGACTTTCCCAAACATCCCTTCCCCTATCAGGGGACCAGGAGTGAGATGTCGGACCTTCTTCTCCCAACGTCCGAGCCAGCCCGGCTGTAGATTCTGTGCCAGATCCTGCTCCATTCTCCTCAGCTCGAAAAGTATCTTTTCCTCCTCGCCTATGTCGGGCACGGAGCAATTCAGAACCCCTGTTTTGTAGAGGATTGCCGTCACTATAACAACGAGGAAGACTAAAGAGCCCAGTGGTACCAGACTTTCGAGCAGTGAGGCATACGTGTTCATGTATTCGTCACAGTTCCGTCCCGTCCATGGCGACACGCACACGCAGCTGCCATCTTTGCTGTTACACTTTGCATTGTTCTCACATGTACAATCCTGGCGACATCCCCAGCCGTACCGACCGTCACGACACGGCCTGCTGCAGTCCTTTCCGAACCAGCCGCCCGTGCAGTTACACCTACCGTCGCTAGGGCCGCAGCTCGCACCATTTAGGCAGATACAGTCCTTGGCACAGTCTTTACCGTACGTGCCATGGGGACATTTTGTCTGACACCTGGTTCCCGTCCATCCCGGCGAACAAACACAACCGGCCCAGCGGTCACAGCTGGCTTCATGTTGACAATCACACCTTTCATCACATTGGGCACCTTTACGGTTTGGTGGGCAATTAGTGATATTGAGTACAAACGTTGTGTTGAACGTATCACCCTGGGTGTCCTCGACCTTACAGGTGTATGGGCCATCGTCCTTTGATTGTACTGTGGGAACCGTGATGTTTAATTCTCTTACACCTACACTGACTTTTTCTGTTCCGTTCGGAAATTTGAAACACATGGTTCTGACGTTGATATGATGTGCTTTGCAATGAAATGTCAAATTGGCGGACATGTAGACATGTTCAGGTTCACTGGGTGACAATGCAATAGACACCTCACGTGTAGGGATGTCACAGGCAACACCTATCCACCCAGGAAGACACCTGCAGGCACCGTTAAACCCGTGGCAGCGGCCACCGTTCTTACAGATACAGTGTTTGTCACAGAGCAAGCCGTATTTTCCATCTGGGCAGCCTAATGGCTTCAGATGTATGTCCAAATATTCAATAGTTTCCAAATATAGTCCGTCAACGCCCGTGCTGATTGTGGAAAAGTTAAAGGGTGGAATTTCGCAATGGTATGTTTTTGCCTCTTTTGTGGGAAAGGTTATGGAAGAAAACACGATGAATTGGTTCATTCTATTAAAAACTACCTCTTCGGGCACATACTTTGTTAGACTGACACGTTTGGACTCGCTACTGGCATATTTGAGACTGATCAAGTCGATTAAAATCGTGGGCAGGTCAGACCCTGCACTACATTGTTGTTGATCTAATATACCATTACGCCAGACGTCAAATAGTCTCATCAGGTCTATAGGATGAGTAGTGTGAAAAGCTATACGGATGTTACAATCACTGTTTTCAGTGTTAAGCATCCACGGTTCATGGGCCCAGCTCTTAGAAACAGCACTGTAGGTTTGCTGGAAAACGAAAAGCCCTGCGTTTGTGGTCATTGACGCCCCACTCACAGTGGTACTGAACAGCATTTGTCCAGGTCGATATTTACGGTTGATCGGAGTCTCACACGTCTCGTTATACACAGGGGGATAACCCTCAACGTCTGTCAACTCTACCTTGATTCTTGCGTTGTGACGAATGTTGAGAAGGTAGACCGACTGTACTGACCAGTCCAGGGGGTTGGCGACCCAAACGGTGCAGTTCTCCGTCACGTTGAAGCGGTCGTACGGATCTCCCTCCATCTTGGCACACGGAAGTTCCGCCTTTTCTTCAGCCTGGGTCCAAGGTAACGTGAAAATGGTCTCTCCGACAGCGACGTTTTCTGGCACGGAAATACTCAACTCCATAGCCGAGGTGGAGCTTCGGCAAGCAAAGTGGACGAAAGCCAGCCAAAAACCTATAATTACAAGTAGATTTCTTGCCATGTTTTCCTGACACTTGTCTCTGGACTCACTGGGGAGAATGTCTAGCGACGGCTCAGGCAACTTCTGATTAAGGAAGTAACAACAAACAACGTCAACGCAATTAGTTCCGTTTACTGTTCCCTTTCTTTAGTGACCCAGCAAAGAATTGACAGCTATCGTGTGTTTTCCCTTGCACAAAGACACTACCCAAAGGTATTTAAAAGGAAGACGTGGCGGTTGGTGCGGAAAGCTGAAACAAGGATCATAACATCACGTGTGTGCCATACATGTATGCTGAAGAATATTGCATAGTTCCTCCCCTTTCAGACAGATGACAGAAGGGGAACTCCGATCCATTTACTGTCTCTGTAACTTTATCCAGCTTCTGTCGTTCTTAATCCGAACAAGTTCCTCTCAGTGCTTTAGAAAGTGAGCAATTTCTTGTTGATTGTGTACATATCCCACTTTTGGTCAATCCTCATTTTGACCTCACATTCTCCCAGTCTTGACGTTCTATTCGACCTTCGTGTCAGTCTGTGATTACCCCTTCCTGTGACTTAAATGTATTCAAATAACTACAGACACACAGGCAAACAAACATGCAGCCAGCCACACTGAAAATAAAACTTTACGGAGGTAACAAGTAACGTCACTTCGAAACTTTTAGGTCCTTTATTACTACATTGATGAAACTGTCACAGATCGCCACCACCATTTGGAGAATGTGTTAAAAATCAGCTTGTTTACAACTGAGTAGTGAAGCTAATTTGACACAGATAACAAAATGTTACAACATCTGTGGGAGACCTTGAAGTGAGGGTGTCCTCATCAGTCACATCTCAGAAAATTCTAGCTCTGATCGGAATTATACTTAATCGACATGCCTGTGTTCGTCAAGAAAAAGACTATCATGTAGCAGTTTGGAAGTCCTTTCTTATTAGCTTACATGCACCTCTTAAGCAAACAGATCGGAAATACAATAAAACTCTAGAATCCATTTCAAATTCAAAGTCAATGATCAATAGAAATTTACGTGCTGTACATTTCGTACTAAGTTGAAGTACATGTAATGGGCTTCCAACAAGATGCCTTTAAAATTTAAATAACAACTCTGAATTTTAGGTAACCAATCATGAGGCATTTTGGAGTAGCCCAGCAAATGATCTCAATGTTGGTTCTGTGTCCTTATACATGTATGTGTCAACTACAGACAACAGTGAAAAACATACCTTTAACATTAGAAACTTGTTTCACATTGCACATGACGTACATATGTATCAAGGTAATAACTCTCTTTTAACAACTGAATACTGAAGGATTATAATATTTGACGATAACTGAAACATGTTGGACAACATCAAAGATTTAGTCATCTATAACTTATATACATTGTAGTATAAGCTTTGAACATATTGTGCAGATTTCATTTTGGAGCTTAAGTAATGTCTGACATTCATAAGTAATCAAACCTGTTACAAACTCATTTTTGCCCAAACACTGCAGCTACAAACATATCCAACAATATCACTATGGCTGTAGATGACATATTATACACTCCCCTTCAGGCAAGAATGTGCTCATCTGTCGTATTATCTGCACAAGCCCACTTACATATCAATCTATTTCATAATCAAACGTTATATAAAATTGAAATCTGTAAAATATTTGTAGAGAATGCAACAACTCTCGTCTCCGATGTTCTTCAAGAAAAAAAATACTTTGAGTATGTATCATAGAAAGTTTTGCAGCAATTATTCTAGAGCCATGCTGTGAACCCTCTATGATATGAATCTGTACACAGATAAATGCCACATGGCTACACTTTAAGAAGGGACTCTTGAGTAGATTTTATCAAAACTGGTCTCTTGACAACAAAGTGATAGACTAAACATGCCGTCCTGTCCTACAGTGCACTAATGAAGTATAACTGGTCTGTATAGTCTGTCACATAGTGATTTTAGGGTCCCACTGTCCACAGTTTGATTAATAAATAATGAAGTTCTCAAGTATTTCCACAGGATGAAGAGAGGTTTACTTTTTGGAAAACTCGTCATCTAGTTTGAAATCATTTATGCGTGGACTGTTGTAAGACAGCAATTGTGCCCCCTGTATGTTGATCCTTTTTTTGTTTTTGCGAACAAAACAATTTTTATGCAGGCATGGCAGGCATCACATACATGTATGTGTGTGCTTTTGAAATGGCTTTTACTAGTTATTGCTTAGCCTGTGTTACACAATCTCCCTGTCAGGTCTGACGAATGGAAGGGCTGCTGGAAGTATGATGTATTTAGTCTAGTTATTGGTGCTACAAGTATGAGCTCATGTTTGATATGTTGCTCTTGTACTAAAGATACACTGAGTTTACAGTTGAAAAATACTAGAAACACAGTGGAACTGTTGGCAGCTGTTCACCAGTGTAAGCTGTAAAACTGCACAGTTAGAGATACAGATATTAAAACATTTCTGGTATCTACAAGAAGCCTGCATGCTATTAGAGCACGTCAGCGGTGAATCATTCTCCTTAAAACAGGTGGATATTTCATTTGTACAATACACAATACTGAAGAACTGTCTTACAGTCCAGTTTAGTGATGGTTTCATCTACAATATAGAACTTTTAAGATCATGATTGCTTGGGTAATGAGTAAGCATAAGACTAAAGCCTTCAATTACAAATTACAAATAATGAATAATTTCTGTCTCAACTACAATACACAACTGGTAACTTCATTAAAATCTACATGTATGACCACTGTATAGACTGGCTCAATTACAAAACTACAAAAGTTTTTCCCATCACCAGTTTAGATTCTTGTATTGCCTTTCAAAAATGATGTCGGTCAGGCTAAAGGGATATTAATACAAGCCTCAAAAATACTTTTTCTGTCACCTGCAGCTACAATATTGCAAGTTGTCAAAAATTTTACGCACATTGGAAAAACTTTCTGCTACCACCAAACCACTGTTCCTGTCTTCCTACATACAGCACAGGTTTGGTCTGCTGCTAGGTTCATTCACAATACTGAGCACTACTGACAACACTCTGAAAAAGAGGGTGGTTATTGAATAATCGCAACTGATTATTGAATAACCACCAGGTGGTTATTGAATAATAACGGTGGTTAGTGAATAGTGATCTTAACCATAGATTTACCCCTCCCTAGTCCACAGCACTGTCGCACAACAGCTACATGTACAGTGGGCCAAAGGTATTTCCCAGCAACCCTTTCAAAAAGTGGTTGATTATTGAATAACCACCAGGTGATTATTGACCTGCCCTAGTCGCCGACGTCGCTGTCCCTGTCGCCGATGAGCCAGAGCGTGTGGAAGGCCATGGCGAGCAGTCCCGTCCCCAGCAGGTCTCCCAGCGCTGTCAGGTACGGGATGGTGCAGTTGTCCGGGTCGTTGCCCTTCAGCCACATGAAGTGGACCAGCCAGTCTGCCACAAACAGGAGGATCGCCACCTGTGAAGGGTGTTTTGAAACAACAGGATGTTTAGAATTTCTGGTATCTGCAAGAAGCCTGCATGCTATTTGGGCACATCAGCAGTGAATCATTCTCCATAAAACAGGTGGATATTTCATTTCTATAATACACAATACTGAAAAACTGTCTTACAGTTCAATTTAGTGATGTTCTAATCTGAACTCTGGGTCAGACCAAGTCAGCTCCTTGCTTACTGAACATTTTTACTGAGTGGCAACAGAGGACTCAACTTGAATATGGCTCTATTCACTTGATATTACAGAACCATAGTACATGTACATGTACATGTATAATGACAATTGTGAATGGTTAATAACCATCCCATTATACATGTATACCCAAGCTCTCAGTCTTGTGGACAGGGAAGCATGACTGTTGCCATGGTGACAGGTTTTCACAGTGACTAGTTGCCAAGGAAACTGACCTGTATCATAGCTGCGATGAGGTAGACCACTGTGAAGATAGCAGTGATGGTGGTGTGGCCGGCGTTGGCGTAAGCAATCAGGTACAAGAAGATCAGGTGACCTGGGACCACCAATAGGAACAGCACCCTGGCTGTCCTGGCATGGACACCTGCAGACAGACAACATGAACCTTGGGGTAAGACCATAAAAGAATGATCAGGTGATCACCAATGGGAACTGGCTGTCCTGGCATGTATGCCTCCTGAGAAACAGATGTCAAAACAAATATTGGAGAATAACAGAATAATAGGACAACGTAACAAGTGTATTTCTCAGAATGCAATGGTGCTCAATCAGGATCAACAACAAATAAGTCATGGCAGAAGTTTTGTAGACTGCGGACTGACCTGAAGAGAAGAAGGTTCTGACTGGGTTGGGACAGCCATGGACAGCCCCCTCCGGCAGCGTGCCAGGCTTGCCTCTCGTGTGCAGCCACGTGGACAGTCTGCTGGCCTGGACAGCGACCAGGTTCCCTCCAACACCTGGGAGGGACAGGGAGAAATGACAATACAGATCAGAATGGCAGTACCAAAGCTTAAGGAGCACAAAAGCTATGATCATTTCTTTGTATATCCAAAAACTTACCACACACCATTATAATCCCTATCTATTGATGACTTCTTGAATCATGGTGTTTACAAGATCATGAAACTAGTACTGAGCAGGTTATCTAGAGAAATATGAAGTAGTCCTTGGCCTACCATGCTACAGTGCCTCCTATCTTTAGCTTACAGTACTGCAGTTTGTTGAGACACAAAATTCAGAACATAATTTCACTTAGACAGGGATAAAAAGCGTTCATGACTAACATTGATTTTGTATCTCTCACCATTTATGATAGGAGTGAAGACTGCAATGCCGTGGTACGCAGACACAGCAAAGTCCAGGATCAGGCCTCCTCCACTGTGGGGAAGAATCAGCAAGAAATGGTCAATCTCAAGTTGTGTTCAGTGTTGGTAGAATACATGTTTCTTATATAGCCATAATAGGACTTAATTCAAGTCAGGTAAATTTGGAAAGACAATGAAAATTAGATAATAATATGTTAGAACTATTCTATGATAACTGCTGACCTGCTGATGACCATGGCACATATGACAGGCTCCCAGCCATGTCTGAGGACCTCCTTAGTGTGGGGGTTCTTGTGAGACATGTACATCCAGAACGGCGCCGCCAAGAATAACACAACAGTGATGGTCGGAGCCATCCAGAATCGCGCACCTACAAACAGCAATGTGGGAATGATATATAGAAACTAGAAGGGCAGCATTTTCTCTTTCTATACTTTCCAACGAAATGGCTCTGTGCAAACTGGAAGTGTTCCAAAATGGACAAAGAAAAAGAAAAGATTTATAAGACAATGACCCACCATCCTCCACAGTGATGGCCCTCCATAGCACGTTGCTGATCCATGAGAGCAGTGCCAGCGTGGTCAGGTCACCCAGACTGGCCGCGATCGGGGTCGCCACGTTGTCTGGGTTCACCTTACACTTCCGAGACAGGATCACCACCGCGATCATGATGGTACCTACATGTACCAGGGAGGCAGGAGTAATGGAGTATAGATGTCAAAATACTTCACCATCTTTCTCATACAGCTTTACAACCTCAACTGTGGAATACACAATGCATTATTGGTCTCTTATTTTTGTACATCAATGTATTATCATATGGCAGAATAGCTGGCCAAATGCCAGCTAAAAGTGAATCTAAATCAACGATCCTTCAAATGTATTTTTCAAAGTCAAAAAGAATATGTGACATACAACTATAATTTCAACACATCTGTATGATAAGGAATACACTATTGAACAAGTTTTCCTGGCATGGCCCCTTAGTCCTCACCCAGAATAGCGCAGGCCAGTGAAGCTGTGACCATACTGCTGGCTGTGAGCAGGAAGGCGTGGTGGATGTCAAACTTTCCCTCTGGGATCCAGCCAAACACAATCGCTGCCACCGCTGCCAGGAACCCCACCACTAGAGCCTGGGCCTGGGTGAGAGCCATGTTTCCCACTATCAGTCTCCACTGCTCTTTCCTGTTGTCCATGTAGCCCAGGTTGGCCTGTTGGTCAGACAAATAAACATATTCTGTCATAAAACATTACTTCCTGTATCGTTCACTACTAACTGTGTATTTCAAACATACAGAAACATTTCCTGGTTAAGGATAGACATTCAGGTAAAACATTACATACAGAGTAATACCAAAACAACAGGATAAATTCTCTTAAGATGAATAAGAGTCAAATGTTTCATACAGCATTTCAGATAGCATGTCAATACAGGTGATAGACAGTGGATGCTGTAAACTCTGACTCTTTGAGAATGTATCCAGTTGCCTGATTTATTTTGCAAGAAAACTGCATCATCAGACACTGGTTCTTACTCACAGCAGTTGAGAGTCGAGACGCTAGGGTCATCTCCAGGTTTCCCTTCAGGCCCAGCAGTGCAGGAACTAAGATAAAAACTTCAGACACCTGGATAAATACTGGCCAGTGCTGCAAACAGAAAACATGATATGTTACAACACTGCAAGATCAGCAGGCCCAGCAGGCCTAATGTTGTACCCAGCTGGGAGAGGCACTTCACACCTATTTTCTCTCACGACTCAGGTGAACATGAGTACCTAGCTTCTGTTAGAGATATCCTCTTGGAGGCCCTACTACTGGAGTAGTAGTTTTAGGAGAGCCACACCCCAAGCACATTTTTAATGATCCCATTATACTTATTGAAAAAAGTAAGGGTCCATCCCAGTGTGAGTGGATGAAACCATACGGTCTGGTCTAATGGAGCTTGTTATTACTGTACAAAACTGATGTCTTGCCTTAAGGCAGTTTACCAGTTATATATACAAAACAAACAAACCTAGAGTTTACTTATTCCCAGCAAGGCCATACAGTTAAAGCTGTAAAAGGGACAAAGTCCACTCTACAAGTTACCTGAAGTCAATGCACGTTCTAAACTTTTTCTTGTTTTGTTTTTTTAAAGCATACATTGTAGCTAGCTTAAAAAATTAAAGGCTCTAGACAATAATGAAAAATAACACATTTCTGTAAATTTTCTGCTGCTAATTTGATATGGCAGAAATACAAAATGTAGAAGAAGATTCAATCTATGCATACAAACCACATATGAATCTGTGTTGGACACATTTTTCCATTAATGAAATGGTTACCTGACTGACAACTGTATACGTAGCAGATACAGATGTTATAAGTTATACTTATAACATTACAGACATGTAGCAACACAATCGTTGCAATGATGTGCATTACCCCAGTAGGACAGACCACTCTACCATGTCTAATCCCCACATGCAGTTGTGTGACATGTCACAATAGCTCAGAAAGTCTTGTAAATTGTAAAGAATGCAATGTCCCACGTCACCACACTTCCACACATAAGAACTGCCTTGCATATACATAAATCATGTAATCCACATAATTAGTACCTTTATGAGCCTTTTAACCTGTCTACTGGATCAAAGGAGTTCTTCTATGTTCTGCCAGACTAGTTATACAGAAATCTTACACAAAATTAAGGGTAGAAAAGTGTTACAAAAATAACTTTTGGTTAGTTTGGTTGGCTATGACATATACTGCCACCTGAATAATCTGATGTCTATTCTCACCTACCCATTATACATGCCTTATACTGTAACTTGTTGCTTATTATCTCACCTGTAAAGTAAGGAAAGTTCTCACCTGTACTATATCTAGCACCATTCCTGCAGCCACCATACCAAACCCTGCCACTAGGTAAGGGAAGAAACACTCCAGTGCTATAGTCATTGACGTTTCTTCCTTGTGTTTCATCTCGCTTCTCTTCTCCTCTTCCCTCCTTTCCCTGATCAGCGGCTCCGAGTCCAGGACTTCCACGGACAGGTCCTCGGCCGGGACGGGTCCGTTCTCCGACGTCTTTCTCACGCGGTGGGTGGATTTCACATGATCCGGGTCGGGGGTCATAAGGTCAGGGGGGTCGATCCCTGCCTCAGTGTCTGAGTCTGTGGTGATCTTGGGAACCATTTTGCTGGGTTGTTTACCCTCTGGTTGTTGTTGTTGTTTACTCTGTTGTTGTCTCCTCTGCCGGATGCCCGCCTTGTCTGCCGGCATCATCTGGGAGCTGACACTGAAGGCTCGATGTACAACATGCCGCGCAGGGTTAAAGGTCAACCTCCTGCCAACGTCCCCTGCCAGCTCCGGACACTCCACAATCTGGAAAAGAAGAAGGAAAAATGAGAGCTTTAGTTTAGGACATGGTAATGTTATCAGTTGCAATGTACGGCAAGCTAAACCAAACCAAACCAAACAATAAGTTTTAATAATAAGTGCTAACTAACGTTTCCAGATGACCAACATACAAATTACAAAAAATACTCAAATTATTAAGTTTTGAAAGGTTTTTGCTACATTTCCAGAAGCATACCAGTTAAAAATGCACACAAAAGCACACATAATCTCCTTCATTTGGTCAAGCGGTTCGACCGCTGCGTCACCACAAGTAACATATGCAGCACTGACACTGTCCGTTTGTACACTATGCATGGGGGATCTAGAGGGCGTGGGTTAATTAAGAGTTTCTTATTTCGCAGGTCCTCGAGATCAAAAGTTGCTGAAAGTGATTGGGAGGTTGCCAAACCAAAGTAATTGAACGCACGCACGGAGTGGCTACGATTCGAACTTAGCAGGGTGTTCCAAAATACACATGTATCACAGATGCATATAGATGTGGACAGGAACTCAACGAGGCTTGATTTTCTACTGTCAGCATTTCCGATATGGCATCACATAGTTCTAGATTCCTAGTAAGACGTCAACATATTCCAAAACAAGAGCGAGGCTATGCTATGTTTACATTAACGGGAGGGGTCCAAAGTCCGGCATACTGTTCTACGTGCTGACGCATGTCTTTTGTTACTGTTCATCTGACCCTAAACCTATCAAAAATAAGGATGCATCTTGAAACAGCAATACATCCGTCATTTAAGCTGTACAGACGTATATTTCATTTCACTGTAGCGTTCCGCACTGCAGTTTGACAGCACGCGAGAGTCACGGCAGGTTTTTGCTTTGCGTTCTCATAGAACGTTCCAACACAAAAAGGGGGTCCAAACTCCGGCATACGTAACAACCAAGTCATTTCTGTAAATATTTCAGCACTCCGTGCAAACAGAATAACACTATAAGTGTGCAATACTGTTTTTCGGTCCCAAACATGTGCCATATTTTCTATTACGCCACTTTTTCCAATGCGCTTAGATACAAGTCCCCCTCGGTGAAAGCGAAATCACCCCGCCGCTCAGAAACAAAATGGCGGCGTTGTTTACAACTGCATGCGCCCAAATATATTCGCTTTCGGTTGCCTTGAATGGTCTTTTCAGCCTTGTTTTTGACAGAAGTAGTGGATGTGGGCTTTTCTAACAGGTAGGGTTTGATTTTCGGGAACAGTCGGTGCTCCGACAAGTTGACAAACTTTCATTCTGTTGAGCATCGCCCGGCTGCCTGTTCGTAGCGGCTCAGTAAAGATGACGGGCCGATAGGTGTAAACATTTGCCCGTTATTTTAGCTTCGATTTTCCAAGGATAAAGACAATGTCAAGCCATGGTGATTTTTCTATGGAAAGTATATTAATCACCTTTCATGTGTGTGGTAAAATCTTTGCTCATGTCTCACTCTAGGATGAATGATTTGACAGTTCTGAAGGCTATGTGCTGGACACGTTCCCTCGTCAAACTCCGCGAAAAGCGTTAAATTCAAACAAATATTTCAATCGCTAGCAGTTTGAGCAATAAACGTCGACAAACTTTCCGATTTTGTTATTTTTTTACATAAAGTCATACTCCATAACTAGTTGTTTTTATTATGTGGATTCACCCATGCATAACAGAATTATAATAATCTTTAAAACTATGCCGGACTTTGGACCCCTGCCGGACTTTGGACCCCTCCCGTTAATAATAATGACAGTTTTTAACTACGTGGGACGAGAAAAAAAATATGTGAAGTTACAGATGATGCAACAACCGGACATTGACGCTTGATACAAACTCGCCATACCTTCTTTTTGAAAGGAGAATGCTGTCCGTTCCTTACTCTGTAAAAGTTCCGGCTGTTGAAGTGTTTTAATGTTTGTTTAGTGACGTTAGAAGAGCGGAGACTGTGAGAAAACCGGACACATCACCAACACGCCGCCATCTTACCACCTGCGAACTTTGAACTATGACCTAGAACCGTCTGACCTATGACCTTTCAGATCAGGAGAGGCCACATGTGTCCTGGAGCTAAGTCTCCTTTTCGTGTCCGTATTATCACCGTTAATCGTTATCAAAAGCAGGATCTTTCAGAAAACTCTGAAATTAAAGTGTTGTAGACAGAGAGGGCAAAAGGCCTACTTCAGTATTTTTACCAAACCATGTCAAATGAGGAGTCAACATCTAAAGATCACAAAGATCTCAAGGCACAGGAGAAGGGATGTAGAGGAGCAGAAGAAAAAGTTCTCAGGCACTCCACAGAACTTCTACAGATTGGAACAGGTACGTTATGTTTACTGAATCAGTGAGAATTGTCATAATTTACCCAAGGAAGCATCTCTCATTTCCTGTGAAGGAAAAATTGCTTCATGCATCTGATGCTGGTATGTTATAATAACTAACAGTATATGTAAACACATAGACGAACATCATCATCATAAACACATGTAACTTTATCTAACACTGCTCGGTTACCGGTTTTCTACCAATAGCAGAAAACTGGGTCATCTATGATGTGTAAACCTCAAGCAACATTTCATTTGTCCGTTTTCACCCAAAATGTCATTATGATAAAAATATTGAGCACCAAGTCATTCTGAAATATTGAATATTGTTAATGTTACACCAAGCACATAGGCACTTTACCAATCCAGACTATATGTAGTATGGAGTGTGTGAAAAAAAGATTGCATCACTGACATAAACCGGCTGGTTTAGAAGTAAAACAACTTAATGAAGATCACTCATAAATCCAGTTACAGATACAGTTACAGCAATCCAAACTGTGTACTATTAACAAACCTCCAGTCCTGGCTGCATGTCTGTGCTCCTTTCACAGACGTTCTGATGTGCTGGTTTTATTGACCATCCAGCAACGAACAGGACACATTCCCACCCAGAATGTAGAAATGCCTTGGGGCAATGATAAAAATGTTACTAGAACATGTTTATTTTTGTCACTTTGAAATATACATTTTGTCCCAAAATGTTGCTATATAGGTGTTAAATGAATAACCTATGGATAAAGTTGACAGGTTGTGCAATTAACATAGTAACCAGGGTTGTTTCTGGGTTATTTAAATGTTGCTTGGAACATTTGAAGATGGCAGATATTTGCAGAGTTAGAGTAAGCTGTCTTGTATCGTTTACCCCTGTGGGCTATTCTTGTCTGTGTTGGGGAGGAGAAGCTAAAGATAGTCTAAATGTCAGCCTACATACTGAGTACTAGTGACGTGGCCTGGCATACTTGAATGGCTTTTACTCAGTAGAACCTGGCAGTCATGTTTGGACATGCGCATAACTTGACTTTGTGGATGACTTCTGTACATAAATACTGCAGCTGCAGTTAACCTTGACTTGTTTTGTATAGTAATGGCATGAAGTGTTTGAACCTTAAAACAAAAACGAAAAAAGATAACAGTAACATGTTTCCAAGGTCTTCAGAAGCTATTTCACTCTAGAGAATATGTTGATGTTACCTATTAATACCCAAACAAAAATATATGAATATGTAATCATCTCAGATTCTCAAATCTACATCTTTCAGGTTCCCACCCAAGTTCCTTGTTGCTCCAGAAGAAGTCTCCAAAAGTTCCAGGCTCCTTGGAGACGTTCCGACCTCAGCCATCCGCAGGTGGGGCAGCTGGTCTGACTTTCATTGGCTGTATTCTATGGCTTTATTTGGAGAATTCTGTTACAATGTGTTTTTTAGCACTTATTATTTTTGTGCATATGTCTGCCAGCTTTTGCATAGATGGTGCCTTCAAAGTTCAGATGTTAGGTTCACAGGGAAGGAAAGGAATGTTATTCCGTTGATAGAATTTTAACATATTGTTCCCTTTCCCACCCGCAGTGCTGAGCAGTGTGAAGAGGTTCCTGCCACAGCTGTCAGCCGCTAATGAACAGCTGCTGACAGCAGCACCTGGGCAGCTGGACATCCAGAATGTGGAGGATTGTGAGGGTCCTGTCATAGAGATGGTGGGTCAGAGGTTATAGTGTGCTAGATCAGGTCAGGTCAGGTCAAGCAGACACCTGCAGACAGGAGGGATTACTGGTACTGAACTGAATAGAATATATGGAAACCTGTGATGAAAGATTTTAGTAGATGTACAAATGTACTCATATATTTGTTCAGGCATTAACTTACAATGTAAGTCAGTCTGTCTTGTGCTGTATGATGTGATGATGAATTAGGATAACTGTGAAGTTATGTTTCTTCTGTAATTTGCATCAGGTCTGTGTAGATATAATAATCTTACAACCATAGCCATATGTGACTGGCTAGGAGTGCCATAGCATATCACTTGTTTGTCCAGGAAATTACACACTATTGCTTCCCAATATTACTACGTTTTCACCAGTTTTGTGACTCTATTTTTAGGACCTGGCACTGATCGCCACAGGTGAGGACTCATCATCATCATCATCATCAGAATCATCCTCAGAAGAAGAAGAAGAAGAAGAGGAGGAGGCAGGAGGGCTGAATGGAGACAGCCAATCAGACAAGAACACAGGACTGATGGGGGAAGTGACAGAACAGAACATGAGGCTTGGAAAGGACTCCAGAGTCAGGAAGAGACCAAAGATAGAGGAGTTAGGGAGCGACCAGCCCAGGAGATAGCACATGATAGCATCTCTGTAGACTGTGTAGAGTTAACTTTTCATTTCATAATTCATAAATCAGCCTAAATCATATATTTAGTTAAAAGTCCCCATGTTATATGGTACTTGGTTTCAAATTCATGTTGTTTAATTTGATAAAAAAGACTTTATTTCTCTAGTCAGAAAGTAGAAAAGTCATAGATCAGTCACATTCTTACGAAAAGATTCTTAGAAAAAAATTGTCACCATGGTTTTGAAACGTTTGACCAACAGCTGTGACTTTTTGCAGTCGTAAAAGGGTGGGGTTATCAAGTTTTTCAGCCTATGGTTTTGTCATAAGAAGGGAGGACAATTGAAGGGAGGCAAAGTTAATTTTCATCATGTCAAAACATTTTGATCTGATATATGATATGAGTCATATGACTGGCTGACAATTATCTTGTGTATACTCTATTCATAAATCCTGCTTTCATGCATTTGCAATAAAATTCCTTACGTTTTGTTACGATGTTGTCTGTGCTGTGGTATGAATGAACATTAATTTTGAAGAGTAACATCGGGAGAAGATGCCTCCGCTCTGAGGCGTCGCCAAAAAGTGGCCTTCCTGGGGACAGGTCACAAACGCCACCTGGCGGAATGATGCCGAAGTGTCAGAAGGTCACTGAAACAGCAACAAAGATGGCTGTGCCCGGCATGTTAGCAAGAGCGACGTGCATAGCGTTTGGAAGGTTACGGCCGGTTTTCAGGTGAATGGCTACTTGATTGTCATTAGCTCTATTGAGTAAAAAGCCCAGGCCGCACAGATGCTTGTTTGACTGTTAAGAACCTCGCAATCCTTACAAAACCTTTTCTTGAAAGTTACGCAAGTCGTGTGGCCTGTGGGGAGGGGAGGGGGGTGATATCCATAGGGACCGGGACGAGACGGTCTGCAGGACACAGTGTGGCCCTCTACGAAGGCACAAAATATAAATAGAGAATGTGAAAAACCTGTGAAAATGTTAGAGCAGAGCTAGAGTTGGTTTATCGTCCGTAACGTACTAGCAAGGAGCTTTAGCAAGATAGAACGTCCTTGGTACTAATGGGCCTTCCCCCCTCGAAAAAAATAGAAGAGGGGTTGATACTGGGTTCGACGCCTTAAGACCGCATGATTGGGTTGAGGCTTGAAATCCTTAGGACTGTAGGGCTTAGGGGATTGAAATAATCCGAACTTGGGGTTGAAGTGTCAGGACTGCAGATTGTAGTGTCATCAACCACCCTCATTTTTTGACGGGTGAACCCCCAATTCGCTAGATTATGTTTTCTAACCACAATCCTGCATTTTACTGCATCCCAGGCAGCCGAGAAGATGGCACCGTCTCTCCCCGACAGACGACGAGCTGTACGTCCGCACCACCATCAGCCTGCTGGAGAAACAGAACCCACAGGACATCTTCATCAGTAACTACAGCGAGCGCGGCTTCACCATCAGGGGGGACAAGGTGCTGGGACCTGTCGCCATCGTGCCTCGCACCATCTTAAGCTGGGACGTAAGTCCAGTACCTGACTTAAGTCCAGTCACTTTAGTCCAGTCATTGACTTAAGGTAGTGAATGGTACATGTAACCCGTTACTAACGGTTACATGAAACAACTCACCGTTTTCAAAATCTATCCCATTGTTTGTGTCAACTTAGTGTTACCTCGGTACCTCATTACATATTTGGATGTCTAACCTTCATCACTGTTTATGACACTTGGTTAATATAAAAGTTACAACCTTTTTGAGTTCATGTCCATTCATATCAAAACGAAAGATATGCCTCTTTGTATTTGGGATAGGTAATGTTAAATTTAAAGGTTGTTGATTCATGAGATGTTTTAGCTGACTGTATTGCCACTTGTGCCCTTGCAGGTTGCTGGTCCTCAGGACATCAACAGAGAAAGTTTATCACTCTTCTACATAATGGAACCCAAAATAGGTAAGTGGACCTACCTGGAAGGCATGGACTAGTAAACTTGATTTACACAAGCCGTGACACTTCCTTAGTGTGTATTTCTTCCTCATTCTGATCCACAGAGATTGTTGTCCTGGGTGTAGGCAGTGAACACATCAAGCTGGACCCAGAGCTACACAAGTTCATGAGACAGAAGGGCATTGCACTGGAGGTCCAGGACACGGCAAGTCACAGATCTCAGACAAACATCTACAAAAGTCATATTTCTGTTTTGCATGTTACAAAAATGTCTGTAAATTTGTTGCTACATTTCCATATTGTCCTGAAAAATCCATTAAGGCTCTGGCATCTTTTGGAATCCTAAGTGACTGGCACATAAAAGAGAGCTCAACACACTTATCGAGAAGGATAGTAGTGATTGACCCAAGCATTTATAAAGAACCTATCTTTTTTGATCACCACGTTTCTGATTTGTGTATTGATGTTTTTCCCCCCAGGCCCATGCCTGTGCTACGTTTAACTACCTGGTGAGTGAGGGGAGAGTAGCAGGAGCAGCACTGATCCCTCCCAGAGCTAAGGAAGGACTTCTCATCCAGCGGTAGCACTGAAGACATCAGACATCATTTGCAAAAGTAGCCTAGAAACTCGAAGTCATGTGTATGTTGCCTGTACTAGTATATGCTACTGTCATTTTAAGTTATTTTATCTAAGATCACTAGTATCAAAAAATGAATGACAGAAAACAAGGCAAAGAGTTATCTGCGTAAGACTTTATTAGTCCTGTATCTGCAACTTTACTGACAAGATCCAATAATTTATGGTTTTACATCTATTCACACATCTTAACCATCAACACAAAGGTCACTTCTGCACTTCAGACATATTTAGCACTTGTTTTTTTCAAACCACTTGTCCAAATTTACAAGGCAACTATAGTATGAGCAGCAATAGTACAATATATTTGACCACAAACTTGCCGCTAGATAGTTCAATGTGTACATTGACAAATTTTTCTCCATAACTTACAGACAGCCACAGATAGTTGTAGAAAGGACTGAGTCTCCAAAAACAGTTCTAGCTATATACATACATGTACATCAATATTTCAAAGCTTTGTATAGTTCAACAATATGGGGAAAGTCCCCAGTATGTAAGCCTGTCAAATAAAGATTAGAAATTTGACTTAGGTCAATCATATCTTCATTGTACATGTGCCTTCATCATTTGGGATTGTGTTTCAAATACAAATGTAATTGGAAATCCTGTTTCTTATAATACTTATCTTTAAATATTATACTTTAAATAATATCAATGATTATTATCAAACAGTGATTGCAATGAAACAATGATTGTGATCAACCTGCAAGGAATTTTACTGGCCATAGGTACGATAAAACATTGCCTGGACCAAAGCCACATCTAAATACTACAGATTACTTAAGCCTGCTGGCATCCATCCATACTTAGCTACCTGGTTATCAAAGAACCTGTTGCTATTTTCAAGTCTGTAGGGATGGTTACCCGGCTATAGCTAACATCACTTTGCACAGTCAACAATTTGAATGGCAGCTAGCTCTCCTCTCCAAGTAGAGGCAACTGGATAGGCCAGCTGTCAGGAAATGGGGCAAATCAGTAGATCACAATCTTCCCATACAACCTCTGCTTGGAGAGTAGGAAGCTGTACTTCATTTCTGCTGTCACATGTTCCTTAAACTGGCTTGGCTTTTTAACACACTGCTTCATCCCCACTTACTGGTTCAATGATCTATAGAATTACAAGGTCTTGTACTATATGGAATAAGTTGAGGTATTCAACGTTCAACATCTGCTCAAAGATTACATGTATGTGCACGAAAGATACACTTTATATTGAAATAAGATATGTGTCTCCAACACAAGGTTTGTTTCCACAAGTTAACATAAAACCTTACAAAAACCAACATGTAGTGTTATATACATCTATACATATATAAGTACTGACAGATAAATATCTAAGGCAATACAAACATGTAATGACCAAAACCTCAATGCCAATCCTTTGGTTTTGCTACAATTCCTAATATCATTGAGTTGAAGTGAAAGATGAATGGGCTATTTCCCACAAATGTCAGTCATGTTCGAGTGTATTTGATGAAATTATGCGCTAACATAAATTTTATGCAGGAAATTTCTGGGAACAGCCATTCTGTTGGCACAGGCAGACTTTCTTGTCTTCCAATCATTGATAAAAAGGGAGCAAAAAAAGTGAAGCGTTAAAAGTTTTGGTCAGACAGAAGGTCTAGCACGTTGCTAATGTTACAAAATGGCGCTCTCCCGCGTGGGCACCAGCAGCTGTCTCTGCGTGACGTCCCCCGGTATCGTTCTCGTTTCTTCCTCGAACCTGTCCGACTCGTCGCTAGGCGACAGCAGCACCTCCGACTCGGAGTCGTCCTTCCTCTCTCCACTGTTCTTCTTGCGGTAGTACTTGACCTTGGACTTGCCCTGCTTGGCCTGGATGTGTCCGTTCAGCTTGCGGTGTTTCCGCATGAGGAAGTTGTCCACTACCCAGAACATCAGGGCCTGGGGTAGGAGTTAAAAATCTGTATTATGTAACAGATGATATAACAGTACCAGTTTTCTGCTTCGAGTTTGTAGTTAATCTGATTTGTAAGACTCTTGTATCAAAGCACACATGGGACTGAAGACAGGATCAGGGTGTGGCTCATAATGAGTCTATATCTCCTTTGAAAAGGACTATCATGATATAACCCTTTCCAGTAGCAAGCGATTCTGGTACATGTAAATTGCCAACAGCCAGGATTCAAACTCTCAGTCTCACCTACTGGATCGTGCATGCTACAGCAGGAGGTGGCAGTGTGAGGTAATTATAAGAACTCACGTTGATGATGAAGGGAATGATGAGCATGACGATGGCCAGCTCCACCTTCGGGTCGTGGATGGGGGACAGGATAAACTTACGCACCTGTGAAACAACAAGGGAAAAATATCACTATCACATTGGTTCAAATAAATTCAGAAATTGTGGTCAACAGTGGTGGGTCAAGTTTTCAACAAAAGGTTATAAAACTTGAGTTTGTGGATGTCATCTTTTAAGTCAACAATATAATGCTGTGATCTTACATCGTCCCAGAATGGCAGCTGAACGAAGAGCGCCACGGCACATTTCTCAAACACCATGACCAGCAGGTAGAGCGCACACTGACCGAACCAGGCATTGCACTGTGGGGGCTCACCTGGAACACAACATGGGCAGCAGCATGAGGAGAGCAGATATGAGAATGGGCAGTAACACAGTTCAGCATTAGGATTCATATTTGTTCTCTATACTTAAGGTAAATCATTTTATTGTTAGGGCAGTTCTGACAGATTGCAAGTCCACCTACCATACTCCCCGAAGATGAGCGTGTCCCAGTGTCGCCACCTGACCACACACTGGGTGAACTTTAACCCCAGGTAGATCAGCAGCAGACCAACAGTGGAGTCCAGCAGGAAGTTTATAATGTACCTGGGAAAATAGCACAGTAGGAGAAGCTCAAACATAACCAAAGTTGTAAAGCAAGTTTACAACAAGTTGGGTATGTTCTTGGATGCACTGTACAAAATTTAGCTGTTAAACTACAATGAAAAAGGTTTTAACAGATGTTTGCCAATGGTCAGTTCTGTCATAGCCTCACTGAAAATCCTACAACATATGTAACTGCAGAAAGTATAGGCAAAGATATCATGCAATATGTATAAATATAACACATCATCATTCACATCTGTTTTCATGTTGACATTTCAGCACTTTTTATTTCCAAATCAGAAGTTAACAGCACATTGAACTGGTGTTGCCTGAAGCTGAATCTGAGGAGGTACAGTTTTACTCACCATGTACAGGGGTCCCCTTGGAACATGTCTGCCAGAAACACGTTGGCGAAGTGGATAAATGCAGCACCAATGGCCTGTTTGGATGTGTCGTAGAACCTACATTGAGAGGTGAGGCGAGGGGGGGGGTTTAGACAAACACTCCATTTAACATGACAGCAGGTGTAGAGGTATGTACACATCAAGCAATTGTGACTGGCTGTCAAACACCAAGGTATAACAGTATTACAACCTTCTGAATTTGAGAAAATTGAGAAAAAAAAAAAAGCAGTTTGACTATCATAGTGTTCACTTAATTACTATACCATATGGCTTGTTCAATGTCTTCTGCTTTTCTCTAATTGCTAGTATGTCAAGTACTTGTCCTGTCTGCCATGTCTCAGTCGACACCCCAACATGTACAGCCATAATGAACATTCCTGTCCCTCTGCCAACATGCCAAGGCTCAAGATATGCCACAAAACATTCCTCACATAGCAACATGTATCTCGTTATTTTCTCTTTGTCTGTCCATGCTCACGTACACACTAGTTTTGCTCCCATGAAGCCTGAAATCATTAGAGGACCCATTCTCTCAGGTATGAGCTTTCCCCTCAGACTCAGAGTCAGATCAAGGGCAGACAGACTCAGACTCAGTTGTCATGTTGAAACTTCAGTTCAGCATCATCTTTTTTTTTTAAATCCAAGAGCAACAAATTGAATTGGTGTGGCCTCACACATTTGATGCAATACAGTATTATTTAGTTTGCCTTCGTCACCAGGACTGGGTCTTTGTAATAGCCCTACTTTGTTCCGAAAGCCTTGGCATATTATGCATTGCTACAGTTGACTCAGTAATCCAGAATAAACAGATTTCATTACCCAGTGTACATACATGGCTTTCATCTGATTTGATCAGAAACAGGATGCTGGGTCCCCGTGGATTACAGTAAATGAAAAATGGAAATGCCCACGTCAACATTTGAATAAAAGTGTGACCAGAATTCAACCACAAGGCTAACGTAACTAACGTTTCATTTCTTGCTTTTCAGATTGTTGCATTATCATTAATGGAGTGGATGGGCAGAATAAAAATGAAATTTAGACATGTATCAAGTAGAATTATACATAGAGAGAAAGGGACTAGGGAACTATAACTATTAGTAAAACAAGAATCTTCTTGTGATGATGCCAAAATATGAGCATTTTATCATGTCTTCAATGGTATACTGTAGAATAAAAGAAGCCAAGTGACAAATATCAGAACCACAAAATTTAACTGGTGTGGTCTCCTGTATACACAATACAACACACAGTCCCCCATATATCCACTCACAACAAACAGTGGAACAAACGATTGTTTATGGGTTAGTGAGGTGTAAACAATACAGAATACACATGCTCCTAGGACCCACATTCAAATCATACTCTTCTTTTGAATAAAGATTACACACAAGTGGAGCTAAATTTCAGTGATTTTGAAGAGCCAAGGCAAATTGTAGGTTGTGAGGGGGTATTTTGTGCCCTGGTTGTGGTGACTTCTTTGACAGGACAGAGAGGAGCCCATCCAACTGACTGTAATCCTACAACATAGATCCCTTTTTACACAGCCAAGTAACAATAATATAATATATAATAGTATTGTATCCTTTCATTACCAGATTCTCCATGGTCTTCTCTCTACTTTGGGCTCCCGGTACCTTTTCACTGCAGGAGGGAAGAAAAAGAATCATTGTTGGGGCTTTCTACAAGAGATTTGTCTAGTAAAGCCTTTGAGTAACATGATATTTTGCTGATGAAAGTGTCAATAATGTATGATAAACCAACAGGCAGTAAAGCAAGCAGCAGAGTGTTGAAATGTTCGCATAATTAAGGTCACAGTTTCATTAATTTGTTCCTCAGAGTCAGAACTTCATTAGCCCTAGAGGTGTCAGGCAAATTTACATGTGTACTGGAAACCAAACGGACATGTAAATACAAAGTGTGTATCAAAATCTACCCAGTTGCTTGAGTAACTGCTTTCTTGTGTATTAGTCAAGTGTGTATTTAGTATTAGCTCTGATGAGATTGGCTCACATGTACCGAGAATGACATGTTTACATCTCAACACCGTTTACTGTTTACGTATGTGATACGAAAACAACAGTATGACATACATAAACAACAGTAACAAATATCAAAGTTTGTATAGTTAATAACACACAGCCTTGACATCTGTACTTACACTGATTGTGACCTGATGCCCTCACCCAAAACATAACTAATATTATAACACCTGCTGTTGTTTTTGGTTTTGTTCTAACTCAAGTTATGAAACCGAAAGACAGTCAAAAAATTATGTTACAATTTTTGCCACCTCCTTATTCGAGAATTAGGAGTCTTGTATATTCCTGTTAATTTTGGTCAATCCTTCCCTGGATTTTGACTCTGTTGAGGACGTCATCAATGATTGCATATAAATATTTTGTGACATAATATTTGTTTCACAGGGATATATCCTAGCCTAGAGACTCTAGTCACAATGCCCAGCAGTTCTTCCTGACCGTACTGGTGTGTGCCTGTCGCTGCTGATATATCCTAGCCTATGGCACAGACGTCAGCTGTGTGAGGTACATACAGGCTTATCTGGAGCTGCCATAATAATGTCCAGATCCTGGTATTCAGCCCAACACTATCTAACCCTAGCCATGGGGGAGGGGCGGCTCATCTACTCAGGAGTCATACCGCTCATTTTTGCCGGTATCTGGCGCAGGAAAACTGCAGGATAAGCGGTGTGTACTCACACATGAGCGTGCTGAAGGCCACGATGCCGAGGATCCCCTGGATGAGGACGCCGAAGCGGCCCATGAGCGCGCCGTGGCTGCAGTGGTGCAGTCCATCGTCTGACGGATACAGGTCCAGGGTCTGTCCGTCCACTGTCGTCAGGTTCGCGCGCCAGCTAGGCGGCTCCTCCGGGGCTGTCGCGGCCTCGGAGGGGCTGACGCTGCCCAACAACATCCCTGTGTGTGTAGGTGGAATGTGAAGTCTTCCTGAGGGCGCGGGGACAGGGAAAATCCTGATCTGTTGACATCAGAGCCGACGATCAAATGGTCAGCGCGCCTCCATGTTGCTTCACAGTTCCGGGCTAGTTCAAGGAGATGCCTTGAGGGGGTGGTTTTGATTTTGAAAACTTTCCAAATCTAGGCATACGAGGCAATTAGATACATAATATGATAGAAAAGAAAGCTAAAATGGATCTGTACTATCAACAGTTGAACTGACGGATTTTCATATTGAAACCATAACGTTTGTTTCGTTTTGGTATAGTCCACCGTATGACGTCACCAAATGACGTCGTTGGCAGGACTTTTGTTGGGGGGAGGCACGTGACGTTTGAGTGGGTGCGGTAATACAACCAGTGTCAAATTACATAGCTGTGGGGTAAAATAGACGTTGCTATGAATGACCTACTGCAAATGAAATCATCGACGAAATAAAAGATACGTAGAAAACAGATACCTGACAACGAACGTACATTTATCATTGAAGAGTTCAGTTCAGAGAAGGGAGAAAGGATGAGACTTTCATCGTCTCAACCACGTATTCATTTGTTTCCAAATTTAGTACATTTCAATTCCTTCCACAGTTTATGATTGTTAAATTACATGTATATTTCCATAAACGGGAAGAAAGCACACAGCTCCTCGGACTAACTCACTAATCGAACACACTATTTACATGACATGGCGTTTTTACCGCGCCATGGCAGCAATAAAAAAACACTGCCCTACTTAATAACTTATCCTTTATTTGAATTTATACACTGTGTCCATGTAACATGGTTTACTTGCGAGCGGGTTTTTGCACAGTACACTTTGTGGCTATCTTGCCAGTTCAGGTATTTACCTAATCCAATCACACAACACTACATCACAGCTGCGTTGTGGTCTAAGTCGTAAACTGCCTAATGATTAAAACGTTCACCCATATTCAGCATAAATTAAACTGTGTCGTCCTCTGGAAAGAGAGTCGGGCAATTACCAGTGAGGACATAAGCGAGAATTCGAAGCTGAGATTCCTTGTCAACAACTATTGGCACTGTCCTCTCTCCGTATGCACATCTTCAAGCCGCGCAGGCAGCACAATTTTCGGTTATAGATTATTTTGGTGACACCAAGGACATTATACAGAGGTCCTTGGTGACACTAAGTTAAGTACTCTTCTGGGTCTGTTCAGTGCAGTCTGGTAAAAGGTGTCGAAAAATTGGAACACGATGATAGTCTTCTCACTTCAATTCCTCCTGGCCTCCATTGCATTTGAAGGTTCGTCATATAGTTTTTTTTCAATTATGTACTCTAGGCTAGTCTAATTAATAAGACCTATGATAGTTTTAAACTTTTTGGGGAGGAGGCATTTTTACAGTGACGTAGACTATGTGTTCGTCACTTTATTCAGTTCCGTTTTCTTCAGTCTGTCTGTTCTGCAAGACATTCCTGATGAGGGTCTGGAAGGCGAAGTCCAGAACGGAGCGGTCCTGGCAGTCTGTCTCCAAGTACGGGATGTTTTTGCTGTCGCACCAAGCCTGCGCCTCGTCGTTGTGAACCTGAGAGGATTAAATTTTTTTGTAAGAACTAGAAAGGTATCAAACATCAATGAAGGTTAGACATCTAGATAATAAGATACGTCAAAAAAGTTATTCAAGCAACTGGATATGGTTTTGGAAACGATCAGACGTTTCAGTTGGACGATCGATCTTGAGATCTCACCGGTGTCACTGACGAAAGGTAGTGGATGCTACCTGAAACGTATGACCGTTTCCAAAATCATATCCAGTTGCTTAAGTTAGAAAGTTAACAAAGAAAATGCATAATGGCTTACTTTCATAATGGTCTAGATGGTCTAGCATATATGACAAACTACTGCTCTGTTTATTTTTCCTATAACACATTCATATACTAGTGCATGTAGTAAGTTTTGAAGAGTAGAAAAGTAGCGCATCATATACACAGTACCTCGCGCGTGTCCTCCGAGCCCTCGAACTTGATGTTCCCTATGACGATGAAAGGCACTTCTGTTCTCTCCGGTGCTTCCAAAAACCCCGCACGAGCCTCAGTCTCCACGGTACCGACTTTGCCCTTCGTTTCTGTCATTTCGGTGATATTTGTGACGTCACCGTCCTTTCTGGTATCCGTTCCGCCTGCGTCGTTGTTGCCATGGTGATTATCTTCCCCTTCCAAGTCACTTACCCTCGTTTTGACGAAGTCCACAAACTCGTCAAGAGCTGAAGACATCTTTCTGGAAGTCTTCTCCGCGCTTGTCTTCAAATCATCGAAGATTTCCTCGAACGGAGAGGCGTTTTCCTTCCCCGATTCTTCATTGACGTTGGCACGGGCGTCTAACAACGCGTCATCTGCGTCGCCAGCGGCAGTGATGGTCAGAAAGTCATCCCTCCACCACTTGACTTTTTCGAAGGATTCGGGATGTGACGCGTCATAGACGAGAACCACCGCGTCAGCCTGCCTGAAATAACGCGAGATCACGGACCGAAATCTCGCGTCACCAGAGGTGTCCCACAGCTACAAAACAAGAAGGCAAAACTTTTTAAGTCCTTACAGTGCAGCGTTACAGTGCAGCGAATTTTCTTACTGCACAGAATTCAAGTGACCAGACGCCTAGACCACGTGACCTTATGCAGCCATGTGACATCACATTTAGTAATGAGTACCAGGAAGTCTATATCGCCCACCGTCTCTGTTGAGTGATGTTCTTTTAAACGTTTAAAGTACATGTACATATAGTAAAAAAAAATTTCGAACGCTCGGAATATATCTACATCATTCAATCAACAACCAGTCAATCTTTATTGAAATATATGCATACAGGAACAATGAATCATATATTCAGCTTGTGGATTATTTGATGACGAAATCTTACCTGGAGGTTAACTTTTCTCCCGTCAATTTCCACCACTTTCCGGCAGAAGTCGATGGACAGGGTGGAGTCGGGGTCACCGTCCGCTAGGCCAGTGTACTTGCCCATGACGTAAGTCTTGCCGCTGCTGTAATGACAAAGATACCCAAAAGAGATAGCGTTGAAGATTTTATTGTATAGACGTAGATAATCATTGGTAGCCGTCTGACTGACTACAGTGGTGCTGAGTTGTGCTGAGAAAACAATCAAGGCATTGTGATGTTCAACGTGAGATCGTTTTCAGATCTAACTTCAACTTCAATTTCAACAAGGAGAAGTCGTAGACATCATCCCTCCATGAAATAGCTTGTTATTTTGTAATCTTTTGATGTATTTTAATAGAGATATTATGAGTCAAACTTTGTTTTTATCAGCAGAATGATAGATGTCTATAGATGTCTATCCTTTAAGAATTTTGTTGTGGCACTTCGTATTGGAAGGGGTTGCCCAAGCTGTCATGTGCAGGCGTTTAGTGTCTTGTTACCATGGTTTGTTTGAGGTCAATGACCTCTCAAGCACCACAGATGACCCAGTTCCCTGCTGAATGACCGATTAAAGATAAGATATATTTCTTGCAGACGGTCTAGAGGTAAAAATAGATTGGCCTGACCTGCCAGCTGGAGGTATAAACAAAAACACTCTGTACCAATTTGGGGTCAAACAGACCATCCTATTATGAAATAGGGGTGAAAATGTGAAAATCCTTTTAAATAAGCAATGCAAATCTACGACAACCTGCTAATGCACGCTAAAACGCAAAGACAATCAGCGTCTACCCACATACCAAAAATGATCGCCAACCATCCACCGGGTTCTGAGATCATTCAACGCAAACAATCTGACATTGAGATAGCAATTCCGGTTCAAAGCAAACAGCTAGGGGGCCCAAATTTACATCACTAAACCATTGTAACCACAACTACATGCTACCTTAGCATCGCACACACGGACCATAACGTGCCAACAATAGAATAAAAAATTAAACTGCAGTACCAAGGTCAATCACCAGGTGCTCAAAGTCAACCTACACAATCTCCAAGGCCCCATCCATCAATCTGCCAAATATCATACAGTTCCTTCTCACCGATCTTCAGATATCAGACCAAACATGAAACGGAGTAAAAACAATACCCCCCATTTACATGGAGGGTAAAAATGAATATACATCAGTTACTCACCCACTGTCACCCAGTAGCAAGATTCTCACATCGTTGTGTGACTTCTGGGGGAGATAAACAAGGCTGGTAAACCACCATGAAATGATTTCTGTTAGAAAACTATGTATATACGTTGTATAAAAATGGCCTTCTTATTAGCGAGGGAAGTCAAAGAATCCTAAGACACTATAAACGATCATAAACAAATGATCAAGCAGGTTCTCGGGCAAGAATATTGGCCGTCTGAAACCATTGGCCGCTCGTAGGGAGCAAATGATAACTCGGGTGTCCTCTGCCCCGAAGATTAAGAAACAACAACAGACCTGACGTTGCTTCTGAGCCTTAGGTTCACTCTCATCCTTCTCCTTAAAGATTTTCTCCACCGCCTCCTTGCCCGCCTGGAGACCACCTGTGACCTTTTTACCCACGGTTTCGTCCAAGTCCTGCAAAAGTTCCGACGTGCTCTCCGCCGCCTGTTCCCGCCACTTCACAAAGGCTTTCTGCAGTTCGTGTTTCTTACGCATAATGGTGTCGCTGATCGGTGTCGGTCCGTGTTGGCACTGCCCTAGGGCGACGCACTCGCTGCAGACGACCCTGTCGCAGTTTTTACAGAAGAACGCGTCTCGCCCGCTGAAATGGTCCGAACAGACTGTAAAAGCTGGATCATGGCTTCCCGTGGGATCGCCAGTCGGAGTCCCCTCCCCGAAAGCGTTCTCCGAGTCCGTCGGAAGGACCCATAACGTGTCGGGAAGGTTCACAACTCCGCCCGGGGGCAGCACGGCGGCCTCGCCGCAGGTCGGACACACGATGGCGGCCTTGCCGTCCACGTACGTCTCCAGGCAGCTCTCACAGAAGTTATCGGAGCACCGGAGACTCTTGGACAGCGTCAACACTTTGTGGCAGATCCCGCACTTGTTGGGGACGCGACGTGCGGCCCGATTGGTGTTGGGGGCGTGCTCCAAAGACGTGAAGACGGAATGTCCTGTGCTCTCGTAAGCCCCCATTGCCTTCTTGACGCTTCCGCACTCTGTAGAATCTTCCAAAAAGACTATACAAAAAACTACCACAGATAGAACACGTTCGGTCAGCTCAACCACACCCAGTCACCACGCACCTACGCATGTAACCCAGGTATGAGGTCACAACAAGTTGGCTACGAAAAATGTTTAAGCTGAGCTACTGCGTGCGTGTGCGAAAACACCTTGTAGCCCTGGGGCTTTCTTTCCTAAGGTTGAAATGTCATGCTGCAGTGATTTTCTTTCCAAGCCCCTGTCGTTTAAGATTACAAAGATGATTTTTAGAAAAAAACAATACGACTCTTGCACCTGAAATGCTGGTGTGTTACGCCGAAGGGCGGTTATACCGGCTATACGGATACAGATATGTATTCTCATTCAGTCATTGATTTCCGTCAAGTTCTTGGGTATCCGCGCGGTAAACGTCTTTAGAAAAACCATGGAGGTAGTTTCTTTCTTTCTACCTCCATGGAAAAACAAAGAATACTGCTCTTAAATAGGGTTTACGCTTCAAGGTTTGTGAAGGCAGTTGATGAAACCACAACTTTTCCGGGTATTTTATCCTCCATTGTATTTATCCGCTGGTGAAAATATCCAAAACGCGCACTATGTCGTCACAGGTCACTGACCCGGCTCAAAGTAACAACTGGTTGAACCACTTCTTTAGCACACGTGTAATAGTACCTGCCGAGGAAGGGTGAAAACGAGACCTATCATTTTAGCTACCTCAAATAACAACCCGGCTCAGCCGTCAGACAGATCACACGTGCCGTGTGACGTGTATGTCAGGGTAGAGACTCCGAACAGGAGGGGGCGCAAGCATGCATTAAGCTGGTATATAAAGAACAAGAAACAGAATATTACAGCTGTAGCGACCAGACGTATTCTTTATTATAATTTCCTATACAGTACAAGTAACATATTAACACCACTGATGCAAATGTCCCTAGTATTGGATTGCCATAAACAAGTAATAAACAAACGAACAAGACGGATGCCTCAGCCCCTAGCGCTGAATAATATATTGAAGATGATCCATATATTAAAGATGCCCGACGCCTTATCTATCTATTTCTTCGCCCTTAATGTTTTCTGCACAAAGTATCTACGATGATATTTTCTTTCACGGCGCATGCTCCCTCCCGGCGATGACGTCATTGACTAGACCGAGGAAGGCCATGTCGAGCTCTGTTGCATTCTGGGAGCTGGTCACGTGATACCGGATTTTGTTGCTACGGCACCACGCCTCTGCGTCGCTATAACTGTCCTGTGAATGTAACAAGAAAAACAGTAAATTTTGTCTACAGTACGTTCTGCCGAAGCGGTAAACACGACAGGTTGGTTCAGGTTTAAGCGTCCAACATGGCGGACAGTACTTGCGTTACAGTCACGTGAGTGCAAACACCCTACGCAAGGAAAAGCGAACCCCGTAGCAAAACACACCTTAGAGTCATCTGTTGACCTGTTGTTCCCGAGAACCATGAAGGTCACACCAGCAGCATTTTCAGCGTCACTGACGTAACCCGATGTCTCGACGTCGCTATCTTCACTAGTCTCGCCCTTTCTCGCGAGACTTCTCAACCCTTGTCCAGCTCGTTCTGCGGCTCCCTTAAAATCGAGACATTCGTAAAAGTTAGCCACATAAGTGGCAAAACAGGAAGGGAAAGTCTGTATTGCACTATATTCAAAGCTTTAGGAAAAAAATTAGCTTTTACCAGGCTTCAGCAGTGGTTGGAAAGAGTAGATTTAATTTGCCCCTCAAACTGCAGGCCAACTTTCCTGGCCAACAATCTATCCATTCGACCAATTGCTACACTTTACAGTCGCTTCTGAAATACTAGTATCTTAATTCAATTCATCGAGAATGTCATTGAAGTTGAACTTGTCATTAAAAATAACAACTTTAAGACGGCCCACCTTAACGTTCATCATGATGTTGTCGACGAATGATTTGACCGTTTTGGAAGACTCCTGAGCGCTCATCTGAAGGCTGGCCAACAGCTTGAAGGATGAATTCTCCACCGAGTGGGCCTCCTTTATGTGAATGATGTCAACACTTCCTTCGCTCTGATTGGCGGGCGCATGTTTGAGGAAGATTTCCCGCCACGTTTGAATGCTCTGGAAGGATCCCGGATGTGACGTATCGTAAACGAGAACCACGGCGTCGGCCTGCCTGAAGTATCGCGAGATCAGGGACCGAAATCTCGCGTGTCCAGAAGTGTCCCACAACTGCAGGAAAGTTACAACAGTCAAGATAAGAAAGAAAAAGAAAAGGAACAAAAAGGGGAAAGAAACAGAAGAGGCAAACCTATTTATGCTGCGTTTGCACGTGACTATAATTACATAAATTACATTACTGAATGACAAACAATACATGTAATTACATATGCAAATTTTGATTTACCTGGAAACTTCCAGGTTTAACCATCTAGCATGGTGGGCAAGACTTACGTCATGGTCACATGAGTGCAAACACCCCTTTGACATATGACGTATTACATCGCCTTACCTGCAGTTTCACCTGTCTGCCGTCCACTGTCAAGTCTTTCGTTCTAAAGTCGAGGCCCAGTGTCGGCCCAGGGTCATCGTCCGATCGGTCAACGTACTTGTTGAGGAGGTAAGATTTGCCGCTTCTGAAAAAAGGTAATTCTCATAATACACTGTATAAAAATGCAACAGGTTAAGCTAAGGTCCCAATTACGCCGGTGCCCGTCGGGGATGTAGCCCCGGCCGGCCCCGGCCGGGTTCAGGAGTCGAGCTGGCATCGGCTGTCGTGGTCACAATTAAAAGTTTCCTTCAGTAGCATTTTGTTAGAAATTTTGTCACCCTCTTTGGTCGGTATCCGGCAGGCACCCGACAGGTACCCAGCAGATTCTCTGACGATGTCTTGTATTGACCTATACGTAATGCAGAATTCACGTATTTGTTGTGATCATTTGATCTGTGAGGTCACACATTTTACCCGGGTTTACGAAGTACACACCTTTATTCTGTTCATCTGGTCTGTGACGTAAGAAATGTGTCCCGGTGGAATGCCGGCAACCGGAGGGGTACCTCTCGGTGTTCTCACGATGAGGTCACGGCGTCTCTTTGTCAGCGGGGCCCGGGTAGAATTTAACTCAGAATTAAATTCTTATCGGGGCCCCGACGGGCCAAAAAATAGCCCGGTAGCCGCAGGGTGCCCCGCGGGGCCACGTCGGGGTCCCGCCCGAAAGTAGTAAATAACAGCCCGGGAACTACCCTCCAGGGCCCCTTTTCCCAATTGGGACCTTAGCTTAAGCGGTGTACATGTCATTTCGTCTGCCAGGGTTTTCATTATACTACACAAGGAAACAATTCACACACGTAAACACGAGAAGATTGCATATATAACCTGAATTCTTGTATATCAATAGAAAACCTTTTACTTTACATTCAATGCATATGTCATGTTGACATTTAATGACATTAAACAAATGTGCTATAAACATAAATACAAACAATACATGATAATATGAATATAGACATAGACATAGACAACCCCTACTTACCCGCTGTCGCCCAACAAAAGAATTTTAATTCTTTCTGGCACATTCTGCGAAAAAAATAAGAAATAATTATTAAGTCAGGGAGGCCCCCTTGACTGAGCAATTATCCAACATTTTTAAGTAGCCAGAATCTTGTGTGTTGGTTTATTAGAACTTTAAAAGGATGTAAACTGTATCTTAGTTATAAATTTTGTGTCTGACCCTTACCTCTTCCCTCAAAGTTGGAGAATGCCAGGTTAGTACCTTTGGGATTTTTGTTGATTGTATGGCCTTTCTAGCTCTCACGACGCGATCCTTCACCCCGCCTACAATCGCCTGCTTGCCTGTCCTGAAGCCATCCATTAGTTTCTGACAAGCCACACAAACTCGTCCTCTGCCTCGCCTGGAGCTCGCAGAAAAGTCTAGCAACATTCTGTGCAGTTCTAATCTTCTCCGCTCGAGGGCGTTGTTATCCTCCGTGGGGCTGCCTTTCACGTCACCGCCGGACAAATGGTCGCAGGAGAAGCACGATTCGTCCCACTTCAACTTGCTCGCGGCGAATCGCTTCTTCTGGTCTTTTCCACAGGAATCTTTGTCTAAATCGATGAAGTAATAGGAGGGCAGACCCTCCACACCCCCATCCGGTAATGGAATCGTCTCGGAACACACGGGGCAGACAATTTCGTCCCTGGCTTTGACGTATTTCTCCAGACAGATAACACAGAAGCGATGTTGACACGAGAGAGTCTTGTAAAGGCAAAGTTTCTCGCAGCAGATTCCGCAGGTGTCGATTACACCGCGCAAATTGTCGCTCTGGTCCTTCGTAGAAGATTCCATGTCTGTGAAGGCGGCAGTCGTTTAAGATGTCCCTTCTCTACGGTCGATTTTTTTCAGAAAAAAAAAAGATTCCAGTCCTCAGCATTCGTGGGCAATCAACCAAGCAGCAACATCAACATACAAACGTCCTAACAGTAAAGACATTATAATATAATAAAGAAGGTAAAGTCGACAACTTCTGGAGTACAACAGGTGAGTATCACAGCCGAGCAGAAAAACAGACGACAGAAACACCTCAGGCTCAAACACCTGGACGAAACCATTACGCAACAGGCTGGTTTTCTTTCTAAAGATTCAGTTTTTTTCTAAACTTGTCTTTTTATTTTATCAAATACATAGATATCTGAGTAGTAGATATCTTAAAGGTGTTAGAAACATTTCAAGTGAAGAAAACTTACTTTCAATGCATTTATTTACTGAAAACAAGGGCCACCCTATCCCTGTAGAAAGTAGTGGGATAACCTATCCTCGTTTTAAAGTGTGTCACATGAAAAAGGTACTTCCATATTGTCAGATTCAGCAACTTTGCCTAATGTACAAAACGATAAAGAAGCTTGACGGATGGCAATAAAGAATATACTATAACAACCCATGACATAAACCTCCATGAAATTTCGTAATGAGTTTTTGTAAAAGTTTTTTTTTGTCTCAGTGATTATGGCAAAAACCTATGGTCGTATCCATCAGGGCGTTCTGAAGTTATAATGACAACAAATGTGCGGAAACACACATAAACACAGACATACACACACACGCGCGCGCACACACACACAGACGCACGCAGAACAAAAACAACACCTCCATTTTTCATGGAGGTAAAAAAGACGAGAGACAATGCAAAAATACCGGGGCCTATTTATGTATGACAAGTCACTTGACGAAATAGCATCTGGTGTGTTACGTCAGAAGGCGGTTCAACCGGTTCATCAAGCACACATGATTAAGTACTGATCGATATCCGCCTGACTAACATTTGTTTTTTTACAACCGACGTTTTATTCGTCGATTGATAAAGATCAGACTGGCCAGGCAATGAATGATATACACATTAAAACTGCTTCGTATTCAAGCAACTGGGTGGATTGTGAAAACTGTCGGATGGTCCAAAATCTGCTTAAGTACTAGTTACTGTTTTCTTGACTCTTGTGCAGGAGACTCTTAAACATGTCAATTCCGAAATGGTACGTGTTATAAAATAGCCTTCGGTTGAAAATTTGCGACAAAACTGTCTAAAAGTGCGACAAGATTAGATAAAGAGGACTACAAGATAGATAAGATCGCTATGCACATAATTTGTCGAAATCCTTTATTTTTTTCGTGAAACAGAAAGAATATGTTTTGCTTGTCGATGTCTTATTTAATGTATAGAATTGCTCAAAGGTCTTATGTACATATGCGTTTTTATTATATTTTAGAACAAAGTGCTAGTACATAGATATTTTGCAGAAAAATTGTTCAAATTTCGTGATCCATGCAATGAACGAAGACTACACTGTACATTTTGTCAAATCAAGCATGTTGTGATGTTTCCAAGCATCTAAATATTCCATTTCATGATTTGATCTACCACAACCTAATAAATTCTAGTCTATTGCACTTCACTGAATATGCTTTCAACACAAACTTCTGTGTTTCATACATCTCAATACTGGCAGATTGAACCTCATAATTACTGGCATTGAATGATTGATGAACCTCTTCTTGGTTCAGTGGCTTTAAATATCTAAATATAGATATGAATAAATAACTCTTTGTAGTTATCATTATCATATTTTGTAAGGAAATCTCTGATAGAAATTTCTACTCGACTCAGCTCCTATCCCTTTAGACAAATAGTATTTACAGTTTTTCGGAAGTGCATACAATATCTGTACACAATGTTCAAGGTATCTATCTAAGATAGACTTGTAGGTATTGAAAGTTGTCACACGTATTTTCCAGTCATACTGGAATACGTTTACAAAACTCAAAATGCCCACATGGTAGGCAGTACTTTCAGCACAGTAGAGATACCGGCTCGCCAACGATAGTCTGGCTACGAGGCTACGATAGACTGGCTACCAGGCTGTACCACGACGCACTCAGTCTCTGGTAGACCGAAGGAAGACCGGTTCTTTGGTGTCTGGTTTCTTGTGGTCGTGCCGTAGCCCAGATGCGACGGTCTGCGCAAGCTCCGCACTGGAGGCCGCTAGCATGCATCTACCCATCAGGTTGAACGGTCCGCCTATGGAGGGAAAAATTAAGAGTTTAAAGTTAAAACTTCTGATCCAACACAAAGAAAATTCTCTCTCCTAGAACTTTCGACCAGTCACTCTGGTCTTCCTCAGTAGACTGACCCACTGAGACTAGTCACGTGGCTTCTTTGAAGTGTGACGTCAACACTCACTGGGTCACTAGAAAAACTTAATGGAAGAAAAATTCGAGTTGGTTACAACCAAGGAGGCTCCTTTTGTTAGGTACAGATGAGGTGGAAAGGTCAAGAAGCAGATGCCAGAGCGAGGAAGAGAAGCAGGGTTCGAACTACCCCTTGCACCATCAGCAAGTCTTCCAAAGTCAAAGAAGATGCAAAAGAAAAATATCAATCTATGTCTGATCTATAGCAAGTGTTTGGTACGGAATGTTCTGTGTCGTTTGTCAACCTTCCTGACCAATAAATTTCATAATGAAGACAACTCTTTCGCTGAACTTTTTCGCACACTCGAATCAGTTCTGGGGTGCCTATAGCTAGATGATTCGTTCGTGTACATGTGATTAAATCATCAAGGCCCAGCGGAGAAAATCTTATAACTTACCTGTTGTATCCAAGACCACTCCCCCGGCCTCTCTGATGATGAGTGCCCCTGACGCCATGTCCCAACAGTGGATGCCGAACTCGAAGTAGACCTCGGCCGCGCCCTCGGCGATCTGACACATGTTCAGCGCCGCTGTCCCGAGGTTCCTGATCCCTCGGCTCCGCTCTAGCAAGGAACGCAGGTTGTGGAACGTGTCTGCCATCTTCGTCGGCGTCAGTAGGCTTTTGGCAGTTGTGACGACTAAAGATTCCTGCAATGGTTACCGCAACAAAGGGGCAAAGTCAGCGGGAGGGTTGCAAGACAAAGCAACAAATATGACCCATTGCCAGCACGTACCAAACATTACCAAAAGCTTATGACCTGCAAAGATCTAGAGTTTCAAACCAATAATATATATGTATATAGATAAACCATTCACACATACATGCATGTCTGTCGCTCCGCTGACGGAGATTCGCTTCCCGTCCCTGAACGCCCCCACGCCTCGTGCGGCGGTGTACATGACGTCAAGGATAGCGTTGTACGTCACCGCCACTTCGATCTCCTTGTTGACGGCGAGCGCGATGGCGACGGCGACGAAGGGGAAGCTGTGCACGAAGTTGTTGGTGCCGTCGATCGGGTCGATGATCCACGTGGGCGCGTCCGTCAGCTCGATCGGCACGCCCGCTGCCGTCGTCTCCTCGCCGATAAACCTGTAAGTAAGCGATACGGTGATGAAGGTTAGACATCAATGGTGAGACACAAGAAAACAGATACTCTTACTAGTTACCAGATAGATTTTGAAAGTTGTCAGACCTTTAAAGTAACATCTACTACTTTTCGTCAGTGACCAAGTTTAGTAGTATCCACTACCTTCCGACATATGGATTCTACTTAGTTAACTTTGCTTGAGAAACTGTTTTCTTGTGTAAACCTAAGCGATTAACAACAAATAAAAAAGGTAGCCTGTAAGTGTAAATCAGGAGAGTGACCTCATTCCTCGAGCTAACTTATCCAGGCATCCTGTCCTGTTGTGTTCCAGTCTGCTTCCAAATGTAGCGGACTTCTTTCGGAAGCAGACTAGAGCACAACAAGGCGGGATACCGGGCTAAAGCTATCCAACATCGAGCTAGCATGCACACTGCAGTCATCCCTCAGTTAGACATATCAAGGGTCGCATGTATATAGTTTCCGTTTAGAACCTTTATTCTGCCTGTAACATGAACAGATTATCCTGTGCACGTGTTACACATTCCCTCGCCGAGCCATTCCCATTTCCAGAACTACCAGTAGGATCTAAGGACTCAGTAAGACATCTGGAGCAGCATACTTCACAAATTCACAAAAAATCTTAAAATCTTGTTTTTATGACTAATAACTTTATGTCTGTTGGCTTAAAAGACACCGTAGTGAGTAGAATAAAAACTCTAAAATACTTTTATTTATCGATGAAATCACTTTGAACGAGCTCAGAAAACTAGCATCAATTGAATCTTTGGCTGCCCAGTGGTCACCGCCTCAATGAATCAACTGCAAACCGCCTTAAGGCGTAACAAGTCAGTTTTTGTACGTACATTTCACGTGCACAGTGCATGTTGTCTGACAGGATTGACATCATCACTGCGTGACAGACGCGTGAACACGTCGTTTGTTGCCCTGACAACCAGTGTGGACGGGGCAGTCCTCGATGCCTTTAGGGCAGGCGCTTTAAATTTGTGGCTACTCATGTGTGCCAGTACACCGTAGTACTTAAACGTCAAGATTTGTTTAAAGACATTACACCCGCTATCGCAATTTTCCTCGTTGACTGGAAGAATGTTCTGTTTTTGTGCTACCTTATGCCAAATGGTCAATCGGATAGGTTGTTATTATACGGTAACATTGAATTTTCCTTTACGCTTATAATGCATTATGTCCCACCACTGATTGAACCTCTCGAGTAAGTAAACCTCCTTGATCCTACCTGTAGCTAATTGCTGAAAAATTCAAGGGCATAGATAGAACAAAGATTGTTGGTCACAAGTCAATGAATCTGTTTTGTCGTCTGGTCTTACAAAAATTTTTTTTTCCAATTTTCAAAAAGTCGTTCCTGAGCCATAGACAGCAGTCACAGCACATATAAGTATTTGGCAAATCCAAACTCAATTTAAAACACAGTCCTGATGTAACGTCGCCTTCGCTATCTTCCATATAGATGTATATACTATACTATATTACAGTCAAACCTTCACTTAAGAGACCATCTCTGCATGAGGACCACTTGGTCACAGAGTGAGAAAAGGGCCTTTGACTCTGAACACGTACAGTACAGCTGCAAAAAATTTACGTTGAATAAAATATATCAGTCTTCAACTTCTAACAAGTGATACATTTTTAAATGTATAACGTTACATTTTTATGGCTTCACCAGACCACGAAGTGGTCTGGTGAAACCATATTGTTTTCTCTGATGTTTCTTCTCCTCCTTCTCCTTCTCCTGCCATTTTTTAAAATGGATTCAGCTTCTTCATTTTGGGGCCTAAGGATCTGAAATTTGGTATGGAGGTACAGTGGGCAAATACCCTTAGGCGTTTTTTAAATTTTTGTGATACAGGCTTTTAGAATGGTTTTATTTGAGTTTTTTGGCTGTATTATAGCAAGTGTATTACTGTGTCAGTGGGCAGTGTTAACCACATTTGGCATGAGTCATCACAATGGAATGCAGGGCATCAACCAATAGGCATGCAGCTTTCCTCTCTTCTTCTTGCTGATTGGCTGTTGGGATTTAACTTGATTAACACCTGCACAGACCATTTCCACCTGCACAGAGCATTTCTTGCTGATTGGCTGTTGGGATTTAACTTGATTAACACCTGCACAGACCATTTCCATACTGACAGTATGTCTGTATTCAAGTGTTCTGGTAGGTATTTCAAGCTTTCCTGCTCCAGCATTGGAATGCGGGGCATGAACGTTTTTTTTTATTTTAAATCAACAGTTTGCATTATGCAATTAAAAATCCTAACCAATAATGTAGGGAATAGCTAGCCAACTGTTGTAGTCTTAGTTGTATGTTACTTCATATTATAGTTATATCAATGTAAAGCATTGTTTTCCCTTGTGTTTCTCATTCTTTCCCTGCCATGTCGTAAAATGTGGTGAAGCCATCGCTGTATTTGCTCCAAAGCAAATATTGGCCTTTCTAGTTAAAACTTAAGTTACTTGATGAAATGCAGTCTTCACCTGTGCGTTGGGAACTTTCTCCTGAAGAAAGAGAACACCATCTTCTCGACGTTCTGGTCCGTCTCTGTGACCAGGTCGGCGGGAGAAGACTTCATAGTGACGGTTTTCTCCCGGTAGAAGGCGGACCGGACTTCCTTCCCGGCCAGGCGGGCTGCCTCCTCAGCCGCCCCGAGCCACGCCAGCTTCTGCTCCGCGGTGACTTCTACCGTCTCTGACGGCTTTTTGCTCACAGCTGTGTCGTCTATGTTGTTGTTCACGGACACCGTGTCCGATAAATTTATGACTGGGGACCCCTGGAATATAAATAAATTTTAGACTAAAAAGTATATCCAGATCACACTGTAAGATCGGTGTATGGTCGCAAACTTGGGGGTATTCTTTATTAGTCTAGCTAGTTTGGTTAGCTACTCTGTTTTCTTTTGGTTTTATCTCACCGGTTTGGTCTTGGTGCATTTTTTAAAAAGTTTTATTTCTAAAGGATCATGTTTATGTTTGCCTGGTGTTCTCTAGACTAAAGCCGTTCCGCTCTCTGATTTGGTGACGACCACACCCACAATGGGATAAACTCATCCAGACAGAAAACTAAAGCCACAACACCTGGCCAATGTTTGAAATTCAGGTTTCAAGAAGAGATATAGTATACTATGTATATTTCTGTATACCTGTAACATAAACAGCTTCACAGAAATCGTCGTTATGTACATGTAAAGAAGAAGAAGTACATGTAATAGGTGTAAATCACCGTGATTCATACATATATAATTGGCGAAAGAAAACTGCCAAGGCCAATCTCAGCTCAGCGAATTGTCTGTCAAATCGTTAGCATTTCATTACTGACAACAAGACATACACAGAATTTGCAAACAATTCTCATCCAAAGCTAGCAAACTTGTCGCTACTGTGACTACACATATTCAGTGCAGGGAGAAGCAACTAGACCAAGGGAAAGTGTGGAATCAGTGAAGTGATTTTCTTACCTGGATTCTAAATTTGCCCATGGCACTGTACTGGGCCGGGCTAGAGCCGAGGAGGTCGAAAGTTTTCATGTCTGTCGGTTGTTCTACGTGTCAGCTTCTTTACAAGAACACGATTCTGAGTCCGTCAACAAATAAGCAGCTGTCAACGCGATCGTTAAATGGCGAGCAATGTCCGTGGGAGGGGGGCTCCGAACGATGTGGCAACTCAGAAAACCTGATTCGAAATGCCGATAATCCAAAGTTGTCTGGGACAGAAAAGAAGCTGTCGATTTGCGTACAGTCACCCGACTAGTTAATTAGCATAACCCGAGATCTTGAACCTTATACCAAGTTTTTCGAGGAGCCCGACTGTAAACAGATAATTAGCCGCTGAACATCTTCTATTGTGCGTTGACATGTAAACCCATCCAAACATTTACCTGTCTTGTCACGTCACGCCCTTAATCTGGACTATACCATAATTTGTGATTTCTCTTTTTCTGTTGGGTAAAAACTAAATGTAAACATGTCATTTCCTTATACTACAGATTTAACAAAAACCCATATAAAGCATGCATGATGTTGAAATGTTTACGTTGTTTGTGCCTGTGAAGAATAAATATAAACAGTTAAGCAGACAAACAAACAGGTGGTTTAAAGCCCAGTCCGAATGGTATCTCCCACCCGCACACCTGGCCACAAAGGATTGTGGGTGGAATCCAACATGGCGGCGTGCAGACGACATTAGCCGGTAGTCTGTCCGGTTTGTTGTATTTCTATAATTTGTAGTCGTCCAAAATAGGTACAGAAGTTGTTTCAAAGTGACAAATAAGCAACCGGATAGGTATGAACGATTTGGGCTCCGAGTCATCCTGAAAATGTTGCAAATTCATAAGTATGCGCCATAAATTACAAGGTAAACTTAAAGTTAGCATATGGTAAGTTTTGGAATTGGGTTGCCAGAATTTTTGTCTGCAAGCGTAACACTAGTTGCTAAGTGTCCTCTTCTGTATTGATCCTTGGCTTTTTTTTTGCGGTCACAACTTTTTTTGTCTTGACACTGTTTTTACATGAGTACTGGCAATCAATTGACTAACCATGAAATTTTGCTACTGTAATTGTAAATGACAGTACTGGAAAATTTAATGTCATGATGAAAGTTAAAGTTGCAATGTGTTTCTTGCTGATATTTCCTTTTTTCTTTCAAATCTTAGATCTCGAACAATGGAGCTGATGATGACAGAGACCTAAGACACGTTACCCATCCAGCATGAGGAACCTCCACTCCTACATTCATTCCTTCACCCATTCCAGGATCCCCATCCTCACCACTCTGTACTTCGTGCAGGGCCTCCCGTACGGCATCCAGGCCCGCTTTCTACCCATCTACCTGCGCACCAAGAACGTCTCTCTCACCAACCTCGGCTTCATCAAGCTTCTCCTGTTACCATGGTTACTCAAGATCGTTTGGGCGCCGCTTCTCGATCGCTACAGCTCCAAACAGACATGGCTGCTGGTCAGCATGGTGGGGCTCGCACTCGCAAGTCTGGCGGGCGCCGCAACCGACGAGGAACACTTTCCCAGCCTCTGCGCGGTTGTGTTCTTCATGAACTTCTTCGCGTCGACGCAGGACGTTGCAGTGGACGGAATCGCGGTGGCGATACTGAGCGCGGACGAGCTTGGGAAGGGGAACACGGCGCAAGTCGTCGGTTACAAACTCGGGTCGATCGTTGGCGGGGGCGGGCTCGTGTGGCTGAGTGAGTACCTACCCTGGCATACCTTGTTTCTTGCCTTAAGCATTACCTACTTGAGTACGATATTATTAGTGTGTCAACTGCCCCAACTTTGGGGCATATACATCAGGAAAAACAAATGTAACGGGGACTCAAAAACATTTCAGAGCAACACAGAAAACAAACGTGAGCCAAACATAAATGGATACATCCGTACAAGTCAAGAAAAAGGCCTTAAAGATGTGTACAACAAAAAAGCAGAAGGAGCTGATGACAGAAATGCTGCTGTTACATACAGAAACACTAGTTGTACAGATGGAGAGAAGAAAAGAAGAGGAAGAGCAGATGACTGGTGGATGCTGGAGGTACTGAGGAGCCCAGGAACAGGATGGATGGTTGTGTACTGTCTACTGTACAAGTTAGGTAGGTGTGATGATGCTACATTTGTTTTTGTAATAGAGTGTGTGCAATTTTCATGACAGAATCAATCCAAGCAACAATGAATGAGGGAATAAGTGAATGAATGAGTGAATGGATCAATTTTCTTGAGAGACTACAGCTAGAACTGCAATTTAAAGGAATGGACTGAATGAATGAATGAAGGATGAGAAAGGTACTAGTATGAAGAAATGAATGAATGAATAGCTTCTTATTCTTAAACATGTTGCTTTTCTTTTTCCCCAGGTGAGCAAGGTGCGAACGGCATGTTCCCCCTGTACCTGGTGGACCAGGGAGTCCCAAAGGGAGCAGTGGGGATGTGGACAGGTGTGGTGGGGCAGGGACTGTCCATTGTTGGTTCACTCCTGGGGGGATGGCTGCTGACAGGATACTCCAAAAGGTTTGTAAGGGCAAATGACTTGGCATTGATCTTGTATTTAACCTCCTCGAACTTACAATATTTGTTGTTCCCAGTCTTGTGAGGTTTAAATGCATAACTGTTATGCAGTCAAACTTTGATATTCAATGCGTGTACGTTCAACCCTTCCAAGACTGTTATGCATTGTACGATTTCTTATGTTTCAGAACGCCCCTCGACCTTCTGCACTTGACCTTCAAGTTGCGACTGTTACCCATAATCCTCCAGATGGCAGTTATCTGGGAAGGAAGCACACGGGAGTCTTCCTATTCATATGGTAGGACGGGAAAAATTATGCATTTTATTAAATTGAAATGTTCCTTTTAACCTTCATGCTGCTAAGGTAGACCAATTATAGGGTTAAAGCAGCAGGGAGAAGGTTAACCGATAAATGTGTCTCCATGATATGTTAGTGACTGAGTAATTACTGGTATAAAATTGATGACACATTCCTGTTTAGTGACAGTCCTGCGTGCCTAAGTGATTGCTTGTCTGTGGTGTGGCTTCTCAGAATCCAACTCACAGACAGGTGCCGGTGGTCAGCCATGCATGCAGAAGTGATTACACTGACCTCAGGTCACTCATGAATTGGTGCTTTTTTTACAGCATCTACAGCTTGGAGATTACAGAGACTACCCCTATGGCTCATAGCTATGTATGGGACTGAGCAAGTGAGATATTTGTGTACTACATTTCGAGACAAAAGTATACATGAATCAAGACCTCATTATATGTACACAAAAATCACTTGTTTGTGTACATGTAATGACTTTGGCACTGAAAAGAGTAGAAATTGACCAAATACCCCCATACATGTAGACTGATTAAAGATGCCATTAGGGAGTTGGTCTGCTACTCTTTTTAGTTGACCAACTCCCCTGGCATGTTAGCTGTCTAGTTTGTCAATTTCTACACTTTCCAGCTGATTCCAAAGCCTGGTAGAGGCTACCGAAAAGGGAATATAAGTTATAGTACATGTAGTTAATTGAGACCAAAGTTCTAAAAAATTAGTCATTGTTTAAAAAGTTAGTGTTCCATGTTGCAGGTTTGGCGGTGGCCTCCATGTGCCTGCTACAACTGGTGGGCGGGGCCATCACCACGGCAACCTTCACCACCATGATGCACTGCTCCCAACAAGCGCCCCCTATCATCCAGGGCAGTCACTACACCTCTCTTGCCACCTTCGAAGTCATGGGCAAACTGTTGTTCATGACAGTTGCGGGAAGTCTTACTGATTTCTTTGGCTACTTTAATATCTATGTCTTCTTTGTGTTTCTGAGTGTAGGTGTGATGCCACTGTTAGAAGTCTGTCCTATTAACTTTCACAAAAAACAAGTAAGTTAAGTCATAAAATATGGAGCTGGTATGAATAAGAACTTATATCTATACAATTCTACAGTCTATCACTACAGTTCAACTTGGTTCTCATACTTCAGTTCACACATGCAAAGATCCTAATGTTTATGAAAATGTACCAAAATTTGTCATATCTGTATTCTTGTTATCGCACCAGGTAAGAGTATGAAGTATGTTTTTCTCGGAGCTGACACAACATAGACTTAGTCGTAAGATTTACTATGATGTAATGTTACTATTAACGTTACTATTGGGTTCAAGCATAAAAAAGTTGAGAGGAAAGTGTAATATATAATAATACTAGTACATGTATTTTATATTTTCTCTTAAGTATTTAAATCACAGACATTTGAAAGTAGCTTATTGAACGTAGTGTCACTTTTATATCATAATGTTCTGAAAAAAAGTGTTAGAATTTGATAGAGCTAGTATACAACAACATATTTTACTTAATACATGTAACGTTAGCTAGATTTATTGTTAGGCAACACCAATTCTTCGATTTGCCAGCGTCATTTTTTTCTGGTATTGAAACTTGAAAGATTTAAACAAAGATCACAAAGAACATACAGTGTATGAATCATTTTTGCAAGGTCTATTCAACTTATCACTCAATATAACTTATGCTACTAGTAAGTCAATTTGCTTTTCCTAGTACTTAATGCATGCGTTCATGTCCTATGTAAGGTAATGAACAGGTGGCATAGCTTTGTGACCGTACATGTGCGCCACCTCGTGGTGCAATATAAAACTGCAGATGTATAAATTTTGATATGAACAACAATCCTCTATAACGTTATAACATTAACATGTAACGTTATATCCAATCAATGTCGTAGTATCCTGTAATATAGCCAAAGCACATTGATCTTGCTACAATCGGTAAAAATTAAAATCATACCATCAAACTAGGTCTATATACAATTTTTCAGCCCTCTTGCATAACAAAGCAACGTTGGTTCAGTGGTAGAATTCTCGCCTGCCACGCGGGAGGCCCGGGTTCGATTCCCGGACGTTGCATGTTCTTTTTGTTTTTGCTCTTTGTATTTCCATGGAGGTAGAAAAATACCTCCATGGTATTTCTCAAACAGAGTACTGTTTCTTTTGCAGACTGGAGATATTATATGCAGTATAAAATACTTTTAGTCGGTTTCTTTTCGTTCTACACCTGTAAAATTTGCTTTTAATTTTTGTTTTTCCATGTGCATTAATAACAACGACCGCAAGAGGTCGCTATGTCTGGTAGGTATTAACCGCATCACTACTCTTAACATTTAGTACTGCGCTTAGGATGGTAGAGTAGTTTATTCAAATCACAATCCGTTTTAAGTGTTCAAGTGATGCAAAATGATTATGGACTATATGAATCCGTATCTTTAAATCTATTAATGAAACTTTGGTCACTGAGAGCAATATTTTTCTTATTTTACTGCTTGGACTATTTTCGATAAGCGTATTGATTTCAAATCTGGCCTTTCAAAGCGACTTTCCCGCTCCGTGTCAAAGATGGCGGCGCCCATGTGAAATTTGGTCGGCCCAGTTTTTGTTTGTGTAAATTCTCTACAATATCAAACGCAAAGCTCTTGTGTTGGTAATTTCCAGCCATCTAATTCCAGCCAATTTCCATGCATCTAAGCTTCAACTTATCCCACAGAAGAGCGCACAGCTCCCGAATCGTCATAATTTTTGACGGACAAAGTACAGTAGCAGCAACAGCTTCTCGAGAACAACAAAGCCACCATGCCGTACGCCAACCAGCCTCAAGTCCACCTGACCGAACTCAGCGACGAGAACGTCAAGTTCGTCATCGAGGACACCGACCTGTCCATGGCCAACGCCGTGCGGAGGATCTTCATCGCCGAGGTGCCGACCCTGGCCATCGACTGGGTGCAGCTGGAGGCGAACTCGTCGGTCCTGCATGACGAGTTCATCGCGCATCGCGTCGGGCTCATCCCGCTCACCAGCGACGACATCGTGGACAGGATGCAGTTCTCCCGAGACTGCACATGCGCCGAGTTCTGTGCCGACTGCGCCATCGAGCTGACCTTGGACGTCAAGTGCACGGACGACCAGACCCGTCACGTGACCACCAGGGATCTCGTCTCCAGGTAGCTTTGCCTTTTCATCTATAAACCTCGTCACTAGTCTACCCTTACTGAACATAATTTTACCATTTAGTACTGCACTAAGGATGGTAGAGTAGTTTGCAAAAGGAAAACATATTGTTTTTGCTCTTTTTGACTTACACCAGGACCAGACGTCAGTCACCATGGTAACTGGTACTGCAGCAAACACCATGTGGTGTGTGGTGGGTTGTGATGTTCGTGATGTTCATTTGCCTTTCAAATATATCTAGTTTTCTAGTCTCTGAATCTGTATCAAATTATTCATTTGTTCATTCCAGTAACCCCCGTGTGGTGCCGGTGACGTCACGGCGAGCGGAGGATGAGACAGCGGGTTACGGCGAGGCTGACGACATCCTCATCGTGAAGCTGCGGAAGGGGCAGGAGCTGAAGCTGCGAGCCTTCGCCAAGAAGGGGTTCGCCAAGGAACACGCCAAGTGGAACCCCACGGCGGGGGTGGCGTTCGAGTACGATCCTGACAACGCCCTCAGGCACACGCTCTATCCCAAACCGGAGGAATGGCCAAAGAGCGAGTATACAGAACTAGATGACGAGACGGCGCAGGCACAGTTCAATCCAGACGGAAAACCCAACAAGTTCTTCATCAACGTGGAGTCGACGGGCGCGCTGCGGCCCGAGAATATCGTCCTGACGGGACTGAGCATCCTGAAGAAGAAACTGAGTGACTTGCAGACGCAGCATAGCCACGAGATCCAGAGTGACGTGCTGACCATCAGCTAGACTGGAACTTCCTGATATTTCTTTACACCGGTTATGAGAACTATATTTTACAACACTGTATTTGCATAACAGGTTTAACTGCCCTTTGCCTTTGGCATAACACACCAGCTTAAATTCTGTATCTGTATAGCCAGTATATACCTGCCCTTCCACATGACACACCAGCTTTGCAGGTACATGGTGTGGTGGCAGCTGGCTATGTTACACTAAACAACCTGTTACACCTAGGCTACAGTAACTGAGGATATCGTAGTGACAACTGACATACAGTCATACTGGTAAATGTAACATCAGTTTTCATAATTATTCTGGGTACACCACATTAATAGTACAGTGTCAGATATAGAAGGAAACCCAGCAGATAAATGGTTTCATGTACATTGTATATACTTTATACTTATAGAAGTTTTGCATTTTTCACTCCTGACTTGTTACAACTTCAACCTTGGTGTAAAAGTACTGTATATGACAGACTGTAATGTATGTAGAGATTACAAAGAGCATGCATGCATGCATGCATCAGCTACATGGGGAGCAGCTACTTGTAACATTATTTTTCTTTCTTCCCATCATAATTCTGTAATTGATGTCACTGTCATTGATGTGACTAATGTGAGAAAACAAGTCACAGGACACAGCAGTCAGAGTCTAAAATACTGTTACTTTATTTTCTGTAGACAAATAAACAGCAATCATCTGGAAATACAAAGTCTATTCCAGTCAACATAATCAAGTCGTGGTCACAAGACAAGTTTCTTGGGTTCTTACAGATATTAAGTAGTTTTTTTTCAGAGAAGTGAAACGATGGGAAAAAAACAAAAAAAAAAAACACTGTCTGAACTAAAACATTTCTTACATATTTTACATTGCACCAGAGCTTGGGACTGTTGGCTACTTTCTTTTCTAAAAAGTAGTTCCTACAATAATATCACATCAACAGATAGAATACCAAGTATGAAATGGCAACATCGATATCGTCTTTTTTTCTTCTACATTTATGTCTGGACACGCCGCAAGGCGGCACGTTGTTTGTTCTACAGATTAAAACGCGTTTTTGTACAAGCGATAAAAATGGAGTAAGCTCCTCCAGGAAGGATAAATAAGCCATAATACAGTAGTTTACAGAGTTTTCAGTCATGGACAAGGCAATTGCACAATAGTGGCAGTCTGCTTACTGTAAAGTGTAGAATATAGGCAAGGTTTTCAACAACCACAGTTGGGGTATGAGGAGAGATGAGTTGTTGACAAGCGTTGGGATTTAGAAAGAAAAATATTTCATTTTTTTAGTCCTTTTGGGCTTGAATCTAGGGAGTTAATTTTTGGGAAGACAATTCTTTGATCTTCATTTTCAGTAAGAATTTGGTGGTCATTCAAACTGCTTGGAATCTTAGAATAAACCACAGGAAAAAGCTGGCTTCACACAGTCCATTGAACTCAACAATGATGTTATACACATACAAGTGAAAATGAATAAGAGAAAGCATTTACCACAATGTGCACATTTTTGGCAACAACAAAAACATCAAATTACATGTTCTCAATATCAAGACAAAATTTGTTACACAATATAAACAGGAAAAAAAATAATAGCACCTATAACTAGAAAACAATCTCTACGGCACTTCCTACTTAAGCTAACAAAAGATGACAAAATTTAAAGTGTTCACCTAACAAGTGAAGTTTTTATGGACATTGACTACTTATTACCCTTCAATATGCTGTACAGAATAAATAAAAACACAAGGATGGCACAGTATTTGTGTACAATTATGACTACTGGATAGAGCAACTGTATGGAGCAAAGTAGACATATGAAACCTAAAAACACAAGGGCAGTCAAGAAATTATTGTTTATCTCTTGCCTCCAACACAAGTATTTTGCGTAACATCATAATCAACAGCGCCAATTTGTCATAATTGCCATACAGTCTTATTCCGTCTACTGGGCAGCTAGTTTCATTAGTCCTATCTGTTCTGCATGATGTCATTTCAACAATCATGATTCTCATGTAAAGTTCATGTTCTGCTCAATCTCAATGGGTTTGTAGAGCACATATTTCAAACTCTTTTTTCTTTTGGTTCTATGTTAAGATTGCAAAATTATATAACAATTTTTCTGATCAGTGCAAGCTACATGTACATTTTGGGTTATGATTTTCACTGAATTACATGTTCTTGCTTCTTATTGGTCAGTTTCAAATTTTGCTAGGAAACATTTGATTGGTCATTTTCATAAATGTGATGTACCAATGCAGAAATAGTCCAAGGTTTCCATGCTGTGTACAGCATTTAATTGATTCAGAATTGATGTTTTTGTACCTTTGGGTCATTTTTATCTGTTTTATTTGGATTAATAATTTCCAAATGCAGAGTGTCAAACACAAAATGCATTACTTCTACCGTTACAACATTTGCAGAGCCTTATAGGTGATAATCAAAAATAAGAAAAAATGGAGAATTTTTTTTCAAATTGTGAAACACCATTTCTTGAAACACTAAACAAACTTCTTGGGGCACTTTCTTCTTAAATTTTTCAATTTTTTCATGTCACTGAAAACTTCAGCCATTTGGAACTCTTCTGACCATGCCATACATATTACAAATTGGAATGGAGCTTATGTGTAGATCCCACTCTTGACATACTGACATGTGCAAGTATAGCCCAATCGGAGTGTACAGTCATAGTAAGTACAACACATTCTTATATGAACAAAACTGGTGAAACAAAATGGATGCCAATACCTTCATATTCAAATCTATTTAGAAATTTCACTGTATCATTGTTGCCAAATACTTGAGACCAAGCCTTATGATTTAATTTGAGAAAATCACTAGTTTTTTTTCCAAAGTAAAAATAATGTACATCTAAACTGGATTTTGTTTTACCCACAATGCACATCTGTGCTCATGGAGACCAGTGTCAGTATCAGTTACAGACAAGGGCCGGTGTCAGGGAACCACAATAAACATCTCTGTAGAAAATCACACAGAGAAAGTAAAGCATTATCATTATGACAGCATTAGGAGGGCACAACTTTCCACAGCTGAGAATGAAAAAGTAGGACTGTTTGGTTTGTTTAACATTCAAATATGATGTGACATATTTTAGTTCCACTTTGACCATATTTGTCAGGGGCCTGGTGTCATGCAACAAGAGAACCAAGCACTATGTAAACTATCTCTATTCTGTTACACCCATATTTTTCCCTACTTTCTTGTAATGTAGCGACCACTTTGTGGGATCCCTTGGTAAAATTGCAAGGTTTGCAGTCTGAACTGTGCATGGCAGTGAGGAGCACTGTGGTACTCTGACAACCTTGACGGCTTTCTGAGACATAAAAACAAAGCAGGCTCGCTCTGGACATGTACCAAGCATGGTTTAGACGAGAACTGTTCACAAGTTAGGGGCTTTCACCTTTGACCTCGCAGATGCACAGTTCAGACCATGAATCAGCTTGTAATCTTTCCTCTTCTTAGCATTAGATACTCCTTTTAAGAAGTGGACTGAACTTTTTACATTTTCAGTCATAAAATTCACACTGTTACCATAGGAACAAGAATGCTGACCGATGGGTAACCAGGTACCAGAAAGAGACGATGGTGATACTCAACTCCCATTCCACCTTTCTGCTGTTAAAGGTAAATGGCCTTGGTTTCCTACATGTTTTCTTCAGTAAGGTAGACCTGGCTCCCCCCTGTGGTGTTGCCAAAAACATGAAGGGGGCACATTTTCAATTGCGTATCTATTACCAGCAGGAAAAATTAATTGGTAAAAAAGTCTTGTATCTCCGCTTGAGTTTATATCCATCGCTGACACTGACAGATAGTAGTATCAATACCCCCAGGAAAACTTAAGTCTTTTCTCTGTGTACAGATCAGTAACAATTCAGTGACAGTTGTTAGCTATATCATCTGACATTGGCAGCCTGGAGGAGGCCATACTTTCAGGATGTTTCCTAGCCTAGTTGGCAGACATTAGACAGAGGCTATTGCTAAGATTGCTACCTTACTGTGGCACATAGTACAGGACACATCTCAAGATGCTGGTTTCCTGGCTACCACAATGTTTTTGTAAGAAACAACTGCTGAGTTCTTACTGCTAGCAGGGGAAAGAATTACACCAGCTAAAGATGCAAAGAGACAAATCTTTAGGAAGGTATGGGGAAATACTGCAACCAGGTTGAGGATTTAACTTCTACGAAGATTAGGTAAATAATGGTATTTTAGTACTCAAACCTGTCTTACACTCAAATAATATATCTGGCCTTTCCATTGTCCCAGACTGTTGAATGTCGAATGTTGATTGATATGACAAACATACCAGTACACACAGTTTAGTGGTCTGCAACAGTATGAACTCATCTATCCAGCACTTAGAAGGTCTTTTCAGTACCAGAAACCAAGTGTTTCATTCTCTCAAAGATTCTGCAATATAAAGAATAAGCAAAAGTACAGAATGAGAATCCTTGTCCAATTTTCCCATCTTTTTTAGCAGGTGTATTCTCCACCCAGCTGCTAGCAGTAGGACCCTCAGAGTAACGCAGCACAGGTTTTCTCACAAAAGGCCCCATATTCTCCTACAGAATGTCACAAAAGAGACTCACTTTTTTTCAACATCATACAAAAATACTAACGGTACCATCACAGACATAGGTAAGTGATTTAACCCCTGCCAAAACTGTAACGAACATAAAGAAATGTGTCTCATTTCCTTCCAGGTTCTGTCTGTCAGTCTGTCTTGGCTGATTTCTTCTCGTTTCTGTTTTTCTTTCTTCTCTCACTCTCTCATTCAGTCGATCATGATGGCGGGTGGTGTGTTGTCAGTCAGTGTGTTCTCCAGATGTGCAACCCCTCAGAACAGCATGCTTTGTCTCCTTCCCTTCCCCACACCTGAAATGGAACAGAATTTAACGTTAAACTCTAGATACTCTTACATTTAGACCTTACTGTAACATAACACATAGGCCACATCAATATACTGTTTTGCAAATACCATTAATGTATTTGTTAGTGTAGAGACTCTAAACTGATTTTCCTTCAAAAGACAGTCAGAACGTTTCAACTTTGATTTATGTTACTTCAAATTTAGAATTTGTAAATGGGAAGCCTCCTGAACACATTGACAGCATCCTGATCAGAGTTGACAAAGACTACAATCAGCATTTCTACTTTCTACCAGATCTGTACCCTGACAAATTCCTTTGAAAAGGTTGCTTACATTTGGCTTCACACTGCAAGAAAACAGCAACAACATAGAAGGCTCTGCCCCGGAGGCATTGCCAAATATTGGTGTGACCTTTTGTCTACGACAAGTGCCCAAAAACGCATATTGCACCCAGCGTCTCATCTGAAATAAGGATGGAACATGCATATTACAGGAAATGTGCTCGTGGTGAAGCTATTTTAATGACTGTGCATTAAATGGCAGATGGTAGAAGCCTTGATTATGCATTAACTGCAGGACATACTGAACTTCCTATGCCTCGAGTTGTCTCCATATTGTTTCTTAAGATGTATTTTAATTTTTAAACCAGTCTTGAAAGCTTGATTGAAGTGTGGTGGCTTTTGCATAAAATAAATATAAATAAATATAAATTGCATTAAAAAGAATAACTTTTTATTAAAAGCCCTAAATTAAAAGCTATACCAAAGTTACCCTAAGGACATTTCAGAACTGTTTTGGAGGATTATAGTAGTATATGGACACAAGTTTTTGGCACTGCCTTGCATTGCAAAGACCACCTCTTATGCTTAGTGCAGTGCATTAAACACTCATGTAGGGCAACACAAAGTACACACATGTGTACTGTAATGTAATTTAAGAAAAAAGCATTTAATTGCAGATATTTCAATAATTTGAATCATTAATTCTTCAGCAACGTTGAAGCTCTTTTTACTGCAAACAAATTCTGAAACCTTAAAAGCCTGCTTGTATGTTAACTTGTAGGTGAGTCCATCAAACCACATTGAGACAATGAAAGCACATGAAGGATGGTAAATGAGTCGACCTTTGAAGAGAATACTGGTTCACCATCTTCTGATCATCTTCTATACCAGGTACTGTACCACTGGAGGTAGCATATCAGGTATGGAGAGCTACTTTGTTTGCCCTAGCAATTTTAGGCAGAACTGCAGGTAGCTTTCCATGCATAGTGTCTCTCCTTGTACTTTACAGAAGCAGGCTAGTTGGGGGATATAATATCATATACGATAAGGACAGCTTCTTTGCCCTAGCAGTTTTAGACAGAACTGCAGGTAGCTTTCCATGCATCATGTCTCTAAAAGTTTATCAGAGCAGGCTTGCATGGAGTTTTGGGCTGGGTAATTTTTTTCTGAGTCTCTACTTACATGCAGAACATCCTGTCTGCTTTAAGAGAAACACTCATCCAGAAACGGCTGCATTGCCAATGGGCAGGAAGAAACATTACATTGAGTACAGGTACTTACAGTACAGTAACTGTATCTTCTGTTGTTAGGAGTTTTAATGTAGCTACTCTGATTTTGCTTTAGCCAGTTAAAAATGCATCATTGTGCAATTGCATGCTGTGAAGTGATATTCTATGTGGATGAAGTTACTAGTTATAGCTCTACTTCTATTTGCAAGGCTGTTAAGTTTAGTGCTGGGCTAGTAGAAAATTGCTGCATTCCAGAATGGTCGGGTAGCACCAAAAGTGGCAGTAACTTGGCATGCATGTGGTTGAGTAAGAAAATGTTTCTGCTACTAAGAAGCATTTAAGGTACTGTAAATTCATTAACTTTCGCTGTGGTTTTATTTCAAGGCTTTTGCGGTGTTTTAAATTCGTAGTTGTTCTATAGTAGAGTGGTGATACACTGGAATTACGTATATTCTCAGTGTCGTAATTCGGGATGGGGTCACTGAGAAAACCATCATGAAAGTTTAAAGATTTACAGTACTTGTACAGCACTATCTACATGTACTACTTTATGTAGCCTCCACCAGTCCTTCCTACGGGGTACAGATCATAGAATTCGGCAAAATAGGGAAGAATGATTGGCCAGGAGAGTCAGTCTGCACTAGTGTCTACGGTGGCTAAACTCCCCTGGCCATTTATTCTCCCTATTTGGCTGAATTTTCCAGATTTTGGAACCCGCGTTGTTAGTCTGGAGGAGACTAACCTACTCTTCCGAAGCCCCACGGGTTAGCCAGCAATGGAGGGGTACAAGGCACTTACGGAGGTGTCTTGTTGATTCGGGCCGGGTTATTTGTTTGTTTGTTTTTTACGGTAAGAATTCTTCACACATGCCCGGGGGCTCTGAGATGGCAGACCGGGAAGTGGGAACACGAGGCATAGTGGCTACAGGGGGGAAACACACACAGGTCAGAGGTAAGTAGAGGTCAAAGGTTATAGGGTAAAGGGTAGGATGGGAGGTACATCATCAGGGCCAATCATCAAACAGTATACAATACAGTCGATGGTAGCCAATCAACATACATGTAGAGTTCAGGGGGTAAATGTCAAACAGAGGGTGAATACAGAGGTCAGTACAGGTCAAAGGTTATAGGTAAAAGGTTAACAGCATGAAATGTACGACACAGAAAGGGCAAAGAAAAACACATAACAAAAAAGTGTATGAAAATTGGACAAGGAGAGGATAACAAAGAAGACGACAGAAAAGGGTAAGAAACAGAGTTAATAACTATTGAAAGTTAATGTACTAAACCTACTAGTAAGAACTTGGGTTCTAGAAGTAAACATGTTACTGCTGCACTTATTCTCTAAGGAAGTATCTAAATGGCAAGATTGATCAAACTTGACGTTAGCAAAGTTAAGTCCCATACTACTCAAGTCTGTTTTTTTTTAGATAACTAGACCTTGTGTGAACATAATTGTGTAGTGTAGGTTCACACTGAAGGTAATTCACACCCACACATACAGACATGTTTACCTCTAGTTTAACCCATTGAACAATCAAAACTATGTAACATGCAACTGGCCTTGTTGCTTAAAATCAACTTTTTAATACATCCACTTTCAACAGATCTTGTTATAGTTACTGCACTCAACTTGGTACAGTTCATGATCATCATGGTATTGATCATCGACCTAAGCGATAAAGCACACTGGAACACCTGTCTCGTAAGAAAGAGCTTCCTAGCAAGTTGGTGGCTTCCATGATTTGACCAGCAATACACTTACATATGAATCTTTAACCAACAAGTATGAAAGGAGACATCCAAGTCAAATATGATCACATGTCAAGTAAAGGGATTTTCTCTGCAGTATGAGTTGACTTTCTTCTCTGGCAGAATTTTCCTACCTTGTTTGAATAACACACATGTAGATGTAGAGAGGGCGTGGCACTCTGCAGTTGCCATGACAACTTACCTGATGACCCTACTGATGATGACTTGTACCCAGGATCCTTTGCCAATCTGATCTCATCCAGAGTGAAGATGGATGCAGCTGTGAAAACAAGATTCAGAGTAAGTCCAACACATTGTTACGTACCATCTGTTACCTTTGGCAAGAAGGTTGTTCTGGGCATCATCTGTATGTATGTTTGTCTGTATGTATGTATACATGTGGTTAAAGCATGATAACTCAAGGAGCTATGGATGGATTGTCATGAAATTTGGGTAGGTGGGTAGGTCTTGATGAGACCACGAAATGATTAGATTTTACACTCTCTAGCGGATTGTTACAGTAATGCAGCAGAACTTGCAGTTTTGATATTATCGGATTTTGGATGACAGATAGCTCTTGTGCTTAGAAAGAAGTGACATACGTTAGGATCCCTTAGCAGCTTGTAACTCTTTCAATGTGCCTATATCATATCTCATTTGCAAGTGAAATAAGCCATCACTAAGTATTTCACAAGAAGGCCTTAACCCTTCCATTCGCAAGGCCGTTCTCTAAAAGTTAAACCAGTACGTACTGTCAGGCAGCTTGTGAATCCGCGGGCCCAGCGTGTTGAAGTACGGGTGCTTCATGGCTTCATCTGCTGAAATTCTCCATTTGGCCTCATACTGCAATAAGAGATCAGAGATTAGTGGTTACTTCCATCTTCTGGTCATTGTTACATTAGCTTGCACAACAGCTGGCGGAAGCAGAACAAGCCTTAGGCCTTAACATTATTTTGAATGCTAATGCTAACCCGCTGTTTCTTCTTACCTGGTATAGCAACAGAAAATAAAAAACCCAAAGTACGTACCTGTAGCAGCTTTGATGCCAAGTCTTGGCCATCAGCGTCAAGTCTGCAACAACAAGGAGAAGGGTTGTGGATATGTGCAAGTAATCACAATGACAGACCTGTTAGTATGTCATATGTGGATAGTGTTCAGCTATAAGGACAGGCCGGTTCCTGTGTGTGGATGGTGTTCAGCACCAAGGACAGACCTGTTCCTATGTATGGAGATTGTGTTCAGTACCAAGGAAAGACTGTTACATTGTGTAGATATGTTCGGCACCAAGGACAGACCTGTTCCTATGTATGGAGATTGTGTTCAGTACCAAGGAAAGACCTGTTATGTTGTGTAGATATGTTCAGCACCAAGGACATTTTCTCATTTTCATTTTTACAATCACATAATCTCCACATTTTAATCATCAAACTCATTTAGTGTCAGTCCTGCCCCCCTCCCCACTGACCTTGGTGCAAGGTTGACCAGTGGTTCTGGTTCGTAGTGCGGGAAGTTGTACATGAGGAAGTCTTCATTCGTCATGGCGCCCGGCCACGTCTCCGCCGTGGGCGTGCCCAGCGTCTTGAAGATCAGGTGCAGCTCGTCCTCGACCGTGGACCCAGGGAACAACGGTCGGCCCGCGGACATCTCGTAGAATATACACCCTACACCCCTGGGACGGGAAGGAACATGCACGATTTTAATTCTCTCTTTCATTCATTCATCTGCCAATTCAACAATTTATCCATCTATTTTTCTATCCATCAATCCATCCGTGAATCTGTTAACCAATCCTTTCACCCACCCATCATAATGATCAATTTTCTCACAAAATCTAAATTTTCTCACTATTTTATGTACCTCTCCAGATACTGTAAATCATGGAGTAAATTATTAATATGCAAAATTTGGGTTAATGATCTAAGAGATTTAAGAGATTCAGTTATTGAAATGGTATGAAATTATACGTACCACATGTCGATAGGGGTGGAGTATTCTGTGGAACCTAGCAACACATCTGGAGGTCTATACCTGTGACAGAGGATAAATAGGTCAAAATTTAAAAGCAACAGGAGAGCACAAACCTACATACAGATATCAGTACATTTACATATTTATGTGTGAGTAAATTGTCTACACGTGTATATTGTGTGTGCAAATCAAATTACACCTTTTTGTACCTTGAGTTATTCTATAAAACAAATGGTAAAAATATGGCCTTAGCCAAGGTAGATATGTCCACTAACATGCCAACAGTTTATAGAAAAATTCTGCTCAGAAACTCTGCAGAGATTTTGTACATAGATTAAATTTCTACAGTAAAATATACAACATTACATTTTAAGCCTGGTCATTTATTTCTGACATGTAAGTAGCAACATTTAAGTGTTCAAAAAATTGTAAAAAAAAACAACCTAAGCCTCTTAGATTACTACTGTAGGAATCCTTTTATGTGTTCAGTAATTTCAGACCATTATCTGTATCTTGAGGTTATTAGTTGATATTTATAGCGTGAAGAATCTCTGAAAAGCCTCATATTCATGTAAAGTACCAGTCATCTAAAGCACATTTCCACTTCTTAAAATAAGATCCTAAGTCTTTCTAAGACCAGGATATTGAATTTTCTATCCTTAAATCCTCTTGAGAGGGAGCTACAATCCATCGGCTTAGTCTAAAAAAGACTCCTTCTTGTTGATTGACATTTCTCTCACGTACTCTGTTTTTCCCTAGTCACCTGTGACGACGAGTCAACTTCAATCACTTTCTATGAGCGAGCAGTGAAAATTACGTGCTCAAGTCTTGATGCTAGAAGGATTACATCTCAAAGGGTGGCATAATCCTTGCACTTCTGATGGCAGTGAGTGAGAGATCTGTCACTCAGATACATTATGTATGTTACACGAAATGAATTGTAAATGTACAGCAGTATGCAGTTTCCAAATGGCACACTGTAAATTGTCAAATATTCGTGGTGGTTTGAATTGTTTGCAGTTTTCGTGGTGAGACCTCATCACAATGTAAATATATGCTTTGTCTTACACTGTATTGCTCAGGTTGTATCAACCAAAAACTGTTTAAGGTATACCGTACATTGCAAATGTGTCATTCAGTTAATGAATTTGTATGTACAAATGTATGGTAGACAGGGTGTGGTTTTTCCTACTGTGTGACGCTGTCGTTTCCAGGAATCTTGTTTTGATGAAAAATTATGACTATTCTATCATTTTGACCGACAGAATTGTGTCTAATTTGAAAATGGTGATCTAAATTAGGTCAAAACTGAGAATGGTTTCACTTGCAGTGACAAATGGTTTTACTGTGATGAAGTAAATCTAGAAGTTCAGGTAAAATACTGATTGCAGGGAGCTCAATTTTTGGGGGTGAAAATCTTCCAATTTGTTCAGAGTACATGGATGATTGTTTCAGTCATAAAGGATGATTTCATTGGTACCATAAAAACATAAAACTCTAGCCTCCGTGATTTTCCACAGCACATAACTTCTACACAGATGGCGCCGACAAGTCGTACATGTAAATTTCGAGTGGCCATGATCAAGTTTTCCGATGCTCCATGTTGAAGGATACACTTTGAAGCAGTAAATATAGTTATTCACATCTGAATTACTGACCGGCGCACTTTGTGCTGATTACGTGCATGTCTAATGATTGTGGAGTGGCACGCACCGCTGATGAAGGATAATAGCCCCACATTCAGACCACAAGATTCAATTAGGGTAAAAGGAATGCGCTGCCGCAGGAGGTTTTGCCCATCCATGCACAAGTTTACTTAACATGACGGTATGCCAAGATCAATTAACAGGAAGTCCGATTACCGATTCCCTTCCCTTTTCCAGGTCCTACACAGCAATGTTTCAACCCCCACGCATTTCAAAAGCAGGAATTGGAATTTCGTCCACCAGTGAACAAGAGAATTTCGATTGAATTATCAGCACAGTGCTTGCATCTTTGATGCATTTTGAGTCGTTTTCAAAGCCCAAGGATTCCAAACCGTTTGGTTAAACCTTGACTCTCACTCATCAGCCATTTGAATGCCAGAACTTTGTTTTGGAAACTTTCCCAAACTATTTCTGAATGTGCAAAACAGCTGTGCACAATCTGTCTTGTGCTCTTGTGCTAAGGCCAGGCTAAAAAAGTTCTATAAAGCTTTTATGTTTTGACCTGTGAACCATATGACCCAGGATTTTCTGAGAGGTTATCTTTCCCACAATGCCTAGGGCCTTTTCTGCTTTTTACAACATACCCAGCTGTTTTGCATGGCGTTATGGGACTTTTACGGAGGATATTCATGTGATAAAATGATGTGCCCTACGGCAAAAAACTGACAAGATATTGGGCGGTACGTGTATTACACATCAGATTTCGCAGTTGGAGTTTCAACTTTTCAGAGCCATACATGACAAAAATGGACAGAAGCTGGTTCATGTTTTAAACTGTGCAGTGTGCCAAATGTCTAGAGTTTGGTAATGTCTCAGGGGCTTCTACTTTGACATATTTCCCACTTTTTCAACAGGTTTAGACAAATTAAAATTTATGTGCTTTCAATTTTGACTTTTTGCATGCCCGGTTCAAACTGTGAACTGGCTTATTCTAGTTGCAGTTTTTACAACAGTACAACATTATCTCTTCTCATCTGACTCAACTGAATGAAGAAGAAGCAGTAAAATAAATGTAAAGAACTTACCATAACGTGACAACTTCATTGGAATACGTCTTGGTTGGCACTGATTTGGCTCTAGCCAGACCTGAGGCAAACAAATGGAAGTATGCAATAGAGTCTTGACCTGTATTCTTAGCACTCTGAATTCATTTCCTTTTGCACTGGCTTCATTTCATAGTTTTTTTTTGTGATGTTAAGTCAAAGAATGGCTAGGAAAAGTTAATCTAATGTCCTGATATAGTTAATCTAATTTCCTGCTATAGTCATGTCTGTTACCTCATGATGTGGAAATACAAATACAGAAAATTCTCGGAAGGGATGAGATCCTTGATTTCTTGTTTAGAGTCAGAATACTTAAAAAAATCTTACCGAAGTCTGCTAGCTTGATGTACTTGTAGAAAGAATCTTACCGAAGTCCGCTAGCTTGAGGTACATGTAGAAAGAATCTTACCGAAGTCTGCTAGCTTGAGGTATTTGTAGAAAGAATCTTACCGAAGTCTGCTAGCTTGATGTACTTGTAGAAAGAATCTTACCGAAGTCTGCTAGCTTGAGCTCTCCCTTCTCGTTGATGAGGAGATTCTGTGGCTTCAAGTCTCGGTGCAGGATTCTTCTCCTGTGACAATAATTTAACCCTCGTAGCAACTGGTACAAAAATAACTGTGGGGAAGACACAGATATCCGAGGTTAGATCATCTTTAAGCATGTCAGAACAGCTACACAAAACTAATACCACCCCAACTACAGTTTTTACATGATACCGATAAATTAATTGTTTTGTCCAAGTTTTTTTTTGTTACATGTATGTTGGTATAAATTCAAACATGCAACAACATAAATCCCAGATGTAGCATATTCAACTTTCCCATTTTAACTAATATTTTGTACTTTTTGTACTTAGTTACACATAGCCATTTGTACAGCTACATAACTATGCCTGGAAGTGCGCAACAGCGAAAGAGAGCTCTTCCACACTTGTCAGTGTTCACTTCCATTCACTGACATTTGATACATGGTTGTACTGTTTTATTTAATGTAGTAATAATAGTGATAGAAAGGCTTGTACCAACCTTAACATTTGTCATACTCATTATATTCCCACAGTCATCCATATATTGTTTCAAGTCCTTCTCCTGAAATGGAAATAATAATAAACCATTAAAATTTTACAAAAAAATACAACAACTGTTGACTCTTCTTCAGATGTAAAAGTTATTTTTCACCTACCAGTACACAAATATCTTCTGATAATCCGACTAATGCAAAACCTTCTACTGTAACATTAATATACAAAATTCTTCCTCCCCATTGCTAAAGCGAAGGACTGGTATCCTCCCTTTGATTCCCTGGACCACTGTCATTAAAGCTTTTACCCTTTCAGGGCCCCATGCACCAACGTGACCAAGTAAGGAGACAATTTACTCCGGGCTTTCGACAAACACTGTCTTCACAAATTTGCCACGGTTATGTGGATGCATGAAGCCTTTCATGTAACGTCATCAAGCTTTCTTCTCACGTATAGAAAATTAAAGTACAGCCACTTCAGCTTTTTTTCCTATGAAAGACTGGCTCTGAACCCATGTAATCAGTACTAAACGCAGCAGCACTGCGAGCAGGTACTAATCATTCCATTATGTCTGTGTGTGTTTCCTCAGCTTCAGTCGATAACAAGACCCTTTAATTAAGACTTATATAACCGTCTTCAGACTTGAATTGGATGACTCCAATTTTGGGTGTTGGCTCTACGCACCATGTGCAAGAGGACGAATGTAGCAATTTTTGCATAGGAGTGTCACACAATTTTCATGTAGAACAAAACTGAAGATTAACACAAGAAAACTGTTACTCAAGCAACTGGATTGTAGCATCCACTACTTTTTGTCAGTGACAGTCACTGGCAAAAAGTAGTGGGTGCTACATGTACTTGAAACATATGACAATTTTCGTAATCTATCAAGTTCCTTGAGTAACAGTTTTCTTGTGTACCTCATTACTTGAATGTCTTAAGTAACCTTCATTGATACACGACTGAGGATACACTACAGAAGATGCATTACTGGAGAAACTTACCAAATATTCAAAAACGAGCGTGAGGGACTTCTCCGTATGGATGATGTCATGTAGAGTTACTATGTTGGCGTGCTTCAAGTCTTTCAAAAGGGAGACTGAAAGTAAGAGGGTAACAGGATTAGACACCTTTTAGACAGGATTTTCAAAGATTTAAAAAATTTCACTGCAGAAGTCGTCTCTTTTGATGACGTTCATTGAAATTTTCAAGTGACACAAGCACTTACAACAATGCATAACAATCACTGCAGACAAGAAGTAACAATGACAGCAGTGATGGGTATTGTTGGCTATGGTGGGGTTCCTCAAGGATCCCTTCTTGTACTTCTCTAATAAAAATACTGTTTAGTAGCAATTACGACAATGTTTGTCATTACAGCAGACAACAAGTAACAATGGCACACACACATAACAGTATTAGCTACATTGTAGTGTTGGCAATGGAGGGGATCCTCAAGGATCTATTCTCATACCTTCTCTAATTGCTGTGCACGGTGCACCCTCCTCGTGTTCAAGTCTGATCTCTTTCAAAGCGACTAGGTTGTCTGTTAATTTGCTCTTTCCTTTGAACACAGTTGCATACGTCCCCTAAGTGAACAAAAACATTAAAAAAAACATTATTATTTTATTAGGCATTTCAGTCTATGGAGGATCAATCAGCACTGCTTGAAATTCATCATTCTTGCAAATAATTCTTAGGAGCACAGAAAATTCTTAGGAGCATAAAAAAATAATCTTACATGACATAAGATTAAGTACAATGTCATCAAAACCTACACCCAATTACAGATATATTTTTCTTAAGAAGTAAATGCAAACTGAACTGTCATATAGTATCTGATTAATGAGGCACATTTCTGGGATGCACTTTTCCCCACCACTCAAACAGACTGAATCTATATCATCCATGAAAAAAGATGATTGACTTTTATGGTCTCCTCTTAATTTATAGTTATTTGCAAACATGATTAAAATCCTTGCCACTGCCACAGTAAATCTAATCCGAGCCCAACCACCTTCTGCAAGGTTACAAAATCAGGAGCGTGCGATTCCCTTGAGGCTTTGGTTGGAAGGTTTGACAGGAATTTGGGAATACGAAATCATGTTACAGATGGCGTGAGCTTAATAAGGTTGCTGCTCAAAGGAACTATCGTAATTTTTGTCTTTACCTCCAGGAGGGGGCCCGCTCTGGCTGTCTGGAGAATTTATGCTCTTTTTTGCGGCGTGCTGTTATAACTTTCACTTACAGATAGATGGTTTTCCTAATCAATTCAGTTACTAGAGAGTTGAATATTCAATTTGTACTCCGTGTAGAATAAATCTGAACATAATGAGATCAGGATTTATCATTAAGCCACAAAATTGAGAGGAATATGATAGGAAAGGAGTATTTGCATTGGAGTATTAAAAAAGGGGTAGAACTGAAACTTTGTGAAAGCTGTGCCAGATTCAATATGGGCACAGTCACATGTTGTACAGTCACAAACTGATGTCATTCTTGGGATAGTCTTGTGTTCTAGAAAATTAAATTGCTGTCATAGCCTGCTTGAAAATTGTACAGCATCAAAATGTGCAAGGGCCTAGTACAATGATTGTGACTGAGCCAAAATACTGAGTGGGTTTTCGAGTCTGCTTTAACATTTGCATACCTTTCGTGGAACCCTTTTGAAATGCACACCCAATCCGTAACCCTGAGCCCACATTCGTTATATGGGCATCCCGAGGTGACGATTTAAATCACTAAGATGCATCACTCTGCGACTTGTGCTGGGGTGATAAGTCACCAGAACCCAGCGCGAGTCAAAACCCATTAGCTGAAGCAAGTTCGGAAGCCTTCTTCAGAGATATGTAAATTCTGTCACAATTTTTTATACAGTTGGAATGAAGTCTCTAGGAACTATATAAATTATACAAGTCGTTAAAACTATTTCTTTGGACAAACTTGAAATGTCACACTTCAAACAAAGCATCATGCTTTTTTGATACCTGACTGTGGAGTGAGTTTTTGATGTGGCTGGCCAAAGAAAGTTGGCATCTTCCTCATACAAATTCTACTACATGTGATCTTTATACAGCTATAACTCCCAAGGAACCCATTAACTGATGCAAATCAGAGCCCTGCCTCTTCAATTGTAGACTTGGTGATCTTTAGACAGTTTGAAATCCCTGGGAACCCATTACAGCTAAACTTCTTCTGTGGCCAAACTAGAATCTTTTTTCTCAGCTCAAATAGTGCAATACTGCTTTGATACTTCTCGTTTTTAAACTAACTGGCAGGTTATTCAACAATGAGAAAAGTCTGCTCACTGACAATTTGAAAAGTGAACTCTGCAAAAGTTTAACAATTCTTTTAATAAACCTACAACATTTTGCTGTGACATGCACAAAATCATCATTGAATCCTAAAGCCTTGGTGGTACCATCAGTTTATTGGAATATCAAAATGAAATGTGTCTAGAAATATAATGTTATTATACACTTACCTCACCCAACTTGTCCAACTTTGTATATGACTCCATCTTTCCAAACCCTATTTCATGCTGAAGAGAAACAACAGTTGGGTTATGTGTTGGTGGAATCAAAGTTTTTGCACTTCAATTGTACACCCAAGTCCTCAATAATCTAATTGACATTCCCGTAACTATAATTACGTATTTTAATCATTATTTCATACTTTGGACATTAGTGCAGAAACAAGCGGCACAAGGAGTCTTTTAATTCAACAAGACCTCCAATCTATCAGCCCTTCAGCAGCGCACAGATTTTTAGCAAGTTCTCAAAACACAATGACATCCCATTTTTCCTCCATGAATACTGTTATACAGTTGGATCATAGACTTTGAACATCCGTTTCTCGAGCCTTAAAACTCCATTTGGCACCTCTAACTCTCAGCACCACTCACAAGATACACCAATCAACAACTCTCAAGAGCAGACACCTAAAAACCCCTTCCTAACGTCAACCTGTCTGCTAGTAATAAATCTTGTTGTGTACTTACCAGCGACGCTCTTCTCATTCTTCTGCTCAATCTGCCCTCAGGAAACGGTGGGCTCAGGCTGCGCTTCTCCAGGAAGTTATCAGGGAGGTGGATGTCTGCAGGCAGAGATAGTCTTTTCGTGATATCCTGTCCCGGGGGAGGGAAAGAAAAATAGCCATCAGCAACTTCTGACATAAGAAAATTTGCATTCTCATCAGAGACTCTTCGTTGATATATAGTTAACTGGTTGAATGTATTTTTTCTGATATCCTGTCATGTGGGATGAAAAACAAAAATGGTCAGCAACTTATGTCATTGTTTAAACTGTCATAGAAGTGTCATAAACTTTAAGTATGCATTCTTAGAGAGTCTTCATTTATTGGTCATGGTTAATAGGTAGTCTTTTTGTGATATCAAGTCATGTGGAAAGAAAAAGAAAAAGTCAGCAACTTCTGTTATCTAGTATATTGGTGAGTTTTCCTGATTTACCCAGCAGGTTTTTTTTTTCTGTTCAATAAAAAAAATTCGGACATACAAATTTAAAATAGAAACAGCCTTTTCATACATAAATCAATGAACCAAGACCCTTTCCGTGTGATATCCTATCACACAACGACACACTAAATTGGAAACAACTATCAGTGAAATACCTTAAGTCTTTCATATGCCATGCATGGCTGGACACTATAACTTCTATACGTCATAAGCTTACAAACCGTAACAGTTACTTTGCAACAATCTTGCAAAGAACATTCTAGAAGTAAGAATGTTGTCAGCCTTCATATACCATGCACAGTGGGAGACTCTTTCATTCATAATCAACCAACTGAAACCGTCTACATGTCCAATCCTTCAAACTAAACCTAAGTCTGCTCTACTCATACAAATGTACATGTTCATCACACAGGACAGCTCACTTCTTTATCTAGAAGACACTGTCTACCAACCTTGCGTGGTGCCAATGGAAACTAAAACAACTTCTGCATAGCCCATAATATCAGCTTTACAGAAGTCTGAGTACCGATTATTTCTTTAAAACCTGGCTAACAGGACTTTTCATATACATATACATGTACGAGTAAAGCATTATAGCCTTAAGCTACTTTTTCCACAGAAATGTCCTACAACAGAGATAACAACAGAGTAACAAATGACAACCTTAAGTCACTCAGTTCATTAACGTCCATTTTAAAAAGAATCTGCCACAAATCTACCATTTATGCCTCATAAAAACTGTCATTAATGCCACATTACTGTTTAAAATTGTACAACATCGATACCTTGATCATAGTTTACACATTACTCTTGTATTGGTGCTCGTAATTTCTGTTTGAAGAAATCTTAGAGTCTACATACATATGATGAATGCCTATGGTTTCTATAAGGCCCTAGGTTTGACCATACACAACAGTTTTATGGTAACCCTTACAATGGAAAACTGCCAACTAACTGGCCCCCTGGCAAAAATCTGATATGGTGCAGTAGCACTATCTGACACCACCTTTTGGCACTGTACCAAAAGACTTTCTCCTTTCCAAATTTATCACTTGTGTCTTTTGAAAACCTCCCGGTACAACTTTTCTGGGGATCGTGCCAGGAAACTCAGTACAGCCGAGGGAAAATCAATGATACTATTGTGTCGGAAAGTCTTACAGTCGCTTTCTTGATTTGGCTTAACTGCAATGGAACATTTTGACAATTATCCTGTATATGCTGTAATCCTTTATTGAAGCAAAGCCTTATAGATGAGGCTTGTTTCTTGCATGCTGACAATTTCAGTTATATAATTTCACTGTTTGATACCATGATATATCTGTGCTGTCAGAAATTATCTACTAGTATATTCAAAAGTGTGTCTTTCACCTCTTCCAAAAGCAATGTAAGAGAATGACATTCAAATGGTTAATCAAGGATGTAGCTGTTATATAATTACCCAATTAAACTTAATAGTTACTGTCTTTTTTTAAACAGGGTTTAACATTTTGACTTAATTCTGATCCTTTTCATATTAGCCATGCCAATTTTGTCTGTCTTTTGTGGTCTGTGATTAGGGAATTTCCCCTCCCTGCTGTCACTCAACTATATGAGCATAATATATATTTTAGCAAACACCAAAAAGCCACAATTTTATCAATTTTTCCAATAAGATTCTATGAAAATTAATGACGCTCCAGGTAAAACCTCCATTTTCCTAAAAAATATTATCTAATGCTCTGATCCACTATCACTCTCAGAGGCCAAAGACCTTGAATTGTTCTTAACTAACCCCAAAAATTCCTCCCACACGTCGCCAAAAACAAAATGAAGAGGATTTATAGTATTTCATCATGCAGAGAAGCGTAGCAACACTAACAGACACATAAAAAAGCTATCTGATCCAGACAATTCCACTGAGCTTACACTCTGATACAATCTCATCTTACCTTCTGTGTGATTCATTACAATTGTGTCACCAATATATACAGGGCCAACAGAGTCATTATTTAAGTTTACCTATCTCGAACAGATCTCGCGAAATGCAGCTTTTGGTACACCTGTTTTAAATTAAAACTGTGACAGTCTTTCTGCAGAGATTAATGGACAGATTTTGTGACGTGACAAAGTAGTGCAGAAGAATATAGCCTTGTTGAATGTTGAATGCAGATCTGATATATAGTATAGCTACATGTATGCCTTCTACACATACAGCAGACATGTTTAATATGACTACTTGTACATAAAATGCAGCATTGCAATTCTCAGTGTGATTTTTTACAGTTTCAAGACTTAATTTTGCAGTAGAAAGGGAACGGAGTCACTTCTTTCTAAACGATACAGCAGCACATGTCATGCGAGAATAATGCCTGTGGCTCTCACCACAAACATAAAACTAAGACAAATATTTCACGGCTGGCAGTGCTCGGAATTCTCCTTGAGCCCCAAGGGTCAGAAACATGAGGCATAAAACAGGCGGAACTGAAGCGTGAGAGTCTGCAGAGCCTGTCAATTTGTGATAAAATTAGGTCTTAATAGCAGTGATTACCCAGGTTTCAGTTATGAAACTTAACAAACAAGAAATCAGAGGTTTCACACCTCTGGGAAATATCAATTTCTTGTTTTATTCATTATAAATTGTGAATTCTAATTGTGAATTTCTCTGTTTACGTCTAGTGTGAATTTACATCCGGGGAACAGACTCCCAGCCAACTTCCTTTTGAGTGGCTTCTGGTACCTGACTTCCTGTGTCTGACCTTTAAAATTGGTGTCCCCAAAAGAGTGAATTTGGGTGGCCTTGGTCTTAAACGATATCCTAAAAACATAAATGCCCTTTTCCTTCCATGTAGTGACCTTACCAGTAAAATATCTGACTTCATTTCCAGAAAGAAAATCCTCCATTTCGATAATCTGGCTCTTCCCTCAAAGGATAATGGTTTCCAAATGGTACAACCCTGAGGGGCTAAGAGGTGTTGGATGTTTCTGTTGATAGGATGAGATTTGGGAAGGCACTCAGGATTTGTGGCGCCAGACGCAGACATCCATTTTTTTCCGTGGCATTTTACCTTGCCCTTGACTTCTCCTTTATGGCTTATAGTTAACTTCAAAAGCAAAAATTGTGACAGTGTAGAAATTTGACAGCAGACTTTTATCGACATGTATGTGTGGATGGCATTCAGCACCAAGGAAAGATCTGTTCCTATGTGTGGTGGCTAGTGTTTAGCACCAAGGAAAGACCTGCTTCTATGTATAAATATTAAATAGGGTTCAGTACCAAGGACAGACCTATTCCTATATGTGGATGGTGTTCAGCACCAATGACAGACCTGTTCCTATTTGTGGATAGTGTTTAGACCAAAAAAATACAAAAATTATGGCTCTAAAACTTCTAGAAAATTACTCCACAATCTGTACATTTTGAAGAAACAAATAACTACCTCTTACATTTTCCCTTACATCCTCCTAATATACAAAAAAAAATGTTATAATCACACCAATTCTTAATGACTAAACTACAACGGCAGAGAAACACACTGTAGATAAAGTATGGAGCCTAGATCCCATTTTCTGATATATTCCACCCTTCATAAAACAGTGACATTTCTCCATCAGACAAGTCGATCCCTCATAATGCACCTTCTCACCCTGGAGCCACGTTCCAATGTTTTACAATCAGCGGGTCAAATTGCTCCTGCTACCACCTGTTTTTTCCTGAAATTGACGCCATCAGTCACGAGAGAAAACCGGCGGGCACGTTTTACGTTTCCCCTGCTTAGCGTTGAGCCGGTCGTAATTCTGTCATACCTTGGGGAAATGCGAGAAGTGAGGCATGCATTAAAACTGCTCGTAAATTACTTGGAGGTACTATAGTTCTAATTATGTATGGGTTCAACAAGCCTACTGAACCTTACTTCACTGTGCTGAACTTTCCTTTTGAAAATTCTGTACTCTTGCATACTCTATCTATCGGTAGCTTTTTCAAAACATTTGCCTCCATATGTATATATATCCTTAACATAAAAATAAATGCTTCAAAATTTTAATCTGAGCATCTTATGTCCTGAGAGCCACAACATTTGGAGGAGGACATTTTACATTTTGCATCTAGTTGACATTTTTAGCAGAGGACCTTTCACTAGTGCACTGCTTATGAAGATCGGTGGCCTGGATGGGCAACTATGTCACTTTCCATCCATTATGCACCATTTCTGGAGGGCTGGAGCACCTCGGCGGCCACTAGAGGTCTCTGCGAGGGCTTTTAACCATGTTAGCTGCCGTCTTGTATGCAATTATGGCTAGATGCATGTGTACACTCCACTCTATAATGCCAAACATCACATGAAGGTACGTAAGTACATGTACATGTAGGCTTTTAGTGTTAGATATTTCTATAATCCATCTGGTAATGTTATCTGTCATCAATCTGCTAAAAATCCTATTAAACAAGACTGCCAGCCTGCCACATTACAAAAAAATATGAATCTGAAGAGATGTACTAATGCAGCATCAGTAATCCCTAAGGATATATATACACTTAAGATTGCCAGCTGTTCAAGACATTTTCAAGAAGGCCTAACACTCGGTTGCTTAGAAAATGGGAGTACTCCTTTCATATATTTCTATTACCATTCTGTACTATATTTACATGTACGATGTAAATCACAGTCCAGAAAATGATGTATCATACAGAATCAGGTGAGAAACATTCAGGCAGACACCACAATTTCCCTGCACAGTAATGCCGTTATTTTGGTTCGTTGCTATCCAGCAATGTTATCATTACAACACTATACATGCTAAGTTGCAAACCAATGCTATCACTTCAAAGAAAACAGGGATATCTGACAGACTGAATTTATTTCGGAAAACACTTTTATCCTAGTCTATTTCCACCCTGCTCCTAGACCCAAAAATCCTGACCAAATCCCTTCAGCATATAGAAAAAACTCTTTGAGGATCCTGAATGAAAGTTTGATGGATTCTGCCCTATCTACAATAAATGAAATTGGATTATTGAAGGGTTTGGCGGCTAATTCCTTGCCTAATTCCTTCCTTTCAGATCGCCATGTCTTGAGGAGATGGACACAAAGCTGATTATTGATCAGGGGCGTGGGGTGTACCAATCACTCCATCTCTAGTCCATTATCCAAGGTTCCCTGCTTTGCAAAGGAATCAACGGGCCGAAAGGTGGAACAATCAGGTGGGAAATTACATCGACCAGCTTTTAAGGATGGCATGTTTCTAAATCTGAGAGAAAAATTAAACTTGACTAGAATTATTGAGGAAGTAATTTTTTGGATTCAAAGGGAAAACATCTTGTCAAACTTTCCCTGATATCAGCGTCACATGTGTACCTGGTAGCTCAACATTTGGTGACATCATAATTTCCTGTGCACATCTTGTGACAGGACTTTATGAATGCTAATTTGCTGGAGAAGAGTGCAAATCTCAAAAAAAAAAAAAATCATTTTTCTCAATTTTGAATCTTTTTATTTTCAATTGTAGGCAAACTACCTCATCATACAGAAATAATCAAACAGGAGTAATATACACACTGATTGTCTGCACTGGTCCTGAAATAAAAAATGAATAAACAATGCTGGGAGCAATTACTTTCAAATCAAAACAGTTTCCAGTATCTGGTCCATTCTCTTACCCTCGCCACATGTCGTGACATCATCAGCCTGCACTGGCCGAACATTTCAAGGTGATCTTGGATAAGCGGATGGACTGATTTCCGCCCCGATCAAAATCTGGACAAAAGCCACTATCATGTAACAGGCTCCCAAGCCTGATTGCATCTTTGTGGGGTACAAATTGCAGATATATTTAGATAGGCCACGCAAAGGGTGGTCATCCTTTTAGCACATAGTCTATGGTGTTACAGTCTAAGAAAAAAAGTTTTGCAGTTTCCAGACAAACCCTACAGGAAAAACCCACCAAGCCTAGCCTTCTTTCAAAGGCAACTGCTGAATAGGCAATAAAATCTATGATAGAAAAAAAGGACCTGGGGTCCTGCCAAGTGCTACATGTGTGTCAACTGCCTTGGGCAGAAAGAACTAAACAAAAGCAAGCATGGTATAATTCCCACCACTTGCAACCAACAATTCTTGGAAAGGCACATCTGAAATTCTTGGAAAGACTTGGAGATGCATTTTGAAATTCTCTGCAATGCTCAATAACAGGCTTTGCCATAACTCTGAAGAAAGCTGTTCTACTTTTAAATTACCTACAACTGTCTCACAGTGTATGTATGTATCTTGCAGCCCCCGTCTCAAAGCACACGGCAATTTATTCTTCTAAGACCAGTAAGAGGCTTTGTACAAGGAATTTGTAATCTTTTCCAGGAAAAAGCAATGCTGCATTCTTCTTCAAGCTGCTTAATAGTCTGCATACAGCCTTTTCTGCTAGACCCATCTGGCATTTGATCCAGGATTCCTTAACAGCATTAATAGCTGTTTTAATTTCATCCGTCTTGGTCTTTTATGTCTATACAAAGAAATAAGTGTTCCTTAAAAAGTGCCTCAAGGCTACAGATAGAATCCTTCCTGAGATCATCTTTCCTTTGATCTAAGATTTCTTCCCTGGAAGAAAAGACATCAAAACCAACACATCTAAAAGCAATTTCACACAACAAAATACCTTGTAAGATATTCAAAATTGCCTTAAGGGTAAAAATTACATTGAACAAACACTGTTAATCATGAAACTGTTAATCATGTAAAATAGGTACTACAACATGAAAATACAGTAGACTTCAGAGGGTATTTCAGTAATGAGGCTTAAGCCTACATAAACCTTGTTAAGTTTGTGATAACAAGAAATATGAAATATTCACTCTTTCTTCTACTTAAAAAAAATAGCAAATAGAAAAACATGACATGTTATATATAATCTATCTATGTTATCAATATATATCTGTTATAGTTGTTTTCATGGAAAGATTACAAGGAAAAATAATGTGGAAGATGAAAGGGCCAGGAAACAACAAGAGTAATGGTTGGATGGCATTTCAGCACCTTACCTGAAATCCTCCGGGTGAAACAAACATTACATGAAAAGGAAATAAGGTCACCTGTTGCTAACATCAAAGACAACTAAGTTGCTGACTTTGACTTAATTTTTTCACTTCTACACCATTTCTTTGAAGAAACAACATGAGCAATATTTGGATGGCATTTCAGTACCTTGGTTAAGATTCTTGATGATACAAATCTTCAATGACAGAAATGAAATCACCTGTTGCTAATTAAGTCAACCAAGGAAACTAAAATGCTGCAGCTTTCTTTTCATATTTAGAGGATAAGTTTTCTCTGAAAATTTTTCTGTACAAAATCATTTTCAAAGACAAGTTACACGAAGATTGCCTATACATGTACACATACATTAATGGGTGGCACCCAATGTACATGAAGTGTTATGCTAGACATAAGGAAGACTGGTTCTCCCTACCTCACTCAATCTCCTCTGCAGCGGGTACTTGTGTCTCAACTTGACGGGCGAGTGCACATCGTCGTTTGACGTCCCCGACGTCTGGTCGCTCTCTCCGTCCGACCCCAGCCGCGCATTCTCGTGCACGATACCTAGAGAGAGCGAGGCAGACATGTTGTTTCTCATATCAGTCAGTCAGAGCGGGGAGAGAACAGCCCAATTAGCTCCTGGGTAAAATTACCCTAGCAACCCCTGCCGACGATGCAGAGTGGGAGCAACACACACATTTTCCCCCCGGAAAATTACGCACTCGCGGCAGGGTGGCAACGCTGAAAAGGCACGATCTATTTTTCCTGAGATGAAAGACTGGGGATGGCTACGATCCATCATTGGACGGGAATAATGAGATGCGTTCATTATGTTCAGGAAGTCTCTCGCTGGAGAGTGACGGCGGGGGACCGCAGCACTGGGTCAATTAGACAGACACGTGTCTAGACACGTCACCTGTAGTCATGCTGAAGCCCCACTGCCATCCTCTCCTGTTTCCAGTAATGCAACGTTATTCACTCGCTCTGTGCGAACTATTAATTTGTAGTGGATAAAAGGCAGCCTACGAGAAATGTGGGTACAGGCCATCTGCATTTTTCACTTTTGAGCAGACGTCACAGCGGTATAACAGAGGAGGTTTTTGGGGCATATTTGCAAAGCTCTTATCCAGGTTATTTTGTAACCTCTTGGAATAATAAATTGTGTGCACTAAAACCTTTATCAAGAGATACGTGTAATGTAGAATAGGATGGAGCAGTCCGTATTATTAGATTTATTGCCAAACATGACCAAATTTGGCGGGAATTTATTAGAACATCATGAAAAACTGCTGTTTCTGGAGACATTACAGTACTCTCAACTGTTGGTGAAACTAGACTGCTCTTCAGAGGTTGTAGTATTTCAATACTTACTCTGTTTGATTTTAATTACAGAATAAAATCTCATACATGTATACACTGTCAACGTGTTTCAAATGGAAAAATACAATACGCTATTATATATAATAGTAAATAGTTAGGTTGTCTAGTCAAGTATGATATAAGAAATATATTAAGGTAAACTACACAGGATAGAAATCCTGCTACTTTGAAAGATCACCATAATTTCAAAATAAAGGTAACAAACACCGTGCAAAGAATAATAAACCATCAGGGCATGCACCGAGAACAGGCTAATCTAGAACATATCTCTGTACTGTAGGGAATAGGCATTAGTTTGGATTTAGAAACCAAAGATCAAAATCTCTACTATGTAACGTTATCTTCCGAAGTATACAGACGGCTCAAACTATATGGGGAGCCGTAACCTAGCGATGATGCAAACGAACTAAATCAACCAAAAATACTGGTAAAATAGGTCATCTCATACATTTCCCATGCAGGTTATATAATTAGATAACGCATGATCATATAACGTTCTCTTGCATTTGTCCAAACAAGAGCAGTTGTGGAACATGCAGATGAACCAAACGAGATGGTAGCAGTTGTGTCGATGTGTGCAAAAGGCGAATCATGACAAAAAAGGTGAAACATGCATGGAACGAACAGGGATTAAAGAAGGAAAATGGGGTTAAAAAGCAACGAGGAATAACCACACAGCACAAAGAGAGGAGAGGACGTTACATAGTCTGGAAGAACTGTGAAATTCCGCTGTCTTCATCCGTCCCTTACTGAGCCTCCTCCACAAGGGTAGGTTGAAGTTGCTATCGATGGTGGGGATTGGGAAAAGCTTGTCTGTGAAGAGAGAAGGAAGCAGGCACGGTTGTAGAGCCCCGAAGGAGGACGCAGCGCGGAGTTATCTAGATTTCCATCCGTCGGACGTCCCCAGGCTTGACGTGTCAAGGCGTTTTAGTATCGACCAGGTCCGACTTGCGCGAAAATTCACGCCACACCTCAAAATGAACTGTTTTAACTCACAATTTCATTTAAAAAATGCTAATATGATACAACAAGGAAGTTTAAGGTAAAATTTTGTAGGTGAAACAACAAATCTACTATGGATTGAAAAAACTTAAAATTCTAAAATTTTGCAGCTTTCTCTGACTGCGTGTACTTATGCATGGGATTATGACCAAGTCAGCATTTTGGAAGAAAAGTGGCTGTTTTAAAACCATAAATCTTCCTAGACATAAAGTAAAACAAATACGATTTGGATACTTGAATATTTTGAAGCCTGAATGTTTTTTGAAACACATCCACTGACTGCGTGTTTAAATGGAAAGCAGCCTGAACCTGGGAACGTCCTAGTTTACATGATATATGTCTATCCCCTACAGACAGGAAGTGGTACCAGGGACAACTCGGCCAGCAATCCTGTCTCCCTTGACAACACATGCACAATGTAATTACTAACGAAAACCCGCAGACGCAACCAAAACGTAAGACTCCACCCTGAATACTACATGTAATAATGTATGCCAAATGATTTATGCCAAATTCTAAATTATACACATTGTGATACAGTATATAGGATGTATCTGAATGTAAATCGAGAGCCGTCAAAGAATAAAATGACACGCCATGCAATGAGACATCTGTAATATGTCTTGTTTCATGCATATTTAATGGTAAGATTACATGGCAAACTATTCCTGAATATTCCCTTTCAACTGTCTCAATAATTGCAAAAATTGGTTAACCAACAACTGCATGCACAAATTATAATCTGAACATAACACTGTAAGAATTTTAGTGCATGCCATATATGCTCGGTGATCAGTTGGAAATTGCCAAATAGTTAAGCAAACCTGAAGCCTTAGTACCTTCGTCGAAGAATGAATCGGATTCACTTTTGCGCATCCTCCGACCTTTATCTAGCGTTCTAAATGAGGCGCCTGTGGAAATACATGTATGCCACATGAGAGCAGTAGGCTTAAGATGGTCCGCAAGGTATGGACAGACGTCTTAAGTGGCTTCCAAGACAGTACCTTGTGTCCAGGGTGGCATCGTCATCTTGGCTTTCCCTGGCTGGGAGCCAGTGAAACGAAAATCAAGCAGGGCCCCTAAACCGTTGTCTGACACATGACGTGCATTTTCAAACATTCATTACAACATCTCTGCTGCTGAATCAGCCAATGGGAAACCGTCCTCCGTTTCCGTGCCTTAGTTCTCTCCGTGACGGCTCTGTTTATTGAGGGGCTGTGATGTGGTGATTGATCATCGATGTGTCCTTCTGTCAATTTTCCGAATCATTCTGCAAGGTCTGGCCGGAAAGTGATTGTGCACATTTGCAAGACAGCAGAGGTCAAAAGGACGACCTTGCATCTCATTTACCCTGGCTCTCAGTGGGTGGGGTCGATTACACCCCGGAGATGCAACAAGCTAGCTACTGTAGGGCTCATGCGACTTGAATATTGGGAACCAAACGATCACCATACGATATCTCTTGAATTGACTATTGTAAGATAGTAGTACCTGCCACCTGATAAAAATACATCTCTAATTTGTGGACTCAATAAAATGAAACATAAATTAATAAAGATGCCATGGAATGTTCTGCATAACAAGACAATGGACAAATGTCTGAGCATAAAATTTGGTTACACTCAGTTTTCAAAGAATTTTCTCTTCTTGAATGACAATTAACTTTGACTTAATTTCTAAATCTACAAAACCTGTAGCTTGTTTCTTTATGACATTAACTGAAGTCCAGTAATTATAAGTCATTGCATTACACATACATTTACCAGTATTCAGGTATAAATTTCTGCATGTAGAACTGATGCATAGCAGCAAAAGCAGGCAACTTCAATCAAATTTGCACAAACCTTGCCACCTTTACCATTACCACTAATACCAGTACCAGAAATCTAATACTTATCAATAAAAAGATGTCTTACATATGCATGATTGAGTACATACTACATTTAAACACCGAAATCACCTTCACCAAAGTGCATATGCCATGCAAATTAGCCAAGGCCATGCAGAGCATTGTGGGTAGGGAAACACATACCATCGTTAAGGAAAAAGTCGGGTTCAGTTTTGCTTTTCCTGGCGAGTGATGGCATAGTGCGGTAATGTTGCTTCCCACCTAGAGAGGGTTAGACACACAAATAAACAACACTCAGAGGGGAGAGAAACACAACATGCAGCCCATAATGTAAGTAGATCTCTTGTCCCTGCCCTCTGATTGGTTGGTGTGCAGCATGCTGATTGGTGTTTATTGCATGATTGACAGGTGAGACATACTATCTGTAGATTTGTTGAGGTTTGATACAATTCAACAATCAAACAGAAAATAGGATGGAAGTTACTATAGTAACTTACAATGAGATGCTTAGGTCTGACAACTATCGTGTGACTTTAAATTTTCATTAACCAATCAGATAACTTGTTTCAAATCACGTTTTTTTCTACAACCAATCAGAAGTCATCAGACACAATCCTGATTACATTATCAACTACTATACTGATAGTACCCCAGAGTTTTGGCATTGATAGTAGAGGCTCGAAAGGAATTAGGAAAGAAGCAGAAATCTTCAAAAGCATGGAAAGATTTTGGCAAAAAGAAAAAAAAATTGATGAAGAAGCAAAATACCGGCACATGGAATGGATTGCACAAGACAAGTGACAGTAATTTTGCATACATACATGTACATACACAGACAAACATGCCACTGGATAGCATGTGCCATATATATGCCAAATCTGGTATAACAATTCATCACAATTTGAATAGAAGTCAAGAATTTTTTTTTCTATCCAAGTGCAAAGCACTAACAGCAGTGTTGTTGTTCGTGCATCTAAATTTGAAGCAAGGATGTGAAAAATAAAAGCTGAGAGATTTGAAGCTATAAGATATTGAAAGTAAAATTTATGTTAACCAGTGTAGCATACATGTAAATGCAGCGCAGCCAATGTGGGAGTTACCTGCAAAATTTCAATGGAATACTTCTGGCCAAGCCCCAAAACAAATCGTTGTCTATTCACAGGTACGTCACCAAAATTAGACCATTTTTTGAGCTTGTGAACATGCAGTTTTTTTTTTTTCAACTCAAATTTCTTTGCCATTTTGTCAGCTTAAGCCATGTCGAGTGTATAACGGCACTGGCGACGGGAAAAAAAGAATGAGGCCGGGGGGTTGACTTACGTATGAAGTGCTTACTGATTTTTTGATCTACACACAAACAAAAGGAAAAGAGAGAAAACAGCATGTTATAATAATATAGCAGAATGTACTACATTCTACAGGACGATCTAAAATCCTACGATAATTAGAATAAATTAGCAGTTACTTGTAGGTTTGACATGCCTGCTAAACCAATTTAATAATGTCCCAATATGATAAAAGGTACTAAAGAATTTTGTCCTAACAACACATTATTGTATGATAATACAGCAAATATCGATATGAAATTATTTTCCCTACATGTGGCTGGCTGAATAATAACACATGCTCACACAAAAATCAACAATTTCTGAAAACTCAAATCATGTCTTGTCTTGCACAATCACAGCACATTTCTTCTTTTAAACGAAATCCAGAAAATAAGGGTAAAACAGAACAGGTCTTGCTCTTGCAAACCTGTAAAGAGACACTCAAAGAAAGAGAAGGCGTACCTCCTTCAAAGAAGGACACCATTCTACTTATGTTGGGTCCTAGCTGGTGCTTTTTACTGAGCGACCCTAAAAGGGGAAAGTCATAGGACAGGTGTAAGAGACAAGACAGTCAGATGAACAGGGAAGCAACTGAAATGACAAAAAAAAAATTAGCCACACATAAATCTGCCAACATCTTGCAAAACATTTACTGAAGTTACTGTTACAGTTTGTTTCTGAATAGCCTGGAATCCAGCGGTAACAAGGCTGGGCAGAAGTAGATTGGAGCATGACCTGGTATATCAGTCACGGCTGGATTCCAGGCTAGTTTCTGAAGCATTTTAGATAACTGCAATAATGGCACTGAAGAAAAGGACATGGTTTTTAAAAGTACTGAAGTTGGTTTTGCTCAAATGACTCATTTTGCATGGCAATGTCAAGCTTTTGTATGATGAGGCGGACGTTTTTGGACATTTTTATGATGTATTCATGGCACTTTTTATGGCTTCTTTTTCCAAAGCAAGGGTGGTCCCAAGTAGTACTCGTCTTTGAATTTGTTGGCAGCTTTTTCTGTGTAGAAAATGCATTTCAACTGAAAAAAATAAAAGATAGCAACAGATATGGAAAGCAATGCACGGATGCATGAATGTCATGAGTGTTGTAATGTGATCACAATAACAGTGTATATACAGCATGTTCATATATACCCATATACACAAAGCTAGCTTATCATTTGCAACTGTACAGCATACATCCATCAATTTTCATTCGACTTCCATATACAGCAAGACTAAACTTAAAACAACACATTCTTACTGCAAATATAACAATAGTAGAAAGGCTGCTTCAAATTTTAGATTTTTCTTTTTTTGGCACTTAAAAAATTTAGTTACACAATGGATACAAACAATTACTATTTTAGGCACATTGTGAATGTTATTCACAGTCAAAATGTTCCAGAAACAGTAGATTTTGATAGCTATTTTCCTAGAGCTCATTTTCATACAAAATGTACTTGAAGCTCCGTTCATATGCATTTACTTGTAGATTATTACAAATCATAAATAGGATGACAGTGTCAGTGACACTCCTGACACTGTCAAATTCTTGTCAGACATACATTGCGGCGACAGCTATTTGATGTTAATAATAGAAGATAATGACAAAACATGGGTGGTAGGAAAACGTGACTCAAGCATAACAACTCAGCGAATGATATTACACTGGAGCACACAAATAGTTGCCGTTCACTCTATCATCCAAGGTGATCGGGAAAATGACACATAATGACATGTTGATGAAAGAAGCAGAGCTTTCTGTGATTGGACGTTACAGAGTGATTGACAGTCTTTCGGTACAACATCAAATGATGATGACAAATTGTCATAACAAGTGTTTCTGATAAGAACAAGTCAAAATTTGATAAACCTTAAAAATCTGCCATACCACAAGACGAAGCAATTTAATGTACAGCACATTAAAGATAACAACAATCATCCATAAGCCTGTCATTTGTTCAGAAATAGACACACAAATTTATAATTCGGTTTTGACTTTATAACATAAAGCCTGTAGGGAGTTATAAATATTCCCATTCATCCAAAAATAGTTATGCGAGCTGTATTTTATGCCCATGTAATTTGCAATCCATCAGAAGTATTATATACATGACAGGTTTTCATTTGCACATGGATGCATTCAGCCATTCTTTTGATAAAATCATTCATACAATGCCATATTGCCTTAACTCAACATCTGTGAAAAACTGTCATACCTTGAAAAGAACTAAAAAGTCTGAATATTTTTAAGGACTGGAAGTTGCTCATTTCATATAAAATTCACAACTGAATTGCTTGGTGGAAGATCACTCGCACAACCGTCGTAGACCTCTAGTCATTTTTACTTTGATAGAATTTTTGCTATGAACTAAATTATGTTTATTGTCACTTTTTTTCGAGTTTTCCCTATCTACAGTAGAATGATTATTATGTAATTTCACACTCATGTTGATTCTAAATGTCATAAAAGCCAGTCGGCATCTGACTGAGACGACTTCAAATATTTGCCATATCAAACACAAACCATATGGAAATTGCACAAATCCATCAATTACCTACACACCCTTGTATGGTAACCCAGTCACGTCGCAACTATGAATAACGCTTGTTGGAGCAATATCAACAAGAGACAGGCTGTCTCGCTAAGTCCTATGGTGTAACGCTTGAATATCCCGTTATATTCCCCATATGGGGTGTACAAGAATGTGTCATGTTATTTGCGGTTAAACATATGCTGCACAGAAAAAAAAAACATGTTATGAAAGATGTTTTGAATTTCAAAGTAGAGTTTCTACCACTAAATGAAGTATTCAGGTACTGGACAGCCCAGCATTCTGATAAGAAAGCTTTAAAAACATGACTGTTAGCTAACTAGTGTTAGATTACAAACATGATATTAATAAAAACTGTTTACCATACATCAGACTAACAACTGCTGCTTTGTGTCACATAAGTAATCATTATACATGTAGAACAAAATCTGAAACTCAGACTGTTTATAGTGTCATTTTTTTTACTAAAATCCATGGACAACATTATTCAATTTATTGTACCATCAGCAAAATGCATTTACCTTTAGGATTTGAGGATTTACATACTGAAAATTATATTGGCACAGTATTGAAATCATGTATACAATTGGTAAATACCTTTGCTAACTGTACATCCATCTGTTTGAAGTGTACTTCTATCAAAGCAACTTGCAGGTGCATAAATATGACGTATGATGTATGTGGTTTCAGATATAGGGGCTGGTCATAATCCAGGGGGAAGAGATTGGGTTATGGGGACTTGGGAGCATGTTATGGTCTACTGTTTGTGTAAGGGGGAGGGGGGCGCTTAGTGGTAATCATATACTCACAGAACAGAGCAAAGATGAGTAAAATGGCCAGAAAACCACAGATTACATCAGTCCATCCCACAGAGAAACTACACGCCACATCCTGTAGGAACATTGCCGGCCCCTATCTGCGTCACAGCCGCTGCGGGTACCCAATCAATACCCAATAGGGATCAACTGGTTTTTCCGGGCACATCAATTTTAGCCAACGGCCACAGGCGGTGTTGCTACATGCTTGTTTTTCATTTTACTGCATGTGTCCACAACTTCTGCCAAATTGCGGAGGAAAAGCTAATTTTGCTGATTGCATCTGTTGCTTCCCTGTTTGAAAATCATCTGGCATGTAGCCAATGAGCAATCAAGTCTAAATACTGGAATTGAACTCTTGGTATAGTTTCTGTATTGTTACGGTACTGTATTATAAAATTGTACTACAAATGTACATGCACTGTATTGTATGGTATCGTTGACTTGTACATTGCATAATCTGCTACATTCTCTAATTTGGCTATCAACATTATAGGAATAACGATCAACTAGCAATATCTACAATAAATAATATTCCTTTAACACATTATCCTTCTATTTTCCTTATCGATATGTATTATATATGGAAAAGAGATAGAAAGAAAGACAGAGAGAGAGAGAGAGTAAGACAGGAAAAACAGTTGGAGTCATGTATTTTCTAAGTAAATACTCACAAGTTGTGTGGGTAATACAGTACTTAAAAGAGGCTATGCACAATTAGGGGTTTTGGGCAGGCGCAGAACATGCTGATGTGCGTTATTTGGTTGTGTGGGGTGTGGTTGCCAGAATTGAACCACAGCCAAGGACACTTGTGTAATAATCATTATACCGGTACTGCCATCCAAGGTTAAATCAATAGGCACATACATAATCTCTAATATCTGCAAACATGTGATTTTTTTTTTAAACGTTGTTCACCTACATTGCAACATTTTCTAAAACAGAAGACGACTTTTAAATGTTATCTGCTAATTGAGGATGAAAATGATTGGGATAGATAATATTTTGAATACTTTGGAAATAGTTAGTGACACAAATATTTGACAGCAGTAAAGAGTTGGACATGGAATGGACAGAAAATCTTCTGAAGTTCTGAGTGAAAAAAGGTACCTTATTTCTACAAATGTATACTACACTATTGTATGATTTATAAATTAATTCTGAGCCTGTAACCCAAATTGTGTTTTGCTATGTATATCCTTTTTCTGCAGTCTCCAAAAAATGTTAAGTGCAGTTTGGTGGTGTGCATCTTAAACCCAGGTAAACTGTGCCAGTTATGATTTCCTAAAATGGCCCCACACATAAATGTGATTTGAAGGTTAGATCCACCCAAAGTCAATACTGTCACTGAGTCTTCCTCGTTAATGAATGGACCGCATCCTGGATTCTGACAGAAAGACGTTAGCCAGACGGGTGCGTGTGGACTTAAGTTATTCCCGTATCCAATCATTTCCTAACCAAAAATTGTCCTCCAGTTGTGATTGACCGGATTTGATCCCCAAAGCTTTTTGATACCAATTTTGAAACCTTTTGTTTCAGCTTGTATTATTGAACATTATGGTAGATTGCAGTTAAAATTAAATCAGCAATTACTTGCTCTTGGCCTTAAGCTAAGGATGAAAGATTTTTCAGACTTGTAAAGTAGTTATCTTCATTTTGAGTCATTAATTCTCAAGTTACTGCAAATGGTGAAATATTTTCAGTGGAATTGTGTACTATGCCAATTGCCTTGAACTTGAAGAAAGCACGTACATTTGTATATGCACAGATCCTGTGTGAAAAGGAATAGGCAATTTCCCTGTGTTTTCTCTTGCGTGACAGAGTGTCAGACAGCCATATTGATCTGTATTGATTTTGTACATCGATACATTAAGCTTGAAAACATCACAGGGGAACCTTCCATCTTTCTGGAAATTTGACAGTGTGATAAATTCATGTGAAGATATGACCGAAAAGAAACGTTTTGGATCGTAATCAAAAGGATGGTATTTATGGCAGTCTTCTCTCCCCGGAAGAACCTCCACGATTGATGTCAGTTTTAACACAGAGTGAAGTACAGTTATTGATGAGTGTGCTCCACTGATAATATCAGTTTGACAGACTGCTTTCTGAAGGGCATGGTCTCTGCAGAAACGTGTGTGATGCGGCCACATATCATGGGCTTACGGCTGAATATAATGTTTATTTTTGTCAGCGTCAGGAAAAGGTCAGTTTCACATGGGATATATTTTTTAAAGAGTTGTGGTGTTTTGAATATTTCTGGGTGGTCACATAGTGTATTTATTACAGTAGCTAATTATATTTCTTTGAGACGATCACAAAAAGTCAGTTGTGGGCACAGTTTATTCTATTTTCTTCATTTTGTACGTAGATTTTGTTTGTATTTTCACAATGATAGTTTGTATGGATAAACTATAAAATTGGTCAGAATATTTCAGGTGTAGTTTCCTAAAAGGTCCAATTTCAAAATTACTTTATGGATATTGATTTTAAAAGGCTACAAATTTGAAGTTTTTATTGGCAAAAACAATGACTATCCTTTCTCAAGGTCCAATTTCTCACCTACAATACATGTAATCCAAGCATTGCTTTATTTCCGTAATTGGCTGACAGAAATGGGCCAGGCAAGCCCATATGACTACATTGTAATTAACCTATTTTTTTGCTTGGTCTGCTTTACGTTTACTTTACAGAAAATAATTGGCACCTACAATTACAATCATGTTTTGCAGTCTGGGTTTTTAGGTTAACTGCAAACATTTGGGGTAATTACACTCGACTTCTTTATTTTTCCACAAATTTTACTACAGTTCTAGGCTCAGCAGTTTGCAGTGTTTGTCAATGTATCAGAGAAAAATGTCTGCTTTTTCCTAATTTCGTAAGTGGCAAAACATATTGATCAGTACATGGTGATTGATAGACAGGAGCGATTATTGATCATCGATCAATACTCGGAAACACACCAGCCCTTCTCTGGGGATTCTTACCAGTTAAGTGCCTTAGAGTTAAACAAAATCCAGAAAACTACTTCGAAATTGACTTGATTAGTTTTTGGTAAGGTATTAATAACAAACCTGTCTGGTTACCACTCTGGGGACTAGAAGAAAGTGGTCACAGTACACATGTGGTCACTATAGACAGGATTCTTGATACATGGGAAAATATCTAAGGGACCACCAGAAATTTTTGACAATGGTCGCCTTATTGGTCGGTCATATATTCTTTACCATCATGATGTAGTTAACATAAGTGAATAACCATGTACATGTACATGTATGTAGTTTCTCCAGCAGCTGCAAGAGGGTGCTAGTATATAACATTTGGAATCGTTGTGAGCAGGTACATACATGTACCTGCGTTGGTTGTGACTGCTGCTACAAGATGTGAGTTGTAATGTGCTGCAAATATTTTAGAAGGTGCTAGGGGGCACTCTTGCTTACTCTAGTTCCTACAAAGTGCTGTGTGCATGCTCCTAACTTCTGTACTACATAGTGCAGTAGTGACTAGTACTATACAAACCTGTTTTCATGCATTATGAAGACTGCAGAAAAATTGAATAGTTAGTACATACTGTGTACAAAGGTGAGTTTTCATCGTATAAATGGGACATACAAAAAACTCAACATGCATGTCACTGAGGTTTAGTAAAACCTTATCCCTGAAATGTTAACACACCAACAATGGACATTAGTACATGTACATCATATAAATGCTGTGAAAAATCCATTGATTCCTCATGTATAGTCTGTTACGTAAAACCATTAAGCTAACCACAATATGTGCTAGCTAGGAGAGTGAGTACAAATATCATACACTATCTGTTTGGTGCACTACCTTTCAGTCCCGTACTAATTTTATTATCATGAGTAGAGTTAGGAAAGTTGTGCAAAGTGCCTTTCCCAAGGGCACAAGATCGGTATCATGGCTGGATTCAAACCCAATTCCTCTGGGTCTGGGCCAAACACCATTTCATTACACCACACGACCCCACTTATATTATTACAACTCAGACTAAATTATTCTTGCACCAGCTAAAATTCTGTATCTGTATAGCCGGTATAACCGCCCTTCAGTATAACACACCAGCTTTGCAGGCACGCGGTGTGGCGACAGCTGGCTATATTACACCAAACGACCAGGTACACCCAACCTTTGTTTGCACATGTTAGTTTATAGAGAGGATATTATACAACACATACCTTCTACCTCCATGAGAGGCTGTAATGTCACAATAGCAGCAGACTCTGCCTTACTCAGGCCTTTACTCGAACCTTTCTGTTTCCCTGATCTACTAGGCCAGCCTGTTGGGAAACGGGGAAGGAAAAAAAGAAAAGAAAAACACAAATGATGCACGTACATTCACGCAAAATAAGGAAAAGAAATAATAATTGAGGGTGGTGAGGGTTAGGGATGATGGTGAAGGTTACATGTAGGTTATAAGTTAGGGTGTGTTATTTTTACTAATTATGGGTTCACCACACCACGAAGTGGTGTGGTGAAACCATATTGCTTTTTCTGATGTTTCTTCTCCTTCTCCTTCTCCTCCTCCTCCTCCTCCTGCCATATCTTTAAATGGATTCAGCTTCTTCATTTTAGGGCCTAAGGTCCTGAAATTTGGTATGGAGGTACAGTGGGCAAATACCCCTAGGCGTTTTTTAAATTATTGTGATACAGGCTTTTAGAATGGTTTTATTTGAGTTTTTTGGCTGTGTTATAGCAAATGTATTACTGTGTTAGTCTGCCTTGTTTACCACGTTTGGGCATGAGTCATGACAATGGAATGCAGGGCATCAACCAATAGGCATGCAGCTTTCCTCTATACTTCTTGCTGATTGGCTGTTGGGATTTAACTTGATTAACACCTGCACAGAAGCATTTCCATACTGACAGTATGTCTGTATTCAAGTGTTTAGGTAGGTATTTCAAGCTTTCCTGCTCCAGCATTGGAATGCCGGGCATGGACGTTTTTTTTTTATTTTAGAAAATCAACAGTTTGCATTATGCAATTAAAAATCCTAACCAATAAAGTAGGGAATAGCTATCCAACTGTTGTTTTAGTTGTATTTTACTTCATATTATAGTTATATCAATGTAAATCATTGTTTTCCCTTGTGTTTCCCATTCTTTCCCTGCCATGTCGTAAAATGTGGTGAACCCATCGCTGTATTTGCTCCAAAGCAAATATTGGCCTTTCTAGTTAGTATTATTTTACATATTTAATTTGATTTGATTAGAGTTTAACTTGAGGACTCTACCATTCAATGCTCGGGGGACAGTCAGGAATTTTTTTACACTCTACTTTCTTTTGCGTTGTCATGCACAATGTTCTAAACTACCTGACACCCCCAAACTTTTGAATGGCATAGCATAATTAACTGACGATCATATAACTGTGTGGCAAATTATATTTGGATATGATAACAGCCTTAAAAAGTACATACCTTTGTCAATCTTAGATTGTAATTTGATGGTTTAAATAAGCATTAAAACAAGTTGATAGGGCATCCAAGCTTACACAACTTTTTCTGGACATCAAATGCTATCACTAATATCACCCACCCAAAAATCATCCCCAGGGCAAAAGATACAAAAAACAGAAATTCTGCTGCAATACCATACCCATCAATAAAAGTCATCATCAGTACCAAGGAAAGGCACCTGGAGGCCCAAAATCGATCTTTCAATGATCCATTTATGTTCCTTTATGTTCAAAATATCATCACAATACACCTAAGCCTATACTTAAACCAAAATCACACACAGACACACTGACTGACGAACTAAAAATATATCTTCGTTTTAAAGGTAAAAGTCTACATTCAGTCACTTAACCCAGTACATGGACCAGTGCAGGTTAGGTCCTGCACAGCTGCAATTTTACCTGCACTAACCTTTTCTCACTAGATCAGGTAGATGGATATTTACAAATGATACCAAATTTGGCCTATAACCTATGGGGACCAGATACTGACATTTCAACTTAATTCCTTTCACCTTAGCAAAGCACTCAACTGGTCATATTAACGCAAGCTGTCGCCAAGCAAACAAAATAACAGAGTCTTATATCATTAGGAAATGCAACTGCGTGGGCAGCTTCTAGAACCCTGTACAAAGATATGAATATAACATGACCTTTCAGTCCATTATATATATATATATATTACAGTGTATCTGTATCTGATTGCAAATAAAGATCACGAGTGATTGCCATAGATATTACAGTGTGAATGAAGACAAGAAAAGCACAGCAGGCAACACCTGTTCTTGATATGGTCAAATAAAAAAATACACAGACAAAATACAATTAGCATACATTTCTTATCTTATATTTAATTTATATGCCCAACTGTGAGTGTCTGCCCAGTCCTACAACTGGATGTGACAGAAATGGGTCAGATGGCATACTAGCTCCCCCTAGCTCCCACCATCATTATGGCAGTTTTCTTCCGTCTTATGCAGAACATTCTTCAACCTAAAATTCAGTTTATACATGGGACAGATGGAACAAAATTATGATCTGTTGCTTCTTGGCTCTGAGGCATTTTGTGATACTCCCAAATGCTACCATAGGAGTCACAAAGTCAACACATACAAATTGGTTTCTAATTCACATGATCAATTTTGAACCTTGTTTTTCGTATTAAAGCCCCCCAAAAATAAAAGAAACAGGCAAATCCCAGAGCCAAGAAAATGAGTTGGTATAGCCTTGGCAATTTAAATACTAGTACTACTACTAGTACCATTGTCATTGTTTTGCATTATTGATCAATCTATAAATCATGTTATTTGCAATTAGCCTCCAGACAAGGATCTGCAATAGACTTATTACAACGTTACAAATTGCAGTTACTGTAACCGACAGCCATTGATTGAAAAACAGGAAATCCTGATTGCTTTCGATCTACCTTCTAAATGAGCCTGTATTTTCACCCCATGACATCTCAGTGCATAAAAATAACATCCGTACATGTATGTCTTAAAAGCCGCTTGGGGTAAGAAGGTACATGTAAAATTGTATAATATATACAGTTGTAACACAGGGAAAACAAAAACTGTTGCTGAACAAAATTGTTTTCCATTTGCACCCACCAATCTTTGGCATGTGTACATGAAGACCACACAGAGCAGTAAATTACACACCAACTGAACATGAAACACGTACAATGTAATAGAGAAGGCTGCTTGCTCATAAAAAGAAAAGAAACTAAAGAACAATGAGCTCAAAATGCTACAGCTATTGACTTCAGAAATTAAGGATCTTTTTTTTTCCATAAAAAATGTAATGTACACTTGAAAGAAAGGTACTGATACCAATTCATCTAAGGCAACGTTACATGTAAGCAATACGAAATGGTCAATTTACAGTACATTGGTGACGCACCATTTTGAAATGATATCTACTCCTACCTATGCTATTTATACACAAAAACAAAAATTGTTGCTTTGAAGCTAATGTTTGCTACATACGCACAGTAATATCTTCTAAAAAAACGACAGACAAACCTAGTGAATGCGACGCTCTCACGGTCCGCTTCATTGCAGGTAGAGGATGGCGTGCGGTTTGGAATTGATCACAGCGTTTGTCTGTTTTTCGGCGCTATTTGAGATGAACGTGTGGGCGGAATAAATGCAGGATGGCTGTGAGCTCACGGGCCTGCGTCACACATCGCCACATGTGCCTGAGGGGCTGGTCTAATTACATTTATTTGTTCTTGTATAAAACCAGGAAAAGGGAAGTGATATTTGATAGCTACAACTACAGTAGCCAGGATGTTTACCTTCACATGGTCTTTTTATGTGCACACTTGGTTTCATATATGTTATTGAAAACATAACACCGTCCTCAACACATATTCTGGGCACCGGTGTTGTGCCTTTGGAAAAGGCACTTTACTATTTCTTCACTGGACTCGGGTGCAAATGAGTACCTAGCTTCAGTTAAGGAATTGTCCTCTCAGAGGGGACATAAAAGCTACTATATAAGAGGTCCTGCTTTTGAGAAGAGCAACACCTCAAGCATGATAAAGAACCCACCACACTTAACAAAAAGAACAGGGGTCCTTGTCGGTGTGAATGGTTCAAACCTTACAGTCTGGTCTCAGGTTTGACATCTTGAAAAGGTGATAGTTACCTGTTATGTCAATCCTTTAATAAATGAGGCAAACATCAGTGAATAAATTTGTCAGATTTTTTCTACCCTCACATGTGGTGCAAAAGATATCTTAGAAATGTTCAACGCGATGTCAGTCCAGCAGTTTGACCTAAATCATACTTAAATTGTCTACTGAGGTAACTGGAGGGCATACAGGTCATTTACCCAAACATCGGAGAATATGTCAGGTATACGTGTACTTCCGGAAAAACATTTCTGTTACATGTATTTTCCCTGTATATACATAAATGAGGATATTACTTGAGAATGGTAATTTTTTAAAGGAAAATGCACAAATCAGGCTGGGAAAAATCACCAAATGCAAAAAAAAAATGCAAGAACATGTAGCACAAAGTGATGACATAGGATAAAGTTAAAAATCAAATCCTTTTGAAATCTTGAGCTATGTAAAGTCTATAGTGGTAGGGAGTGACATACTCCTGGAGCAACCAAATTTGATGTGGTTTTATCTTAATTTTGCTTCTTCTAAGTGCACAAAATTTTACACAATTCGAAATTCACAACCCCCATGCACACCCCTGTAAATCATATGGCCAAACCTTTTACATGTACCACTGTCTTAACCATAGGTGAGAAAAGCCCCATTTAATAGCAGGGAACACAGCAGAAGAGAAGGATCTATCAACACTTCCAGCACAGCCTTCTGACACAGACAGGACATATATCATGTCTACAGGCTAGAAAAACAGACTGCAGCCTTAACACTCTGACTGATGACAGATTCCATGCTACTGTAAGTTCTCTAAGTTTGCGAAGACTAAGAGTAAATGTTTTGGAAGTTTGAGGTTACCCAGAAAACCATGAACTTCAGCGCACTGCAAAAATGGCAAAATCTACAAAACAGTATTCTAGGTTGACACTTGATCACAACTCGGATAAGACTTTCAGATCAAAATTGAAGGTTATCAGTTGCAGGTGACAAAAGGTAAAAATGTTCCACACAAAACACACACAGTTCAGATACCAGTGGTATCATGTTTTAGGAAAACCCTCCCATTAAAATGTATCACGCAATGCTTATCTGTTGGGTTCTAGATTACGTCTGATCGGAACTTTGCCAGACAATGTTTTCCTCAGGTTAATCTGGTACTGCCACCTGGGACCTAACAGGTCAACCACTGAAGTTATTTTCTGACAAAAACTCTTTGGTAGTGTCACCTCTCATCATTCCACCATATACATGTACCCTAACACTGTCAGTTAAAATATAAGAGCAAAAATTTACAGAGATATGCACATGTACCAATGTTATCCCCGGGGCATGCAGACTTCAGACATCCAGGTGTTCAAGATATTCTTGAGAAGCAAAGTGGAATTATGAGATTCCACGTAAAATGCTTTGCAAAGGTAATACCTTTCACTCGTTTCAGTTCACAATTTCTTTTTAATCCCAGAACCAACAAATCAAATTGATGTGGCCTCAGAGAATGTCTTTCTAATGAGACAAGTCTAGACAGATGGGTAATCAGTCACTGTACAGTGATGTAAGTTTGCTGTAGGGAGAAATTCAAGGTGTTTGTGGATAGATTGTCAAGTTCAAAGTAAAGTGGGGGGGGAGCAGAAAGCCTCTAAGAATATTTCACAAGTACATTTAGCCTCTAGCAGGCTTCTGAGGTAGCAGAAAAGAGTAGAAATTGATAAAATAGACTGAGATAACATGGTAGGGGAGTACAGTATAGTATAGTATAGTACAGTACAGTAGAAGACTAACTCCCCTGGCATGTTATCTGTCTATTTGGCCAATGTCTTAGCTTTAACTCTTTCCAGCCACTTCAGCCTGGTAGAGGCTAAATTTACAGACCATATCTCTGACTAGTTGATATACAGTGTTTGAAAAGGTTTCTTCACCAGGGGTCAACCCAACTGGCCTTCATCAGACATGGGTCAAAAACACAGCTGACCTTTCTATTGGTTAATTGTAGCCTTTAACTGAAGAAGCACTAACATTTCCCCAGGTGTCTTGACCCTCTAACACTGAAATGAAGTGGAGAAACAAAGCCTTTGGTCTTAATGTGTTACAGTAATAATAATATATACTAACTAGAATTCCGAGATCTCATACCTCCATGAAATATGATCTTGATATGTAAATGTAAATTTCTTCTTTAATTGTGGAAATGACCTCTGCATTAACATGATATATGCATCGTGATGTATGTTAACTTTTGATTAACTTACAGATGTCCCAAGTATGACATTCTCATCATTCACCATTACGAAATCATAGAATTTTCGCATTAATTATGCAAATTAGGTCATCATTTGCATAATTAGTATCTGTTGAAGTTCCGCCTGCCATAGGTTACATACATTACATGTATGTAAGTAGTATAATGTAAAACACTGTAATTATAGAATTTCCTCATTAATTATGCCAATAAAGTCCTCATTTGCATAATTTGCATTTACTTATGTACATCTCTCTCTCAGCTACCTACACACCAAAAATAACGAAAATATGTTGTTCCTGTCTGGACTTTTCGCATTAATTATGCAAATTAGGTCATCATTTGCATAATTAGTATCTGTTGAAGTTCCGCCTGCCATAGGTTACATACATTACATGTATGTAAGTAGTATAATGTAAAACACTGTAATTATAGAATTTCCTCATTAATTATGCAAATAAACTCCTCATTTGCATAATTTGCATTTAATTATGTACATCTCTTTCTCAGCTACCTACACACCAAAAATAATGAAGACATTCTCATCATTCACCATTACGAAATCATAGAATTTTCGCATTAATTATGCAAATTAGGTCATCATTTGCATAATTTAGTATCTGTTGAAGTTCCGCCTGCCATAGGTTACATACATTACATGTATGTAAGTAGTATAATGTAAAACACTGTAATTATAGAATTTCCTCATTAATTATGCAAATTAAGTCCTCATTTGCATAATTTGCATTTAATTATGTACATCTCTCTCTCAGCTACCTACACACCACAAATAATGAAAATATGTTGTTCCTGTCTGGACTTATTGGCTTTTAAACATTTCACCAGAAAGTGCCCTGCAGTTCCAGAACAAGCCGCTAGGGGGCCCAAACTCATGTGACTTCTTTCCAAGCACGAGAGCTACCATCCATCAAAATTTCATGACCCTAGCATGTCCAGATCGCGAGATATCAAAACCGGAAGTTGCGCTGCAGTACCAAGGGAAGCCACTAGGGGGACCAAAATCTAATCATTTCCAGTTTTCGTCACACCCTACCAACACACCAAGTATGAAACCAATCCATCCAGGCGTTCTTGAGTTATCTTGTTGACCAACAGACGGACAGAAGGACAGACGGACAGACGGACAGATAAACGCAACTGAAACTAGAATTCCG
>NW_017802380.1:4080478-4081874 GCF_001625305.1 Branchiostoma belcheri | reverse complement strand
TATAGATAATCATAGTATGATTTCACAACAGTGGAAGCATTGGGATGACAAGCTAGACGACAAGTATCATGTTAGACAAGTGTCCAAAAATTTTCTGAAAATCATCCCAGTACCAAGAAATTTAATTGGAATGGCCTGAGTATAAATTAAGCATAAATATTTACATATCTTAACAGCCGGACATTGTAAGCATAAAAACTAAAACAAATTTGAGACTGAAGTAAACAAAAACGACAGCGAACAGTGTCACTGCGATGTGACCCTTGACCTATAATAGGGGACCGTCCATTCTTCAACAAGGCAGGGGTGACACGTATTCTTCCGTGCAGCGAGCTTTCGTTGCGCGCAGCGAGGTCGCCGAGGAATCTCTTTCTGTGCAGGCGTAAGGAAGCTCTTGGCAGGCACGACGCAGGTATTCGTGCGCAGACGAGGAAGCTCTTTCTGTGCAGGCGTGAGGAAGCTCTTGGCAGACACGACGCAGGTATTCGTGCGCAGACGAGGAAGCTCTTTGCAGAGATGACGCAGGTATACGCGCAGTCGACGCAGGTGTGCGCGCAGGCGACGCAGGTGTGCGCGCAGACGACGCAGGTTTGTCCTTGTCGGCCACGGTAGGAAACACCTGACTGAAAGAAGATTTCAACATGTATATGTAACGGTATTTAAATGTCTGAATGGCTTGATGCCTACATACATATCTTCTACTTTCTTGCACAAATATAATCTATCACACCAGACAGACTACTAAACTACACTTACCAAAATACAATACCTCAACTGGTCAGCGAGCACACGGGTGCAAGGTACTTCAATAGACTACCAGCAAAAGTAATGCTTCGGTCCCAATTGAAAAAAGGGGCCCTGACGGGTAGTTCCCGGGCTGTTATATGGCATTTTCGGCCGTGACCCCTACGTGGCCCCGCAGGACACCCTGCGGCTACCGGGCTATTTTTGGGCCCGGCAGTGACCCGAGGAGAATTTAATTCTGACTTAAATTCTACCCGGGTCCCGCTGACAAAAAGACGCCGTGACCGAGCCGTGAGAACACCGACAGGTACCCCTCCGGTTGCCGGCAGTCCACCGGGACACATTTGTTACGTCACAGACCAGATGAACAGAATAAAGGTGTGTGCTTCGGAAACTCGGGTAAAATGTGTGACGTCACAGATCAAATGATCACAACAAAAGCGTGAATTCTGCACTACGTATAGGTCAGTACAAGACATCGTCAAAGAATCTGACGGGTGCCTGCCGGAGACCGACCAAAGAGGGTGACAATTTTTGTAACAAAATGCTACTGAAAGAAACTTTTAAATTGTGACCACGACAGCCGATGCCGCCCGAACTCCTGAGCCGGACCGGGGCCGGCCGGGGCTACATCCCGACGGGCATCGCGCAA
>NW_017802380.1:4061428-4080428 GCF_001625305.1 Branchiostoma belcheri | reverse complement strand
CCAGAACAAGCCGCTAGGGGGCCCAAACTCATGTGACTTCTTTCCAAGCACGAGAGCTACCATCCATCAAAATTTCATGACCCTAGCATGTCCAGATCGCGAGATATCAAAACCGGAAGTTGCGCTGCAGTACCAAGGGAAGCCACTAGGGGGACCAAAATCTAATCATTTCCAGTTTTCGTCACACCCTACCAACACACCAAGTATGAAACCAATCCATCCAGGCGTTCTTGAGTTATCTTGTTGACCAACAGACGGACGGACAGACGGACAGACGGACGGACGGACAGATAAACGCAACTGAAAATATAACCTCCATGACACATTTCATGGAGGTAAATATAACCTCCATGACACATTTCATGGAGGTAATAAGATGGGCCTTCCAGTTGAGGTGACATTTTGTACATTTTATTAAGTCATCCTGCCTTTTCGTCTAATAATATTTGAAGAGCTGTACGAACTTCTTGAGAAGAGTAGGGATGACCGAGTGCAATGAGGGCTACAAAGTACAGATAGTAATATATGTATCACACATTAGCAAGGGTGTCATGGGTCGTACAGGCTTGTCTATATTTGGGCCAGAGAAATGTAAATAGGTCCCGATGCCATGTGACTTGTCTGTCTGGTAAGTGTGACCAACATAAGGTCACCGAATGTTGGCTGTGATTCAAATGATTGTGATTCAAATTCCGCAATAACAAAAACAAAATTCACAGCCACTTTGTACAATTACCGGTGTCAGATGTATGCATTCAACTGTACCAGATAAGCCTCCATCCCCCTTCAGACTATACTATTCTTTAGCATATATACAGTCTTCAAATACTATATTGCAGCCATGGTTTATGCACCCACAAACATTTACTCTGGCGTCTACTGTTACTACTACAGTTTCAACTGTAAACTTGACAACAAAAATACCGCTAACTCTTCACTCGTTACATTTTAAGTGTTATACTTTACATGATTTACAATATCTGGTATCATTTTCACCGCTCAGACTATGGGCATTTCTGAGGTATATCACTTTCCCCAGGACGACCTTGACAGCTTCATCCCAAGGTCACAAGGTGGAACCTGCAGAATGGAACCCCCCACTGCTTATTGTCAATCCAGTAACACCCCATCCATCACCCATCAACACTGTGTACAGAAGTACCTTCCAAAAATGAAGGACTTTCATAATTATTTGCTTCCATTTTAGTATTTTGGACTGAGGATTTAGGCTATATGGTTGGGAGGGTGTTGGCCGAAAATATTGAAATAATTTTTTTTTACGGTTGAAAATCTGTACAGTTTTTTGGGGGGCCATTTTCTCTGCCAGCTTTTCTTTGTGTTTAGCTATTACCCTTGTGCATCTTTAGATGTAGTTTTTATCTACAATTCTTCCTCTTGGCATGGATGTCAGAGATTGGTACAAGACTACTAGAAAAATGGTATTCAAGTACATTTGTATAGTCTGGCCTTGCACCCAAATTTCATCACTTCAGGGACCTCCCTAAACAATGGAGCAGTGGAGCTCCTCCACCCAGTCCTTATCTCAGCTCCACCCTGTTAATTTTCAAAACTAGTGTTTTTACACCCTTTTCCAGGGTTCTTTGGTCAAATTTACCGATATTTCGCACCCTCCTCCATTCTGTCCTAAATTTCTGGGGAGATCCCTGCACTTTGAAAGTTTCTATCACATTTTGGCCACCAAATTTTGTGTTAGCTATAGCTACATCTGGGACCACTGCCAACATGGCCTCGGGCCAAAGTATTGTAACATGGAAGTGACATGAAGCTAACAATGTTCTCAGCTTAGCCATGTGTTTTGTCACTCAGAACAACATTCAATATGATTAACTATTCTGCCATGCATTTATGCATGACAAAGGCAACAAAATCCACACTTCCCATATCCTCCATGTTCTGTACAACAGTATCCCACCAATACTATTTGTATGTCCCCTTAAAATATTGTGTAAATTTATTTGCCTCAACCTCTCTATATATTTTCCCACTATTATCTGGCAAACATGACTCCCAGGCCAGCAGCTTTTAGAACCTAACTTCCTGTGTCTGACCTTTTGTGGGCTTAGTTAGGTAATTCCACAAACCTAAGTGCTGTCACACACAAACAGACAAGCACACCCAAAACAATACCTCAGTGCACTGGGGTAAAAATTCTGACTGAGAACCAAGGAACTAAATTGTGGGGCCTCAACTGACAAGAGTAGTTTACACTAAGAGACAGCCAAAGGGCCAAAGGTGTCTCCACCAACATATACATGTCTGTATAATAAATAGGCCTCTAGAAAGAATTCTGAAAGGTTTCCTTTCAACAAAACACTGGGAGGCATTCATCTGTCCAGTTGTCATGGTTTCTTAAATTTGATATTCCACACAAGTACATGCTATTTACCTCCACAGGATGTTTCATTTCACCAAGTTGTGGTTCTTTGATGTACAGAACTTGGCCCAAAACTACACAATTAAAATGATGATTCCTGACTGCCAAAAATAGAGGATATTTCATTTCAATTGGAAACTTACCAAGCTGTCATTTTTTATGTATGGGTTCTTGACCCAAAGCTACACAATGAAAATGATGGTTTGTAAATGTTGCCAAAAATAATCACTACTTGAACTTGAAGCACCGATTTTCATTTAGCTTTCAAACCAAACAAGTGAACGTATTCATGAATCAAGTCTTTCCTCAAAATTTCTTCTTTTGTTTGTGAAGTTATTTTTAAGTACCGGTAGTTCTTTAAAATCTTCAAGTGGTTGTCATGTTTCAACTTTCATGACAATTATCTGGCACTTGGGTATTCAAACAAGTGTGTCAGGAAGCCCCTTATCAAAGCCATCTTTAAGGTCACCACCTCTTGCATACCTGTCAGGAGTTTAAACGATCCACCTGTGCACCCAAAATCCATTGTTTTCCCTACCATTTGCCTTGGTATGCTGAAAATGTTAACCGTCACAAATTTGAAACATTGCCGCTGAAAACATTCGTTCACCTATGAAATTGCCAGAAACCTAAGCTCCGAAAAATCTACCTTTTCTCTTCAATTACTGTAATTGCATTTACTTTCGCTGTGGATTAATATTCTCACAGCTTTTTGCAGTATCCGATTAAAACACAATCATGCTATTGTAAATATGTGATTCCACTATACAACAGAATTGTTTCAACAACCGTACACGTGAACTTCAAATACAACCAATTCTTCTTTTTCCTTCACACCGCAAAATAAATCCACCCGTGAAATGGTTTATGCATTTACTATAACTCAGCATGCCTGACCTAAGCTAAAATTCCTATCACCATATTTTACAATATTTGAAAAATATCATTGCACATACTGGCATGATCCTCAAAAACTGCCAGAATAGCTAAGAGTGGCTTAGATTTCATCCGTGTATCATGACTGCCCCGCAGCTACGATTATGAACTGGTATGCAGGGTTATATAACATCCTTCTAAAAGGTTACCTTGGAAAGCAGGGATCAGTTGGAAATGCCAGGGCTAAAAAGGAACCATAAGTCTCTCTAAATGGCTCCCCTTTAGGTGGATAATAGGAAAGTGAAACTGATAGTCTTAGTAAAATAAAAGGTTAACAGATACCCCACTTCAGAGGGACATGTGGGATAAGTGCTGTTCAAAGCCCGCACACATCGGACAGTTGTATCCAAATAAGAAACAAGTCTATGCATAAATCCATATTAAAGTTTCAAAACCTCTTGCACAAGATTTGTTTGGTTTCAAAGAATTATGTATCTTGACCAACCACAGGAAAACAATAGGATTTGAACATCTAGAACATCAAGATACATGGACAGTAGATCTGATGTGTAATGTTGATACTGAAAAGTATCATTTTGAGCTATCTGTTTTCAAAGAGGAACTCACAAGGGGGCCAAACAAACAGGAAGAGATTCAGTTTCAGGACAAAAATCCATTAATATACATGTGAGAGGCAAGTAAGGGTCTGGTCACATTTGAAGTATGATCTGAACATAGGAGAAAGCAGGCCGATTTACATGCAGGAAAAATTTGATGTACAGAGTTTTCACTGTCAGTTTTTGACCCCATCTAAATCAGGACTAACAGGCCTGTCACATTTGGTGTATGATCAAAAACTGAGAGAAGCAAGAAGCCTTGGGACAGTTGGTTGGTTTTCCTTTGGTGTGTGTATAAGCGTGTGTAAGGTTGATGACTCAGCAGATATTCAAACCCGGACCTCTTGGTTCTGAGCTGAATACTCTGCAGTTACTCCACACGACCCCACATTGCCCAGGTGTCATGAAAAAATTAGCTGTCTTGTTAGTTGTTACCAAAAGTCTCATTCTGTCTTATAGAACTTGAAGATAGATCCTTGGACTGTCACTGCCTGCTTTGAAATTCTACTGCATCAAAAGATTTAACATTCAGATTACACTCAACAACTATACATTCTCTGAATGCATCAATTAACATACCAGGCTTCTCAAGTAATTGTAGGTAGACACATTTCTGGCAAAGACATGTACACCACTTCCTGATTTGTCTAAGAATTTGAGCTTTTTTTTACCACGCTACTCAATTTACAAAACAGCTTTCAATCATTGATATCAGGAGCTACAGATTCCAATCCAAGGACTGCACAAGGATTTCATCGGTATGTTAAAGAGGAAAAGGAAGATCAGTTAAAGTCACAAATGACTTGAAGGTCATCTGACATATGACCTTGTCTGTCTAGATATAACGTAACCAGAAGTCGCTATGGATAACATTTTAAATCAATCCATTACAAATTTTACTACTCTCCTGCTCTCCAGCTCAATTGTAAGATAAAAATCTTATTTTGCACCAAAGATGTTTCAGCAATTTCAAACATGAGGCAAAATGAAGTCTACAGAAGTCCTTCTTGCCAGAAACACCTAAGATGCAAGATAAGAGAAATTCTTGAGATGACGTCAATAGATCGACCTTTAAGATTACACGCCTTATTGTCACCTTGACTTTCAAACCAGTGATACTGAGAAGGACCATTCTTTGACATTGACCTTGGGGTGCTAATAAGTATATCTGATTGATATTGAACTTAATTTGAAGGCTATTCCATTGTGAAAATATGTGAAGGGGTGGTCAGAAGGATTTCATTAACGACTGCCCAAGACTTTTGTTCTTACTTTTCCCAAGCCTTTTGTTCTTTCTTAAAAAAACATAAGTAGCCAACATTCTCTGAGAAAAACTACCAGTATCAAGTTTTGTCTGCAAAATGTCTTTCTCCCAACTACAATTTACTAACAGTCAATATCTAAAAGGCTGTGGAGCATTTTGTAAATTGGTCATCCCAAATTCCCTACTACAACATCAATACTCCCATTCCAATAACCCCTGTAGCACTGGACTTGTCTGGTCCTTTATTGAGGTTGCGACCTTGGCACCAACTTCAAGGTCAATCATTCTATAGACATGACAACTGACCTGTGCCCAGCTGAAGATCAATAGAGACTGTGGATATGAATACTGACATGTTATCACCGAGCAAATGTTCGGTTCACTTAGGTTAATGGTTCTGTTTGTCAAACTTTCAAAGATTGTAAGAGGGTTTACGTGCCTTTTTTAGTGAGGACTAGCAAGGTATTTTACTTCAACGTTAACCACAGCTTTAACTCAACGTTAAACGTCACTGGTGAATCAAATCAGTGTGCTCTTAGGTTTTTAGACTTTACAAAAGGGTTGCAGACCAAGGTTACACAGTACGTGTGTATTCTACATGTATGTCTCTTGCGTTGGTCCAGATTAAAAACACCCACTCTGTACTGCGAACGAGCATTAGATTTAAGAGACCTTGTATTTTCGTGGGCATCTTTGATACGCCTACTCACTTGATACCAAAAATACATTTCTTAGAAAGAACGCCTACGAAGACAGAAGTACTAAGTGTCAATTCGTGATGTTGGGTTGGTAAACAACTGTCATTTAAGACCTGGTAAGGATGGGAATTCCGTGGAAATCCTTTTTCTTGACAGACCCATGAGTGGGCCCTTTCCCACATTACAATTTTGATAGTTTCCAAACTAAATCAATATTGATAATTGCCATATCTCATTCCGCTTAACAATATCTAACTGCAGTGAATTTATCTCAGTAAGATGCATAATCTTTTGTAGGTTCAAATACATCAAAAGATTAAGTAAAACCACATTCTAAATGACTTTTGAAAGCATTAATTTTGAGTGTATGAAACTACCAGTATGTTTTGTAAGAAAGATGCACCCATCTGAAAACACACAAAACAACGCATAAAAACAAGCTAAACCCCACTCAGATTTTTGTGTTGATGTAAACAAGCTTGTCTGGGTACATGTAAGTAACAGACATATAACTCACAGATGATGAGTAGATTACCGGTATATTATCCTGTAGAAAACACATTATCTCAGTCTATATTGTATATCCACCCACACACTTCAAGCTTGGATCAACAGTGCCCAAATATGGCTACAGCAACTGGTAAATATCTGATCTCAGGAAATTGCCAAAATTTACTGCAAAACGGTTGATGGCTGTTGACAACAAAGCTGTACACTTTGTTACTGTAAGTCATCAATTATTTGTGGTGTTTTTATGTTTGCTGTTTTGGCAGTGAGCTCTGGCTATGAAAACATCACACTACAAATATGGTGTCATTGCTGTGTTTGGTTTTGTGTCTAACAAAAACTCTTACTTCTAAGTCAGAATGCTTCAATACTACACCATGGTTCAAAATTCATTTTTGGAAACAGGTACTAAATATTAAGTTTCATGTCAATACGTACCAAATTCTACCTTTCTCCAATGGCTATATTTAGAAAGGCAATGAAACTGAATTTGACAGCGGATGAAATATTGACTATTCAATATATTAATGCTACCAATATCTTTTTCTCCACTGACATTTTGGCCTTGGGAAGATTTTATATTGCCTTCCCTTTATTACATTTCATACAAAGCCCTCCCAAGTGTATGTGGACGAACGTAACTCATGCACAATTCAACATATACCCAATAAAACTATAAAATATGTATAATTTTTTCATTCTATATATCATGAAAAGCCTTGTTGGAATATTACAAAAACCTTTTCCTGAAAAGTGCATAGTGGCAGCAAAAGATGTCTTCGATTTGCCTGAAGATATAGCAGATGGATGTATAACACGTAAAAATGTAACTGTACTTGAGTTTGAAAATGAAAAAAAATACAAGGCACAATTCGTATTTAATGTTTTGTAAGATTCATTTCCTAACTTTGAGAAATGAAATTCTATATTGCACAGCATCATTCAAAAATACCATAAAAACAACTCAAGCGATACATTGTTCCATATCATTAAATGAATGTGAATTGAACTTGGGAGATGTATTTTCATCAGAGTTAATATCTGGAACGACGGGTAATGCTTTACGACTACCACCAAATGCCACTTTACGACCTTTATGCAATACCTACGTGTACCAAAGCTACCACTAGGGGTAATTGGGGTCAACAACCTTAAGATGCAGAATCCATGACACATATGAATGTCCATATTTGGTCATGGAGGACAGGTGCACTCGTACAAAATATGGAAATCAGTATGAAGCAATGGATCCATGTACGGGAACATAATATTAGTGATTCATGCATAATTAATATTTGATGATTGATATTCCTTGGTAAAAAAAAGCTGGAAAAAAATTCATGTGTTTTCAAATGGAATGCTGTGATTGGGGTCGTTGACCCTAATCGGAGTCTAGACAGGGATTAGGAATTCTGGGATAATCACTTCCCAGGAAAACTGATGGAAAATTCAGCCGTGCAGAAACGTGCATGATGTTACAGACCAACACAGCGTTAATGTTCATGATGTTACGTTAGTACATATACTTAGTAAGAGCATGTTCATTTGGTAAAAAATGTAGTCACAAATATTAACAACATTAACAGTATCACGTATGGCATTATTTCCAGGTTGTTTAGTAGTAAACAAAATTGTGGCTTTTTCCCATTTGGCTCATTTTAAAATCTCTCATCTGTTAGAATGTTATCAATGTTTTCCACCAGACAATCCAAGTATTAGATAAAATCTGTTTTTACAAAAATGGAAAATTCACTTTCTGTCTAACAATTCTCAGAATCTGGTTTAACCACGAAATAAGGAAAATCTCACTAGACAGATAAAAAAAATGAGGATACCTACATTCATTCACTCACTCCATCCAAAAACTCATCCAACATCAATTCTTTCATTCCACTCATTCTTTCAAGCTAACCCATCCATTCAAAAACATTTTCAGTCATTCTTCTTTTGCTCTATCCTTTCTATTAAACAGTGGTGATGATGAAATAGTGACCGTGTCTTACCGTTATCCTTGGCATTGCTCTCTTCTATGTTCATACTCTCGGCCAGTTCCGACAGACTTTCGTCTACTCCTCTTCCACCGCGTAGCGTCAGAGACAACCGCCGCTTTATCTTCTTCATCTTCCTCTTCTTTCCTTCCTTTTGTCCTACTTACACAAAGACGTCTGGTTGGTTTTTTGAAGCTCCTTGAAGCTTAATTTCCGACCGCTCTCAGTTCAAGTTCCTTGTTTGTTTGTTTTTTCAATCAATGACTTCAGGGCTTGAAAGTTGTAATACCTGTAAAGAAAGAAGGAAAGACATTCAAACCTTTGTATCATATCTACATCTAGCTGGTCCTCTTTTATGTTCACCTTCACAAAAGGCCTAGAAAAACATACTGTTTTTGCTCCGTTTCTTCTTCTTCCATTCCAAATAAATAAGGTCAATGACCTTAACCAGACGGCTGTTACCATGGTAACTAAGGCCAGCACAACCCATAGAAGTCTTTAATACAGTGCTCACCAACTATTTGCATCACTGACATTGGCATAAACCTGGGAACTGCATAAAATTCTGAAAACCCAAACCATTTCCCATTCACTACATTATAAATTGCATGGCATAATTGCATGAGCTGTTTTGACTTTAACCTGATATTGGACTAAAATATTTCCAAGTCAATGGCACACTGACCCAGAAATACGTGAAAGAAATACATGTAACTTGTTGCATGTCAGAAAATCCGCATGAAGTCCATTGTTATTCATTCATTATCACCCCTGCACCCTCCATTGTCATACACTTTCTCTGTTGTCACTTCCTTCTGGACAGGTGAGAACCCCCAATCACTCAATGATGATTATGTGAAAAGAAGTCCTTTGTTCCTTTTTGGTGTCCTTGATTGGACTGTTGTTTTAGGTTTTGTGTGTTAGCCCTGTTCATCATGAGTTTCTGAATGCGACTTGAAGATTAGAATATGGTACATGTATGTAGTTGTGGGTGAAAGTGAGTATATAAATGCCAATAATGATAGTTAACATCATGTTTGTGGTTGTTTCAATTGGCCCCAGCCCAGTATCATCCATAACCAACTGACCTCCCCTCCCTGTCGGTCGTGTGGACTCTCCTAAGGTTATTGGACTAAACCTGTTATAGGAATAAAATTCCCTGACAAATCGTCCATGCAAATAACAGGAGAGCACTGTACTTTATAACAGTACTATTGCTAAAGAAAACCCTGAAATGATGTTTACAATTCTAGCTATGCATAATGTATTTCATTTCAACATTTCGTGGTCTACCCCTTAATTACTTGCTTAAATTTAGAGCAGAAGCTTTAAAACAGCAGCTATTGACGTAAACAATGACGTCAATGGGTTTCAAATTTCTATATTGTCTAGCATGAATGTTTGTAGTGAAGGTGTAATTTTTGCTGTTGTTACTGTTCTTTTATTTTATCCTTGAAATGTTTCATTTGCAAGGCCAACTTAGACCAATTTTTCAAGAACATGAAAAATAATAGAAAAATTTCTTTTTAAATTTTAGCCAGTTTGGAACAGAATAAAAAGACATGTACTAACTACTGGTAAACACTGCCTCTTTATTGGAAGCAGATATTGGAAGGCTAACCTTTATATACCAAAGCCTGCTTTATCTGTTTATAATTAGCACTCAACACTTATGTCAAATCAATGAGTATGGTAGTTGAACACATACCGATACCACTGAACTAGCCCTGGCTGTAGTGCTTGCGGCCCAAGGGCTATTGAAATAGAAATGGGAACCACCTTGCAATTCCCCTACCTGAAAATTCTTAAGTGCAAACCTACTAATGCTAGGTGTGTGTTGACCTGTATGTGATCCCCATTTCAAACCTGAACCTTTCTGATGGACAGTAGAACAACCTTAATGGAAACATGCCGCACTATCGATTCCTTCCCGCCACCTCCCAAGAATGACCTTTATGTTTCCAAGGAACTCTGATCGTGTGAATTCCATCTAAAAATTCCCAAGAACATCCAAGAAGGCCATGTTAGCCACAGACGTACATCAAAATGTTAAAACTGCTTACATTTGTACCTCTATGGTTTACAGGGGTTTTCATTTTGGTGTGTGTGTTTGTGTGTTTACTTGATAGTTATTTCCACATGTTAGGCAATTGTCGAAGCCAGGGACATACAGGAAGTTAGGTCAAAGGTCTCATTTTCCTGTCTTCAATTTCCTGCTATGTAGACATTAGACAATATCTGTTACGTTATGTTATGGGAGCTGGTGGTAAAATGAATAGACAGAATCAGCTGGAAAAATGAATGAAATATTATAATTTAATGAAGGAACTCACATAAATGTTTGAAAAATATTTCTGTAATCTAGACCTTTTGCTGGCTACGTATATGTAAGCATTTCCAGTCATGACTTATTTATAAAAGGATAGTAATTACAAGGTACATGTTCACACAGTTAAGACACCTGAAACAACCTGGCCCTTTCTGCGAGGACCGACCCCACCCAAACATTGATCGCCGCCATGTCAGATGACCAGACCACTCCATGTGGTTGTAACCAATTTCCCATCAATTGACGGGTATCGACGGCTGCCGTAACAGCTGAATGGACACAACGATCCAACGTCATTCAAATTCATCATGTCAAGTACAGGGGAGATCCCAAATCTTCTGTCTTTATAACCTCTACCTAAAGAGGGGCTGTATGACGTCAGTATGGTACAGTAAATTCACTTATTTTCACAGGGATTCAATTTCATAGTAGGATGGAAGGGGGGGGGGGTTCCACAGTGTTTCAAGTACACGGTTAAAATTATTCTGTAGTACAGTCACAATTTGCAGTGTCATCGTTTAACCTTGAAAATAAGTCTGCCCCAAATCTTTCAAGATTTACAGTATTCACTGTCACGCTGCTGTGTAATGAACAAGTCTGCACACTAACCCACTTAGTGGAACACATGTAACCTGTTAAAAATTCAGTCAGTCTCATCCAGTGTCCTTTTTTCCTGGGACGATCCATACCGATTCGGCGAAACTTTCTAATCTAACTCCGGACCAAAACTACATCGATCCCGCAAAAGTTGAAACCCGCCATGATTATTTCATGAACACCGAGATTCAATTAGGTTTTATGGCCATTCTCTCTGGAACCTGTACTTTACTTCTGCGGCAGAGTAAAGCCGAATGACATGTTTAGAGGCTTGCTAATGCAGTTACCATGTAAGAAACTGGGTCACTGGGATTACAGGAGTTGCAGAGATGGGAGGTTTGGTGCAGCTGACTATCAATCACAACATTTCCCACCACAGAACATGACATCCCAGTTTCTAACTTCCAGGAAGCATGTTGATTTATGGGCCCTGATATGAAAAAAAAAAGTGTACAGTTTTTAATATCTGATTACTATATAGAGAAAGCAAAATTGCAAGCACCTTGTCAAAACTAACATCTATCAAGTCACTTGCTTATATACAGGTTTACCGGTAGACTTTTCTTCACTAATAATATATAAATAGTTTATTTGCAAATTGACACAAAACTAAAACAACATTGCAGCCTTATAATACAATGAAAAAAAAGGCTGAATTATGCAGTTTCAGGGAACACACAATTGTACAAATTTCTGATATTCTGATATCATCTGATACAATATTATTGTACTAATCTCTGAAAGTCACTTATCACTGGTCACTCAGATGAAAGAGAGCTTAACACAGTACATCTGAAACATCTGATTCTTCACAGAATTTATCCAGGTGCTTCATTTACTTTGTTTTGTGCAATTTTTTGGGTAATTTAAGTTCTGCCCGGATGTCTAACCTTCATCGATGTATCAAAATAAATACTCGTTTTTTAAAACCATTTTGAGTACCTTTTAATGCTTGACAAGACATAGTGTGTACCAGTAACATGTCCTTCCTGCTACCATAACGGAAGCATCCTGTCTGATCTCAGAGATTACAGAACTGATAACTCCACATTCTCAAACCCTGACTAGACTTCCTTTCCCTGCTTACCAAAACAAAAAGTCAAATTTCTCATCAGACACTTCTTTAGCATCTGATTGTTAGGGTAAAGAAATTAAAGTGGCCCTTTTGTGTTTGAAGGACAACAGACATGTGTTGTTGACATGTTGATGCCCCCAACAAAGACCTGCGACCTTGTGAAAATGAAAGAAGGTCTTGCCAAAAAAGGGCATAGAAAGTTCACTCAACAATCTGTGAAAGTTAGCCATTACCAGTACTGTACTAACTCTTTCCATGCAAATATCATATTTTGATATTTTTCACAATCATTTTTCGTTCATCAATAATATTATCTATAAGCAAATCTGTCTTATCTAAAAAATGTTACAAACAAAAATTCCATTAAAATAAGCTTAGAACATTGAAAGCTGCCCTCAATATCAATAAACCTTAGATCATCTACAGTACACGTTAGCCTGGCATCCAATATGTAAAAGGTGGCTGAAATGTTTGATTTTAGGGTAGGATTACTAGGAAAGCAAATATTTTCCTTCCATTTGGTACCATCTGCCACTGGATTTACCAGTGAGTAGAAGTAAACCCTGTCCAAGGATGGCAATATTAGACCAGGAAGATGGGGCTTTTCTGCATCCATATCCTTATATCCCATATCACCGGCCTTTGGCATAACACACCAGCTTCGCAGGCATGCAGCGCTGCAGCAGCTGGTTGTATTACACTAAATGACCTGTTACACCTAATCTTTGAAAATCTAACTGTATACGGTGATAACGGAAACACACAAACACACACACACAAACAAACAAACACTCACTAAACAAGGCCAAATAGTTGTAAAAAAAGGTACTGCAATTATCTAAATTAGAGTGACAGATCACAGCAGTTGACAGGTTCAAATTTTATCCCTTTTTCCCCCAAGCTCACAAAAAGGCAATAACCACTTGACCAGCTGGTAGCCTGTTGTTTTGTGAGGCACTTAAAATACAAGTACTGTTCATTTCACGAGCAGCATGTAGCTCCTTTATTGTCTGACAGTTAAAGTCTGTGCAACACTGATTTTTAGCAGTCAAAATTGGAACTTAAAACAACAGACATGAATTTTAAGGGACGTTTCATGAATTTTATGTTATCCCTAATGAGTTCCAAAAATCTGCAATTTTACGTAATGCGTATGGAATTTGGAAGACTTTCGGTGTATCATACAGTAAAACATAGCCAGCCCTCTTGAATTAGAAAGCATACTAGTATTTGGAACCCCCCTCAAGTCACAAGCATAGTCTGAACCCTGTACACACTCCCATCATGTAGAAACTATCTCTGCTTTTTGGATTATATGAGGCTGAAAGATGCGAGGGAATAATATCAATCAGTACTGTCTATAATATAGTAATATGGCGGAGGGGGGGAAATAATATTACCTCCATTCCAGGTGGCCCCATTACGACAGGGGTGAGCGCAGCTAATACGATATTAGTGGCACGATCCATCTTCCCGCGTACAAATCGCTGAGGGCGTGTCGTACCCAGAACCGTGCTTTATCCTAGACCAGGCTCAGGCACAGTTCTGGACAGTCCACGCATGCATATCCAGAACCATGCCTAGGGAAATCTATGTTCTTGGATAGGCGGAGACCATCCAGAACAAATGTGTCTGATCCCAACCCCCTCCCCCCTCAACCTACCTACTTGAGAATGTCCTCACCTCACCTCACAGTAGACCTATCCCCTAACCTCAACGGGGGTTTGTTGGGACACTATAGAATGTCTAGTGAATGTAACTGGAATTTAAATAAATTCAGATAACTTTTTGCTGAGTTTGTGGCACTGAAACCGTGAGTGAAAGTTTCACAGCACAATGAATATGAAGAGTTCCCTGTGTAAGTTTTTTAATTTGCAAGTGAAACTAGCGTAGGAACACATATGCATGACAGAGGTCAGTCTCACTATGAAAAATAGGGAACATAACTTCAATGGAAATATTTCCTGACTTACAGTAGTTCTCTAACAAAGCCTGTGAAAGGATACCCCTGTCCTGTATGTGATAGAAGTAAGACAGATGTATGCTATGTTGACTGACTGATGGCATGTGCTATTACATACCCTGCCTACAAAGAACAGCCAGGCACTATTGTAACATGTAGCTCCAGGCCTCCCTACCATTGATGCAAGACAGATCATTTATAATGCTAACCCAACCGAAAATCAGGCTGTGTTACACAATTTCTCACTGTCAGAGGCTGAATCTTCCCTTACAGCTTGTGATCATTAAAAACGTTTAAAATTCTAGGGACCTGACCAGTGGAAATGCTGCTAGTAGAAGTATGATATTAAATCTTTCTGTCACAAAAGATTTGTTATGCAATCATTCACTTTTCAAATAGTAACGACTTTTGAAAGACATATTTGAAAGTCAAATTGTTCTGTGAGAAACCAAAAACAAGCTAGTAGTACCACATTATCAATTAGGACTAATTTAGAAGACACAATTACTAGTACTTCAGGATAATAATAATAAAGAACAAGTGTGTGTGCTTGTTATCTTTTTGTTTGTATCAAATGATTTGAGAAATGGATTAAAACAATCTGAGGCAATACTTAACAGTAGAGTGCTACATAACATGTGAAATACCATGGTAAGCACTTTAAACTAACCCTATAACTCACTAGCTGTTAACAGTTCACAAAGGTACAACTGCACGTATCATCTGTTGTCAACAAAACTGACAAAAGGAGTTTAACTCCTTCTGAAAGGCCAAATTCCCCGCTGGCATGTCTTGTTTACTTGTGCCAATTGCCGGTGACCTTTTGACCTCTTGGGCATTCTTCGTTCAAACGTTAACCTTCCTGCTTTCTAAACATGAGTTTAGGGTGTATCCTTCCCAATACGGAAATACCTGTATGAATTATTGAAATTAGTGTATACATGTATTGTACTGCATTGTAATAGTATATAAAAGTCTATTTGTATTTCTGGTGTTAGATATTCTTTTGAAAACTGAACCCCTTTGTAGCTGGATACAGGCATGTAGTGACAGTATGGCCTGATTTCCATAATCACACTTTTAGAAATACTTCAACGATTCTGTCGAACCTTAATGAAATTTACTAGCCAGGCGTATGACTGATTCCTGGGCTCAAAATCCAATCAATGTGCTACAGCTGTCCCTGAGGTATTTTATCATTTGCATGTTTTGAAGCACCAGACTAGGTGGTATGATGATGTATCATCTACTACTGTAGATCTTGAAATGTTCACGGTGGTTATATTTTCATGGCAATCTCTACTCTAGCATTACATTAAGTCAACATGAATATGCTTTTTCCAATGGATTACCATTATGCACAAAATCCTTGTCAGTTTTTCATTGTTCCTTTTCGCTAAACTCCAAGCAGATGTAGGAAGGCAAAACCATAATTTTTTCTAGCCCCTCATTCCTCATAAAACTAGATAACTTAAATAATGACAATTTGTTGCATATCTTTGGAAAACATTAGGATTTGGCCATCCTACATCTGCTTGAGGATTAGCTCTTTTTTGCCCACTGTAACTTAAGTTATACTTCCTTGTGGACAAATTCAAAACAACTTCAACTCTCGGTACCAAGATATCTTTTGCTGAGAGGCAGCTGCTGCCCTGTCATTGTGCCTTCACCAAGACATAAGTACGTCTGATTAACCGTTGGACACGGCATGTATTCTAACTGAGACATTCCAAGCAGCCTCCAACGGTTTCCTTGGTCTCTTCTGTATCAAATCGTCCCTTTCCACTACACTTCTACAAAAAGGAGGTATCCATCTTTTTCAACGATAATGTTCCCAACAAAATGAAGATTTTTTTCACATCTTGCCTTTGTAACTAATCTGCATATTTTTTTCCCATGGAAAAATATATCTACTAGCATACATCACACATGTGAAAAGCTAAAAGGAAGGCAAATAATACAATGTACATTGATGAATGTTAGACATCCAGGTAATGCCACTACTAATGGAAAATACATTTGTACAAGGAACTTGTTACTCAAGCAACTGGATTAGGACATTAAAGTAGCATCCACTACTTTTTGTCAATGACTGACGGAATCTATCCAGTTGCTTGAATAACCATTTCCTTGTGTACAGACAACGTATATTACATATCTAGTGCAGATTATACAATTGATTACTATAGCAATCCAAACTTTGAGTACTAAAGAACCGTTCATGCAGTTTTACTAAACTTCAGATTTCAATTTTTGCCCCCCCCCCCCCAGAAACCGGAAGTGCAGTGAAAACGCCAGCCCTGACGCTTGACTACTAGTATGTGCCTTGCGATCACAGAACAATGCCGAGAATTCTAAGGACGATCAGACATTGTTTACACGGCGAAGATGACATCCACCAGTCTTCGTCCCCCCACCCTGACGTTTGGGGACAGACCGCCGCGGCTGAAACGCAACCCTGAAGCCGGAATCCGACCTGCATTCAGCTACAATAAAGCCAGTCTTTATGCTCGGGTCATAAGGTCCCATAGCAAGCCGGCCGAATTAAAATGCAGCCTGGAGTGTACAGTTTGAAAAAACACATTTTTTCCACGCTAGTGCCTATCAACGGTTTATTTCCACGATTTACATGCATGCAAGGATGTGTTTTATTTCTTGACAAGATGGTCTGAAAAGGGTTTAGAGCTGATGAAAATCATGCAACGGGGGGTACAGGAGAAAAATTCTGGAAACACCTCGATCATTTTTTTGCGGTCAGTCTGGTGTGCAAATACAGTGGCTTTGAGTGTTGAACCAAGACTAGCCTAGACGTCATCGATTATGGTGCGGAAAAATGAAAAACAAAGTTGTGGACGCTCGGAGGGATATGCAAGATTGTAAACAGTCCTTTCTTGGTTATTTAAAATTTTTAGTTTAGCCGCACGCGTGACCTGGTCGGCACCAGACGGGTAGCAGTTTGCACTGAGGTCATCGTCTCCAAAAAACACACAGAAGCCCAAAAACCGAACCTGTCATTCGAGAAGGGGGGCTATATTTACGCCAGAAGCACGCACCTGATCGCTCTGTAACTCCGCCCGGATAAAGTATGGAGTCTTCTCCGTCGATCCGTGCCGTTCTCGCGAAGTTGTTTGACGGGAAACACGCGTTGGAGCCCGCTGAAGTCACCACAGCCCTCTCCGTCACTTACCCATCGCCTCCATTTTCTTCTTGCCTTGGCTGACGAATTTCCCAGCAGGCCGCGCGAGGGAAATTACTCCCCAGCTGACCAATCAGAAGGCTCCATTCCTAACCAGCTGTCAGCCGGCCGGTGTTTCTCACTGTTTACCTGTTTATTTCGCCTTTTAAAGCTGGATTTTTTAAAAGTAGAGAGCTAGAATTTGCTGAAAGGATGCACCCTGCTGTCGCTATCGCCCTGGTTTTCGCCGGATGCTGCAGTAATGTGGTTTTCCTGGAGCTGCTGGTCACGTAAGTAGTCGGGAGTCTTGCAGCCGACGTGGCCACCCCCCTCCCCACTCAACTAACATGACTCCTAACAATTAGTAACATGCCTACATGTAAGTTGATACAATATCTAAACAGATACTAGACTCCTCCCCCCGCAGCCAGTCGTCTGTTTGACGATTCACCGCCACCTGCACATTTTGTCTGTAAAAATTTAACGTTAAGTTTCTAAAATTCACTGTAAATCACCGGTGATCATACCATATCATACAGGAACGGGAATGTCTCTCAGGAACTCGGGGGGATCAGGGTACCCAGGGCTAGAACAAACAGACTGTATAATTCATTCTTACATTACTCAATCCGTCTATACAACAGCCAAATGAAGGCTTAGTGCCTCTGTGTATAATGTAAGTGTTGTGATGTCTCTAATGTACTTTTGCTAAGTGACTCGTGTTTACTTTTTGTTAGGTCAACACAATTCAGTTGTACCATGTACTACTGCTATGTTGATTTTTATGAATAAAGTATAAGTATAAGTATATCATAAAATTATAGGAAAATAACCCAGCTATAATTTCAAACTATATAGGAGAGAGGAACCCTCCTGTCTGAAAATTATGTCTGATGTCTTGTTTCTGTCCAGAGAGCATCCAGGTGCAGGGAACATCGTCACGTTTGCTCAGTTCCTGTGGATCGCAGCAGACGGCTTCTTCTTCACCACAAACTTCGGCCGTAAAAAGCCAGTCATTCCTGTCAGGTACTAAAAATGCTATATACATGCATCACTCTCCTAGTGTCAGGTCGCATATGTCGAACGATGGCAAATGGAGGGCACATTCTTGGGTTGTGCAAATGTCATACAAAATTCAGCTGTCTTATGTAGGAAAGATAGTACCAACGTTCTCTAAAGGTTCAAAGTACAATGTATTACATGTAATGTTACAAAAAATGTTTACCTGGGTCGTCTTTTTTTGCTAAAAAGGTTTTTCTCCATAATGATAGTCAGACACAGTGGAATGGGATCATAAGACACGTACGGAACCCATCAGTTCACAAGTAAAGAAATCAATCAAAAGGATGGACGAATGGATTTTATTCAATATCTGCACCGTTTAAACTAAAGTAGGAAGCTTTCGAATTGATCACTGAGCTCTTTTTTGAAACGCCGTTTAATTATACTAGTAGTTCACCAGATCTCCTCAACTACCGGTAGTCATATAGAATCCACAGGACTACAGCTTTATGTG
>NW_017802380.1:4024251-4061408 GCF_001625305.1 Branchiostoma belcheri | reverse complement strand
GGCAGAGGAGGAGTAACAACCAACAGAAGTCAAGAAACCCAACCTATGTAATACTATACGTACCATCCCCCATGGTCCATGTACTGCCTGATGAGTTCGATAGGGGGCTGTGCTCCGTACACCTCCAGTGCCGGCATGTTCATGTCGTCGATGAAGATGATGAAAGTCTTCCCCAGAGGGGGCCCAAACACACCCTTCCTCCGTTTGTCCAGTTTGCTAAAAATAAAATAAAAAAAATTAAAAGTTTCATAATTCTTAATAATGTTAGCACATTGAATATACATGAAAGCAAAATAGCTAAAATGCATAATGTTTACCTTCACATATGGTCTGCTCTGTTAATTCTTATTCAAACACATTCATATATGGTGACAGGAGTCTAAATCCCTCCTGCTATAAAATTGCAACATGATGTAACCCAACATTAGTTACCATGGTGACAGACGTCTGGTTCAGGTCATTGACCTTATTTGTTTGGAGAAGGAGAGGAAAAAGAAACAGAGCAAAAACAGTATGTTTTCCTTCTGCATATGTAAACAAAATTATGATTACTGTAAGTCCAGTTATGTTCACGAATGCTTTATTTCACGAGATGGAGCAATTTGGGAGTTCACGAGGTCTATGACTTCGCGAGTCGGTATTTTTAACAAGGCGTTACATATGTCTCTGTCGGCAAACTTACCGACAGTCGGTACGGGAAATTATCAATCTTTTTTTTTCGGGACGCGCGGTTAGAACATGGTTTCTTCGACATGACACTTGCCCATTAACGCAAACTCGGGTCCTGGTGCAATGGACGGCATCGCCAACAACGTGGACATCGCCAGGGGATGGGATGGCAATGGGATCAGAGCCGCCTTGAGCCGCGCGCGTGAGTAAACAAAGCAGCCGCCGGTCCGCCGCCGCCATGTTTGAACTTTCGACTCGCAAATTTTGCCAACTTCTACACGTAAATTCCTCACGTAAATCATCATTAGTTGTGAAATTTTAGCGCACTTTTCTATAAATTTGCTGGTTGGGAACATTCAAAACCATGTTGATTTAATAAGTTGTAAAAAAAATCAAGCAAACTTAGACCATTAGACAACGCGCTATGTAAACAAAGGCCGCCATGTTGGATTTCTTGTGATTTGTCGATCGGCTTGGCGGGTACTCGGCGGTAGATTTTCGTGCAATTCTTCCCTATAAATACCTGTTAATGTTGTATATGTAGCGTAAAGTTTCATGGGATGTATGGAAATCTTGTGAAATGATTTTTTTGCGTGTAGCTTTGGTGAGTAACGTTTAACCCGTGTAGTTTGATCTTTCGAGGTATAGACAAAGACCCACGCCACGCTATCCCGCTTGGTTCTATTTTTTGCCGATTTTCCGTACCGTAAATATTCTGCTTAACGTCGCTTGTACACGACAACTTTTCACCGATGTATGTTGTAAAATTCCGTATGTACGATGTTGCACATGTTTACAGCTGTTCGCTGCTATGTTATCGCTAAACTAGCGTTCTTGTTAAAACTGATGTTGTATAGTCGGCTTTGTAAACTTTTACCATTCTTTGCAATTAGCACTTGTACTAGTAACAAAATAATGATTCCGTGAACCATATGCTCATTGAATAAAGTTTATTTGATTCTGAAATGAAGTCTGCTGTTATTCGTTGAGTCTTGTCATTTACTAGTACTACGTAATGTAGAAGTTGTTAGTATAGTGAATAGAGTTGCGACGCACGATGTGTGGGGGAGGGGGTGGTACGTACGGAATGGGTTCGCGAGGAGGTGAGTTCACGAGAAGAGCGTCTTCGTGAAAACCGTGAACTTAAAGATTTCGTTATCAAAAATGGACTTACAGCCATTCCAGGTGGCCCCATTACGACAGGGGTGAGCGCAGCTAATACGATATTAGTGACACGATCCATCTTCCCGCGTACAAATCGCTGAGGGCGTGTCGTACCCAGAACCGTGCTTTCTCCTAGACCAGGCTCAGGCACAGTTCTGGACAGTTCACGCATATCCAGAACCATGCCTGGGGAAATGTATGTTCTTGGATAGGCGGAGACTATCCAGAACTGTGTCTGATCCAACCCCCCTCCCCCCTAAATCTACCTTCTTCAGAATGTCCTCACCTCACCTCATCTCACCGTGGACCTATTCCCTGACCTCATTGGGGGATCGTTGGGACACCATAGAATGTCCAGGAAATGTAATTGGGATTGAAATAAATTCAGATAACTTTTTCAGTGTTTGCTGAGTTTGTTGCACTGAAACCGTGAGTGAAAGTTTCACAGCACAATGAATATCAAGAGTTCCCTGTGTAAGTTTTTAATTCACAAGCGAAACTAGCGTAGGAACACATGACAGAGGTCAGTCTCACTATGAAAAATAGGGAACATAACTTCAAAGGAAATATTTCATGACTTACAGTAGTTTTCTAACAAAGCCTGTGAAAGGATAGGCCTGTCCTGTATGTGATAGAAGTAAGACAGATGTATGCTATGTTGACTGATGGCATGTGCTATTACATACCCTGCCTACAAAGAACAGCCAGGCACTATTGTAACATGTAGCTCCAGGCCTCCGTACCATTGATGCATGCAAGACAGATCATTTATAATGCTAACCCAACCGAAAATCAGGCTGTGTTACACAATTTCTCACTGTCAGGGGCTGAATCTTCCCCTACAGCTTGTGGTCATAAAAAACGTTTAAAATTCTAGGGACCTGACCAGTGGAAATGCTGCTAGTAGAAGTGTGATATTAAATCTTTCTGACACAAAGGGTTTGTTATGCAATCATTCACTTTTCAAATAGTAAGGACTTTTGAAAGACATATTTGAAAGTCAAATTGTTCTGTGAGAGACCAAGAACAAGCTAGTAGTACCACATTATCAATTAGGACTAATTTAGGAGACACTAGTACTTCAGTATAATAATAATCAAGAACACTCAACAAGTGTGTGTGCCCGTTATCTTTTTGTTCGTATCAAATGATTTGAGAAATGGATTACAATAATCTAAGGCAATACTTTACAGTCAGTAGAGTGCTACATAACATGTGAAATACCATGGTAAGCACTTTAAACTAACCCTATAACTCACTAGCTGTTAACAGTTCACAAAGGTACAACTACACGTATCATCTGTTGTCAACAAAACTGACAAAAGGAGTTTAACTCCTTCTGAAAGGCCAAATTCCCGGCTGGCATGTCTTGTTTACTTGTGCCAATTGCCGGTGACCTTTTGACCTCTTGGGCATTCTTCGTTCAAACGTTAACCTTCCTGCTTTCTAAACATAAGTTTAGGGTGTATCCTTCACAATACGGAAATACCTGTATGAATTATTGAAATAAGTGTATACATGTATTGTACTGCATTGTAATAGTATATAAAAGTCTATTTGTAGTGTTAGATATTCTTTTGAAAACTGAACCCCTTTGTAGCTGGATACAGGTATGTAGTGACAATATGGCCTGATTTCCATAATCACACTTCCAGAAGTACTTCAACGATTCTGTCGAACCTTAATGAAATTTACTAGCCAGGCGTATGACTGATTCCTGGGCTCAAAATCCAATCAATGTGCTACAGCTGTCCCTGAGGTATTTTATCATTTGCATGTTTTGAAGCACCAGACTAGGTGGTATGATGATGTATCATCTATTACTGTAAATCTTAAAATGTTCACGGTGGTTATACTTTCTTGGCAATCTCTACTCCAGCATTACAAATTTAAGTCAACATGAATATGCTTTTTCCAATGGATTACCATTATACACAAAATCCTTGTTGTCAGTTTTTCATTGTTCCTTTTCGTTAAACTCCAAGCAGATGTAGGAAGGCAAAACCATAATTTTTTCTAGCCCCTCGTTCCTCATAAAACAAGATAACTTAAATAATGACAATTTGTCGCATATCTTTGGAAAACATTAGGATTTGGCCTTCCTACATCTGCTTGAGGATTAGCTCTTTTTTTCCCACTATATAACTTAAGTTATAACATACTTCCTTGTGGACAAATTCAAAACAACTTCAGACAGATTTCTACTCTTGGTACCAAGATTCTTTAATCTTTTGCTAAGAGGCAGCTGCTGTCCTGTCATTGTGCCTTCACCAAGACATAAGTACGTCTGATTAACCGTTGGACACGGCATGTATTCTAACTGAGACATTCCAAGCAGCCTCCAATGGTTTCCTTGGTCTCTTCTGTATCAAATCCTCCCTTTCCACTACACTTCTACAAAAAGGAGGTATCCATCTTTTTCAACGATAATGTTCCCAACAAAATGAAGATTTTTTTTCACATCTTGCCTTTGTAACTAATCTGCATATTTTTTTCCCATGGAAAAATATATTTACTAGCATACATCACACATGTGAAAAGCTAAAAGGAAGGCAAATAATACAATGTACATTGATGAATGTTAGACATCCAGGTAATGCCACTACTAATGGAAAATACATTTGTACAAGGAACTTGTTACTCAAGCAACTGGATTAGATTTGAAAACTGTTAAGACATTAAAGTAGCATCCACTACTTTTTGTCAATGACTGACGGAATCTATCCAGTTGCTTGAATAACCATTTCCTTGTGTACAGACAACGTATATTACATATCTAGTGCAGATTATACAATTGATTACTATAGCAATCCAAACTTTGAGTACTAAAGTACAGTTTTACTAAACTTCAGATTTCAATTTTTGTCCCCCCCCCCCCCAGAAACCGGAAGTGCAGTGAAAACGCCAGCCCTGACGCTTGACTATGTGCCTTGCTCACAGAACAATGCCGAGAATTCTAAGGACGATCAGACATTGTTTACACGGCGAAGATGACATCCACCAGTCTTCGTCCCCCCACCCTGACGTTTGGGGACAGACCGCCGCGGCTGAAACGCAACCCTGACGCCGGAATCCGACCTGCATTCAGCTACAATAAAGCCAGTCTTTATGCTCGGGTCATAAGGTCCCATAGCAAGCCGGCCGAATTAAAATGCAGCCTGGAGTGTACAGTATTTGAAAAAACACATTTTTTCCACGCTAGTGCCTATCAACGGTTTATTTCCACGATTTACATGCAAGGATGTGTTTCATTTCTTGACAAGATGGTTTGAAAAGGGTTTAGAGCTGATGAAAATCATGCAACGGGGGGTACAGGAGAAAAATTCTGGAAACACCTCGATCATTTTTTTGCGGTGAGTCTGGTGTGCAAATACAGTGGCTTTGAGTTTGAGTGTTGAACCAAGACTAGCCTAGACGTCATCGATTATAGTGCGGAAAAACGAAAAACAAAGTTGTGGACGCTCGGAGGGATATGCAAGATAGTAAACAGTCCTTTCTTGGTTATTTAAAATTTTTGGTTTAGCCGCACGCGTGACCTGGTCGGCACCAGACGGGTAGCAGTTTGCACTGAGGTCATCGTCTCCAAAAAACACACAGAAGCCCAAAAACCGAACCTGTCATTCGAGAAGGGGGCTATATTTACGCCAGAAGCACGCACCTGATCGCTCTGTAACTCCGCCCGGATAAAGTATGGAGTCTTCTCCGTCGATCCGTGCCGTTCTCGCGAAGTTGTTGACGGGAACACGCGTTGGAGCCCGCTGAAGTCACCACAGCCCTCTCCGTCACTTACCCATCGCCTCCATTTTCTTCTTGCCTTGGCTGACGAATTTCCCAGCAGGCCGCGCGAGGGAAATTACTCCCCAGCCGACCAATCAGAAGGCTCCATTCCTAACCAGCTGTCAGCCGGCCGGTGTTTCTCACTGTTTACCTGTTTATTTCGCCTTTTAAAGCTGGATTTTTTAAAAGTAAGGAGCTAGAATTTGCTGAAAGGATGCACCCTGCTGTCGCTATCGCCCTGGTTTTCGCCGGATGCTGCAGTAATGTGGTTTTTCTGGAGCTGCTGGTCACGTAAGTAGTCGGGAGTCTTGCAGCCGACGTGGCCACCCCCCTCCCCACTCAACTAACATGACTCCTAACAAATTATTAGTAACATGCCTAAGTTGATACAGTATCTAAACAGATACTAGACTCCTCCCCCCGCAGCCAGTCGTCTGTTTAATTTGACGATTCACCGCAACCTGCACATTTTGTCTGTAAAAATTTAACGTTAAGTTTCTAAAATTCACTGTAAATCACCGGTGATCATACCATATCATAAAACAAGAGTTCCACGATCTCATACCTTCGCCAAATGATGTTAACCCTTGCGGGTGACGAATTATACAATTTTAATCATTGATTTTGTAAATAAGAGCCTCATTTGCATGGATTATATCAGTTGATCATATTCTCCATCCAATGACAGCCTTATCATAACAAAAAGGCTATTATAGCACTTCCTCATAAATTATGCAAATCAGGTCAAAATTTGAATAAATTATATTTATTGATGTTCACCTTCACTTAACTTCCAAATGTGGCAAGTATGAAATTCGGCGTGCAGCAGTTACAACTATGGAATTATAAGAATTTGCCATTAATTATGCAAATTAGGTCCTCATTTACATAATCTATATCCTCAGATGTTTTCTCGTTCTCAAGTAGATGTCACAAGTGTTTCATAGTTCTATTATAGAACAAAGCAGATTTATAGAATTTCCTCATTAATTATGCAAATTAGCCACAGATTTGCATAATTGCCATCTGATTATGTCAAGCATCACTTAAACTACCTACATACCAAAAATCACGACAATACGTCAACCGGTTCTTGAGTTATCGTCCTTCAAATTTTTTTCAACAAATGCTCCTGCAGTTCCAGAACAAGGCGCTAGGGGACCCAAACTCATGTCACTTCTTTCCTACCCCAAGAGCTATCTACCAACCAAAATTCATGACCCTAGCATGTCCAGAACATGAGATATCAAAACCGGAAGTTCAGCTGCAGTACCTAGGAAAGCCGCAAGGGGGCCCAAAATCTAATCATTTCTAGGTCTCATGAAGACCTACCCACCTACCAAGTTTCATTCCAATCCATCCACTGCTTCTCGAGTTATCTTGCTAAACCACACACACACAAACACACACACACACACACAGACAAACGCTACTGAAAACATAACCTTCTTGCCGAAGGTAATTATAGGAAAATAACCCAGCTATAATTTCAAACTATATAGGAGAGAGGAACCCTCCTGTCTGAAAATTATGTCTGATGTCTTGTGTCTGTCCAGAGAGCATCCAGGTGCAGGGAACATCGTCACGTTTGCTCAGTTCCTGTGGATCGCAGCAGACGGCTTCTTCTTCACAACAAACTTCGGCCGTAAAAAGCCAGTCATTCCTGTCAGGTACTAAAAATGCTATATACATGTATCAAGCACGTCGGCAGAACGTACTGCACCTGCGTGAAACCTGTAATGTATTGTACATAGCACTTCGGCAGAACGTCTCATATAAGGTTGTATTCGCACATATAAGGTTAACATCCCGCCTGTAGTTCTCAAATGTTGTGTTGGAAAAAATATCCTCTGCAACAGGCAAAATTCTGATGCAACAGTGACCAAACATCCAACAAAAACCGCTAAAATCCAGGGTTCTGCGCAGGCGCAGTACGTTCTGCCGACGTGCTCATGTATCACCATCCTAGTGTCAGGTCACATGTGTCGAACGATTGCAAATGGAGGGCACATTCTTGAGTTATACAGATGTCAAACAAAATTCAGCTGTCTTATGTAGGAAAGATAGTACCAAAAATAACATTCTTTGAAGGTTCAAATTACAATATATTACATGTAACGTTACACAAAATGTTTACCTGGGTCGTTTTTTTTTTTGCAAAAAAGGTTTTTCTCCATAATGATAGTCAGACACAGTGGAATGGCATCATAAGACACGTACGGAACCCATCAGTTCACAAGTAAAGAAATCAATCAAAAGGATGGACGAATGGATTTTATTCAATATCTGCACCGTTTAAACTAAAGTAGGAAGCTTTCGTATTAATCACTGAGCTCTTTTTTGAAACGCCGTTTAATTATAGTTCACCAGATCTCCTCAACTACCGGTAGTCATATAGAATCCACAGGACTACAGGTTTATGTGTTGATCTCTGCACACAAAAGTTGAACTCAATCTGCCTGGATGATGTTATCTTGAAACCATCATCTCTCCATCCATCATGAAGAGACTGTGCTCACAGGGGTATATTGTGTAATCAGGTTTTTGCATGGACGAAAGCCAAAGTCGTTATATCTACACCCAAGGTCAGACAGAGTTATATCTCCGTGGACAAAAGAAAATGATGCGACGTTATAAATGACTGCTGGAACGTAATGATTTTCAATTACCGGTAATTTTCCTATTGGCTGATTTCTGATTAGGACTATTCCAAAGTTGTGAGGGGGGAAGGAGAATGGTCCATTTTCATGAATGGGAACTATAATAGTGGAGGAATAAGTCCTATTTTATTGTAAATTGTGAAACGTTTTTGTTAGCAATTTTCATAGTGATTTCTCACTGTAAACTCATCAGAGTCATCACACTGCAGAGTGCAGACATACATTTTGTCTGTGTTGCATGGATGCAAATTTGAAATACAACAGTTACTCCTTTTCCCTCCTACCATGAAATTAACTCCAAGAGTACTAAAATCCATTTACAGTGTAGTGCAGGTAAAATTTGTCTAGAGCATGTAATTTTCAATGCTACCTGCACCAGTGCAAGTATGCAAAAAAAGATTTTGAGCCCTGAGTCAAATCAAATTATACTTTGTGACGACTTGTTTTGCAGTAAGTACGCAACGATGGTGGTGATGTTCTTTACAGTCAGCGTGGTGAATAACTACGCCCTCAACTTCCACATCCCCATGCCTCTGCACATGATCTTCCGAGCGGTGAGTTAACCTAAAGACTGCTAAGGAAGCTGCTTTAGCATCGGATTTGTATTGGTCAGGGGGTTAGAGTTAACTTTGGACAGCAGAGATAAGGTTAAAAGCGGCATTACATGTTGTTTTAAAGGCTTCCCATGCAATTACATGGTCATGGCAAAACTATGTTCAGGATGAGAAAATCTGTCTGATGTATTTATGTATTAGTATACTGTACCTTTTGAACTCTGGTATAGTCTGCAAAACATTTCTGGTCCCTTTTGAAGTAATGCATAATGAGAATACAACTGGAACTTCTGTCTTGTGCAAGGTGAGAGTACCGGTAAATTGGGTACGTGATACAGGTACAGATACGGGCCTGATTGCAGCATGCCCCTTCCTTGCTCCTAACAGTGTCTGTTCAGAGCCAGTCTGATTGATCCACTGCGCAGTTAGCATGAGACCAGCTCCCCTGTGGTACATGTATTACTGGTGTGTCCACAGAGGTGTAGTTTGCAGGGAAGGCTCATTTTATGCACTGTTACCTTCAAATTCAGACCTTGTAGTCAAGCCTTCCAGTAATTCCCAGAGATGACATCATTTTTTTCAACCTCTCTACCAATCTTGAAGTTTTTCATCCCAGAAATATAGGGGGAACAACAACTGCAAAAATGATCATTAGGATCTGTGTGAACATTTTCATACAGTACCAGTTACTGTGATTGTGTGAATTGTTTCATTGTTTGATTCAACACAAAATGTAATCAAAGAGGAGGCATGATCTGTCTCAGCATTTATTGCAGGAAATGTACTCACCTCTATTCTGGGTAATGTACCTTCACAAATTCAGTAGTCTGTTGCTATATGCCAATTTACTAGTACATGACTTTTTCCAGCCATTATAAGGCTTAGCATTGATGGACTTTAGAGGAAAGAACAAATTGCAGATTGGTATGTGGATTGCCACTGTAGGATTACACTACAGGATATTACTGAGAATGGACGACCTGTGTTAACCTAATTTGTCACCATATATGGAAGTGGGACAGATTGGATGGCCTCTGTTAACCTCATTTTCTATCCATATATGGGAGTGGGACTGAGGATATTGCCCCCTAAACTTCTTTTTTTTTTCACAGTCGGAATGTACTGTACTGTATTTTTTTTCAGCCACAAAATGAAGTCCCTGCAAATAATAAAGCAATGTACAGTATCTGCAAGGGTAAACCAATCACAGAGTAATCGAAGTTTCACAGAAATGCTACTGGGATTGTTAACAATTTCTACTGGGAACAATTATACAACATCGTCATTTTCCAAATCATACACATGGGTGTATTTACCCTTGGCCCAAATTCTACATGAAAGGAAACTAAATGAAAGGTCACACTTCCGCTGGAATCATAATGCATAATGTAGTAAACTTTAACTATCTTTTACATGAAGTTAGGCCACACTAAGTTCATTATATAGATGACATCTGCACCTGCATCTGATCAGTATTGGTGTGTAATGTAATCTTTATCTCTTTATCGCTTTTGTAGGGATCTCTAATTGCTAATATGATGCTGGGAATCATCCTGTTAAAAAAGAGGTCTGTATATCACCTTGGCTTAACTTTTGGGAGAAAGCTACATTTAAGATCATATAGATTTGAGTCTTAACATGAAATCTGATCAACAAAAATGAAGTTTGTTAACCATTCAGTTTGTTTTCCATTCTGGAAGAAATATGAATCACACAGTCTTGATTTTTTTTATATTCATGCTCAGTATGTTTTTCATTTTGAAAATGTTACTGTAGAACTTTAAATTTAGAATTTGGATTTGGCAGGGGGGGCCTGCATGAAGGACTGTGCACAATGCACATGTACCATTATTGGTGTCTAACATTTGACTTTTTTTACTGTGGCAGCTATAAGCCAGCCAAGTATGTAGCAGTCCTGATGATCACCTGTGGGATCTTCACATGTACCTACATGTCAGCCCAGTCTGTGGTAAGGATACTTAATTATTCATCTTAAACTTTTAACTGCTTCTTTTGTTAATCTTCAGTTACTGTAGAAGAACCAGTGTTTGCACTCTTCTTGATGTAACAGAAACCCTCAAATTTACAAATTTTACAGTGAGTCTGTGAAGTCTGTGGATTTGATCTGTGTCAATGTGTTGGACTGTGTAGGATGTAGAGATAGATTCATCCGGCAGTACACATGTAATACTATGTATTCGGTGTTGAATGATGTGTGTTAAGTCTGTCTGTAGCATGTATTCAATGTATACTGATCTGTATTTGGTCTGTCCAGGGTGCTGAAAACGAAGATGCTGAGACTGAGGATGAAGGGCTGGTGCAGTTCCTGTGGTGGTTGCTAGGTGGGGTTAGTCATATGTTGCAAACCTATGGCATAATGTTGTCTTGTATACAGGGATTGGGTGTAGTAGAGGTAGATTGTTGGCACTAGGATTGTGTACCTGGACTAGAACTGTGTACCTGGACCAGTGACATAGTTTAGATCAAGTCCTTGTTTAGATACAGGTCTGAACCAAAGTATATGGTTTAAGTACATGTTTACACTGAACTAAAAATACTAGCTAGGTACTAGTGATTGCTCTTTGCAATGACAACAATTTCAACAAATTAGGAAAACTCAGGGAGACCCAGTCTGCGCTACTGTATATCCCCTAGTAATAACATATGACACTGGGGAAACATAGTCTTATACATATTTGTCTTATACATATGTCTTGCATATACATGTACCGGTATCTGTGTTTGTTGACCCTTTCAGGCATAGCCATGTTGACCTTTGCCCTCTTCATGTCGGCCAGAATGGGCATCTATCAGGAAGTCCTATACTCCAAACATGGCAAACATCCGAAGGAGGCACTTTTCTACAACGTGAGTATGGCAAAATCACGACCCAGACATGTGTGGAGGCCCCTACACATGTGAGCTGTAGCAAGGCCACAGTGCACGAGTAGCTACTTGAAAAAGCATCATGATTCATGTCAGTTGAGGATGACAAAAGAACAGAGAAGAAGTACAGGACCAACTTTTAAATCCAAGAATGTTTGATATTTTTTTAACCCTCAGCCATGCCTCCATTGGGCAAGTGGCAAGCAACCCAGCTGGTTTGCGGTACAGATCGAATCCCGTGGATTCAGAGAGGGAGGGTTTAAGCCCTGCTTAGAACAGTTGGTCATAGCGTCTTTTGTCCTTTCAGATGGGGACATAAATCCAACGGTCCCATGTATGGAGGAGCCTCAGACATTAAACCTATGCATGTAAAAGAACCCAACTTACTTATCTAGAAGAGTAGGCGCTACCTGGTGTGCTTGGATGGAACTGCAAGCTGTAGTGAAGCCACGCTGCACTTTTTGCTACTTGAAAAAGCATCATGCTTTTTCTCAAGTTTCTTCCTAGCATACCATGTTTCTGTGAATATAGTCCATCTTTTGCATCCATTGGTCCTCTTGGTTTATATTCCCAGCATGCCTTGCCACTCCCAGCATTCCTCCCGTTAGCAGGAGACATCTACAGACACGCCGTCCTGTTCAGTCAGAGTGGTGAGGGATTTTTTTTCATTTACCGTAAATCTAAAAACTTTAGTGTAGTGATTTTATCACAAAGTCATGACACCATGAATATATCCTCCTGGTATGTACTGTACTATTGCATGTACATGGATTTGTACTATCCTCAGGGTGCCTTGTTACTTTGCTGAAATTCTTCAAGAAGCTTTCAAAGTGTAATTAGTCTAGACGTATATCAAAGAACTCAATGAACAAGAAATCAATGAACGTTTGTTACATTTGAGGAAGTTTTGTTAGGAATCATTTGATTGTACATGTCATTTTCGTTTTCCATTTCAGAGCCAATCCTGATACCTGTACTGGAGATCGGGGTCCCAAAGATGTGGTTCTTTCTACTGATGAACTGTATTACACAATATCCTTTTTATATGTACTTGGATTGATATACTAGTAATTTTTAATTAACACATCTTACATTGCCACACGTTGAGCTAGAAGTGCTATAGCTTAAAAAGACCATAAAAAGTTCAGTTGGCAATGCAGTGACAACTTGTTGGTTGTAGTTATATTCTGCTACCCGTATGTACTGAAATGTTGACTTACTGTTAAAACATGTATTTCCTTGACGTCCCCCTTCACATATATCTGTATCCGCGGGGTGTTCATCCTGACGACGGAGTGTGCCTCTCTCACCGTCACCCTCATCATCACCTTACGCAAGTTCATCAGCCTCATCCTCTCCATCTTCTACTTCCAGAACCCCTTCACCGTGTACCACTGGTTCGGCACCGCGCTGGTGTTCGGCGGGACACTGCTGTTTGTGGATATTTACAACATGATACGGCAGAGCCTGGCAAAGAAGAAGGATTGATTTTTTTATTTTAATTGGGAGGAGTGCCAACTCAAGGATTTATTGTCAGATTTTAAAAGGAGAAAACCGTGAACGTATGTGTGTGTGGGGGGGGGGCGTGTGTGTGTGTGTGTGTGTGTGTTTGTGTAAGTGCATGATTGTACGTGTGTATGCACATGCATGTGTGAATGCATGTTTGTGTGTATGTGTGTTTGTATGTGTGTATGCACATGTAGGTGTGCATGTGTGTATGTGTATGTGTGTATGCACATGTAGGTGTGCATGTGTGTATGTGTGTATGCACATGCAGGTGTGTATGTGTGAATGCATGTTTGTGTGCAGGCATAACCTGTTTGTGTTTATGGTGGATGAAAATACACTGCAAAATATGTTTATTTTAACCAGAGATTTCTCAATATTATTTGTAATTCTTTCCTCAATCATCACAGATATTGACAATTATTACAGTCATATTTATCATTATCATTATTACAACAATGGTTTGGTCACCTCATTTCATTTTTACTTTAGATATCATTTTCTTGATATCATATTTTCTTTTGATATTTGGCTGAAAGGAGTTATTCCTCTTGGTAGGAAGTTGTTTTAATATGAATATTCTGTTTCTGAGGTCATTTGAAAAGAACAATGATTTTATGCATTGAAAAAAAACAGTAATATGAACATGATAAACCTAAATTACATGTATGTAAATATTGGTGGTCGCTTATTTGTATTGACTCAGGACAATTTTTGTGCATTATCTCCTACCTCTATTTGTAAGACTTAACACAAATTTTAAATCCCCATATGTAATGGAAATATTGGTGTGAAATTATACTATGTAGCATGCAAATAATTTAGTCATAGAAAAAAATGGAAACCACACTAATAATTTTCAGTTCATGGAGGATCACTACAATTTATAGCCTGGAAAATATGAATTTGATGATATGTTTTTAGAATTTCTTTTCCTTTTGTTACTGTATATGATGATATAGCATGCAGTTTTGTTTAAGCTTGCCGATTTAGGGCATTTAAAATATTTGTCTATTTTTATAGACCATTTGTTTAGATTATCACTATGTACATGTGTGCCAAACTTTATGCTTTTGGGCAGATTTGCAAATATCTGATTGGATTTTGTTTGATGATTATACAAATGTATTAAGCACTGGTCAATAATGATATGCCCACCTCACCTATCCCTTCACCTCAGAGGGTTGTTGGGGCTCCATGATGAGGCCACTATTTTCCTATCATGTGCATGTGCTTGTAGACATAGTTTGATCTAATATAAAGTCTTATACAGTAATCAGTAAAATAGATGCATTTACCTACCAATAACAATTAAATTTGACAATGAAATTTGATAATGATATTTTGAAATAATTAATATCACATGGCTGTGAACTGTTTTTATAAGGTAGTTGTCTTTGTTCACGATAGGAAAAAATTCATATGATTTACTATACCTCAATGGATTCACCAACGAGATTGAGTCACCATGCTGTGTTTTGTGCAGATCATATGCAATGGTTAACAATACATCTTGTTCAGTTTTGGTAGAAACGAGGTTTGTATTCCACGTTTTTAAAGCAGATCATCCTGTTAGCCTATAGAAATGATCTGGGTAGTTTTCAGTTCATTGTTTCATTATTAGAAGAAATTTTGTTTTGCCTCAGTCAAAAACGGTGATTAAATTACGATGCTCAACAGAATATTATGAACGGTCCGGCCATTCTTGTAACGTTGTAACGTTGTCTCAAGCTTATTGAAAATTTTGGCTGATCTCCAAGCAGATCCTACGGCGGCATGGCATTGTCCATCGGTCAAGTGCCTGATGGTCACTCTTTGACCAATGGACATTGCCTCTCCACCTTAGAATCTGCTTGGAGATTGAAATTTGGCAAGTTTTCAGGTTCGCATAATGTAATGGCGAGCTGTGTTTAGCATATCAAAGGACTCTGTCATCATCATTCAGATATTTGCTCGCCACTTTGGACGCACCATCTCGCCGTCCATCCCTCCTGCTGACCTTTACGGTGCGCCAAGCGGAAGGAAAAGGTCTGTTTACCGGGGAAATGACTAGCGAGGATAAATCTGACTTGCGTCCCGCTGATAACGAGATTACCCGTCGATATTTACGCTTGTCGCCCACACGGTTTTTAACGAAAGGTTGTCGAACTCTTAGTGGAAGTAATTGGTCCCAAGTGTTTTGAAGGGTGCGTGGATGTGCCTTACAAGTTGAGTCATGCTTGCTGTGATAAATGACATTTGCAGCCACTTTTAGGAAATGTCAGGAAGTTGAAAGCCTTCCCACACTATAGCGTGGGGGCTTGTCTACTGATAGTGATATATCATCAACTCCCATGCTTGCGGGGGATTTGAACCTGTATTCGTTTGCTGTGATTTAGCCGAAAACAGAAAAATTACTTGAGAACGGGGACATCAAATGAACATGAAGTCTAGAAAGGATGTCCACATTTCAGTCGTTTGAGTGTCCGGCAGACATTAAGAGCTTTCTCTTGAAACCCCAGATTGTTGTACAACAGTTGTTCAGCACCAAGGACAGGGCTTCTGCGGTTGCATTACGTTGGTTTTAGCCAGCAGCCACATTAATACCAAAAGTAGACTGTTAGAATATCAGTAGTCTGACGATAGCCAAGCGTCTAAGCGACCTATACGCCCAGGTCTTATCCCTAAGGTGGTCCTGTGGTTAGGCCTGTTGACTTTGGCAGACTCCGGTCATATTCTTGGAAAAGGCCCTTTACACCTATTTCCTCACTTGACTCAGGTGAAAATCAGCAGTCTGTTTTCTAGCGTCAGTCAGGAGGGTCCTTTTGGCTAAAACGTTTGAGTTTCAGGAAGTAACGCCAGGGGTCCAATGTTTGAGGAGAGCCACACTTATCCAAAAAAAAGTAGGGATTGGGTGGATCAAACCACACAATCTGGTCTTACGCAGTCCGGTATCATTTTATACGTACTGTATAAAACCAAAGAGTTGCGCCTAAAGGCAGTTTACCGGTTATGCTTAACAAACAGAAATCCGTGGATAACGGGATTTTGATGGACTGCAGGAAATGTCAAATGACCAACACGCGTCTTTCACGGGGTAACCTTTCGTCCTGCGACTTTCCAATGTGCGTGGGACGCCCGTCAACATGAACATACACACACGCGTCAACATGAACACACGCACACCGTGTACACACATACACAGACACACGCACACACATGCATACACACACACGCACGCACATATACTCGTACACGCGCGCACGCGCGCACACACACACACACATACGCAAAAACGTTACCAGAAACATAGCGATTGTAAAAATACAGGATATCAAAGAGGTCCGGTAGTAGTAGCAAGGGTGAAAGCCAAGGTTCTCATCGATGTAAAGTTGTTTACCGTAGCCCAGCCGGGGGCAAATCCGGAAACCTACGAGCCTTTTAGAAACGTCAAAGTGCTGTGCAAAGCGCAAACTCGACACCGGTAAGTGTTGGTTAAAGAAACTCTGACGTATAGTTGGTGACGTGGAAAGTTAGGGGGTCGGTGTCTCTGCGGGCACTGCCAAGGTTCTGTAGATCTGTTCTGTTCCAAATTCTAGCCCAACTAAATTAGGACATCTTCATTTCGAAACCCTTGAACAACCAATGGAATAAGTCAAAACAAGACGATAGTATGGCGGCTGTACTTAATTTCCTTCGATTTAATAATTGGACGATTTTTAGCCTGGATTAGCCTGGCACACTAGGCGCTCTGGATAAATTTGGGGCTAGTGTGTTATGGCTGTAGCATCCAAGCTAAAGAGAAATATGCTAACAATAATGCCAAAGGGACCGAAAAACAAAACAAAAACAAACACAGTTGTGGTAACGCACGTACGGAAGTACGGACGCGGTCAAAGAACGACCGGCACGAAAAAGGCCTGCAGGTCGTTTGGGGATATTGACTCTTCAAGGCCAAGGTACGCAGTTGAAGTCCACGTGCACAGACGTTAACGATTCCTCCAGACAAAACACTACAATAGTCCTGACAACACCGGAAAGGCGGAGGGAGCTGCGCGTGGCTCTTTGCTCAGAGTGAGACGTCATCGGTAATGGACGGGGAGTGAAGTGTCTGAGTCATGGAGACGGGTGAGTTCAGAAGGGGGTGTGTGATGGGCGTCTCCCCCGACTTCCGCCTACTCACAGCAGCAAACAGGTTATGATTAAACACCTGTCAAGGCTGTTTTAGATACGGGGTATACTCGGTGTTAACACATACAGTAGTCGCGTGACTTTGTATCTGTACTGCTACCCGATTGGGACATGGTTTGGAGTTCGGTTTTGCCTTGGTTAGCCACCAGCTGGACAACGTCCAGTTTGAATTCTCCAATACATTTTTTAAGAGGAAGTTTACTGGTTCTACCACGCCGATCTGCAAAGTCGGGCCTTGAATTTTTTTTCTGCATTAGATTGAAAATTACCTGCAGCATACAAGTTATACGAGTACCTGCATCATTCAGAATTTAGAAAGTAACTCTTCAGAAACCACTGCTATTACTTACTGGTATTTCGTTTACACTTCCTTCATGTGGCAATCAATGAAAATCCACATACACGTACTTATATGTATATATAAAAGTGCAGGTAGACATAAGAAATTCCCACATAGCTCCAATTTTACCTGCACTAACTTGCATATGCAGCTAGCATTACGAGCCCTGAGAGAATATTTACTCGTTAGTCCATCTGGGCACACACGGATAAGCGTAGAACATTCAAAACCTCTAAGCTAAAAGTGCAGTAATGGGTGGGTAAACATCATTAGGTGTATGGTCCATCTCCGGTACGGGGGGTCCGCCTGACGTGGGCGGTAAGGATGACTCCGTTTCCCGCTCACCGAGAGGGTATTTAAACCGGGTTTGTTCTCCTACCTCCAAACGGTCTCCAAGGAAAGCCAGAAGCGATCAGAAGCTCTAATTGTCCTCTTGGTGTAACGAAGTCTCCACCGGTAGCTTGGAAGCCGAACAGGTTCAACGGCCGCAACGTCGCACAGTAGTTCGTACAGTCCTTTGCATTAACAGGTGGGTGTCTCCTTTTTTAGATTTTCTTTAACTTAGAATTTTCCTCAACAATTCGAATTTCCTTAGACTGTGTAATGCTTTGTAGATATGAGGAGATTTCAGTCACACAACATCGGGCAAGTTTGTATTTGACGCAAGCTACAGTAGGAGTGTATGACCACCTAGATGAAAAGATTTGCAAGGATTTTCTGAGCAGTGTGTGCCCGATGCTAATAATGTCCACCGAAACACTAGAGCTACAATTGTGCAAAAAGACTGGGTCTTCGGTGAGAGAGGTTTCTTTCCCGTGGTCCAATTCCATCACGGTTTGATCTATGGACTTCAATGTATAAACAATTATGTATACTCGTCTTTGAGTTATGATTTCTCAGGGGTTTTCTAAGGGTTCTCTCATATATCAAATGATTTGGGAAGACGCGGAACAGTGACGGCAGGGTGTTCACATAGACGGCATCAGATGCCTTGGAGAGGTTTTAATCGATGTAAATGCTTTTACAGCATCGTTTCAACGGCCGATCTCTGGCGCGCGTCATCCTAGATGCTTAAGTGTTTGACTTTTTATTAGAGGTGGTTCTGTTTATAATATCTTGGTCTGTTGTCTTGACTCTAGATCCACATATGTCACGAATGGGGTCCCTAAAAACCGTCGCCGCCGCCGTCTGCGTGTCCGCCATCTTGATCCTCCTCATCCAGCCCGCCCATGCCGGCAGCAGCTTCACCACCAACCCCGACATCTTCGACGAGTCCGGGGACCCGGGCCGGCGCACGCTGCCTCCGCGGGCGGAATGGGAGACCGCCATCGCCGACCTGGTCTCACGATACCGGCACCTGATCCTGGAGATCCTCGGAGACGCCTCAAGCAGCTCCACTGGCGCCACTACACAGGAGAGAAGATCCACGGCAGCGCCAGCAACTGCCGCGTCGGAAACAGAAATGTCACAAAGTGAGTACACCCCAGGTCCTAGCTAATCTATAAGCAGATCTTTTGGTGGTTGCATCAAATTGGCAAGACAGCAAATTGGCCAGGCCCAATGCAGCACGAATTCATTGGCATTGCTTTAAATCTCCAAGCAGATTCGTTCGGGCGTATTCATTGGGGCTAGTGGTAGCAGGTGACATGGTCACAGGCGGCTGATATAGACTACTAGTATTTAAAAATAAAAATAAAACTTCTGGCTGCACCGTTGCACTGAGGTGGAAGATCAAAGTTTCAGTGTAATTTCTGACATCTTGTTTTCTTCTCTTGTTCCCAGGCCAACTGCGAAACGTGGTGAACAGGTACCGCCAGCTGATCCTGCGGTTCCTCCGGCGGGACGAGGCGACAGACATGGCCGCTCAGCACAACGTTAGCCGATCGCCCGCAGCTACAAGGGAGACGGAGGGGAAATGAAGGCACAGAAAGGTAACTATATAATGGTTATCACACCGCAAACTGTGGAATATCAATGACAACAAGAAATGGGAGTTTTCAGACTTTGGGTTTGCAATTCCTGGCTTCCTGAATTCCCTCATGTCGGCCTCTAATTCTTGCTGACTCCCGGCCACCTTTGACTTCCTGTCATTCTGTACGTCAATCTTCCCCTTCCAAGTGCTGTTAACCTACTCTGTTCGAACAAACGATGTAAGGTGTTGGGCATCGGGCCTCTAGGGGACAAATCATAGTAAAGCTAGCTATGAGAATCTGCCTTTTACTTGTGAATATCTCAAAATTGTTAGTCCTCAACATATCCTAAGAATATTTTGTTCTTTTCTTCACAGAAGAATGTCGTCCATCAATTGAGGAGCTTTGTTAACTAAAGACAGCCTGAAGACTAAAGAATACACCAATCACATGGACATGTTGGCTGTTTTGTCATGCATGGAACAAACTGGAGATAGCTAGTTTGCTTTAACAAATTCCTGAAATGGTTTTCTTAAAAATTCCCACTTTTCTTACATACATTGCTATACCATTGAATGAAATTTAGAAGTTGTAACTTTGCCTCCAACGGGAGAAAACTTGCGCATGTTCCCCCCGTCAAAACATGCTCTCGCGAGAGTAGGCGTTCAATATGACGGCCATATTTTTAAAAATCCGACATGTACTGAGTTTGGACACTTTATTATCAACATCGATACATCTAGACCATAATGTAACCTTGCACGAACGTCCCAAAAAAAGGTATAGCAGTCATATTCATCCTCCACTATGGTGAAGCATGGTGGCTTTTAAAGTAGTTGATATGTCTTAAAAAGAACCAAAGAAATAAATATTATTTCAGCACATATGATATCCAGTTGTCCTTTCTTCTTTATATATATATCATATCACGTCATGTCTTGTCATGCCAACACTTACTATGGTAGAATTGTCCTACCAAAGAAATTATTACATTTTGAGACCCCTGGTGACTTTCCTAGGTACTGCAGCAAAACCTTTGGTAGGTTTCAATATTTGGTTGCTAAGGAGGTGCATCCATGTAGAAAATTTGTGATGTATGATCTGAACGTAGAAAAAAGTTTTAATGTCATTGTACACATGGCAACTACAAAGCTTCATATTTGTACTTTTTATTGGTCCATGAGAGGTCTGTCTTAGTTGTCTCAAAGTAGCTCTGGGCAATCAAATTTGATTGCATCAAATTAGATGTTTTCCTTTTTTTTGTTGAAAAAGTGTCAATGACTGAAGAAAGTGAACAAAAATTAAATTCTACTGTAAACATCATGATTGCAATATGCACTACAACACTGAGGTAGACTAGTTAATACCATTGCTTATCAAAGAGAGGAACTTCATGATCAAAATATTCATCAAGGGCAAAACAAAGTCTGCAGCATATATGTACAGTCTACATATATGTACCGTCATTTACGTACTGTTAGCTACATACATGTGCTTTTTGCTACATACATGTACCATCAGCTACATACATGTACTGTCACCTACAGACATGTGTCCTCAGCTACATACATGTACTGTCAACTGTCTTCATCCAGAATGTCCATGGCGAAAAGTTGTTTTAATACCAAGAACTCTTTTCTAATTCTAATCAAAGTAATCACTTCATGTGTACAGCTTTAACCTCGAGCACTCCAAGGATCAGACAAAAAGAGGCACAGCAGTATGTATCTCTTCAAGTGCTTCACATGAAAACCAAGCTAATACTCTTACGGTTGCCAAATACTGTGGCACAAACAATGTGTTTCTGTGGCCTGAATTACTGAGGTCAGTCAAGATGCCGTATACAGTTTGAATGTTCTCTCAGTCTAGATGCCATATACAGCTCTCGTGTTCTCTCTGACTTGTGCTAAGACCTCGCTCAATGGGATGCACTTCAGTTCAGCAATCTTCTCAGCAACACACACAGCCATGGCTGGATGGGAGCATGTCACCTTGCCTTGTGGTATCTGGAACAAACACAAGAATTAAACTAGACAGATGACGAATAACTAATGCAAAGTAAATACATATTGTTTAACTTCACACATCTAGCCTGGCAAATTACTACTCTGTTTATTCTTACTCATACATTTTGTACATATTCATAAATGATGGTGACCAGACTTTCCAACTCTGTCCTGCCACTTGCTACATAAAGTAATCCAACACCACTAGCTACCATGGTGACAGAGGTCTGTTTCTTGTTTTGAGAAGAAGAAGAATAAACAGCGAAAACAGAATGTTTTCCTTCTGCAATGGTGAACATAATAAAGAGCTGCAGTACTGACCTGCCTCGGTACAAAGTAGGGGGCGTCGGTCTCCAAGAGGAGCCTGTCGAGCGGGATCCGTCGCACGGCATCCTGAAGCATCCGGGTTGTTGGGAAGGTCACGAGCGCAGTGATGCCCAGGTACATGTTAGGGTACCTGCAACAAAAAAGGTTTGGGCATCTAGAAAATACTTCCTGTTGTATCTTTGACTCATACCTTCACATTTGTAAAAAAATAATACTGTTAGGCATGTGTCGAACAGAGGTTCGGTAACAATCCTTGGTAAACATCTGCAAGCAAATGCGACTAATTGCTTGCTTTGTGTGATTCAGTTGACACATCAGGGTGTCTGCTACAGCACCAGTTACCATGGTGACAGGTCATTCACCTTATGTATTTAGAGAAGAAGAAACATCTAGAAAAAACAATATCTTTTCTTCTGTGAAGGTAAACATGACGTTTTCCTTCTGTAAAGGTAAACAAAACAATAGCTGAACAGTACTTACGCTTCCATCCACATCTTTGCGACAGCGAAACTCTCGGTGAAGCAGTGCCTGTGGATGATGTAATCACGTGGCACCAGGTCCCGCATTATCTCCATCATCTCATCATCTGCCTGACGGCAGTGGAGCACCAATGGCTTCTTTATCTGCATCGCCAGCCGCAACTGCAAGGGGGCAGTACAATGCTGTTACTAACATCAAGACTGACTAAAAGCAACCTGCAATACCAAGTCAGTTAAGTGCCCAGAAGCGATCCATGTGGCTTTGTTCTGAGCAAACTATGTGAGAGAACTCCTTTGTGTTGGATCAAAAGTTTAAACTTTAAACTGATCAAACAACTTCTACATGTATACGACTTTTTTGGCATCAGTCATCAAGACTTTCAATTTCTGTGTATTCTTTAATACCGGTACCTAAAGTCTGAACCAGACTCAACACCAAAACATTAAAATCTAAAATCTTTAAAAATCACTTGGGTCACCTCACCTGTCTTATGAACACCACCCTCTGAACGCTGGGAGGTGAATAGTCCTTGGAATTGTCCAGTCCGATCTCACCGAACGCTATCGCCTTCTCGTGCTGCAAACAGTTCAGTAGGTTCACCTCCGTTACCATGCTGTACTGCTTAGCGCTGTGAGGATGGCATCCAAACGCACCCCAGACGTTGTCGTTCTCTTCGAGCAGCCGTTTCCAGAAACCGTCGGCAACCCAGGACTTTGGGTCGCAGAAGACGGCAACGCACCCCTCGAAGCTGGACGGAAAGTTGGCCTTGCTCATGAACGCTTGGAACGATTCTCGGAAGGACATCCTATCAAAGAGGTAGTCGATGTGGCAGTGGGAGTCGACGTATCCGGCGTTCTTCACGCCGACCTGCCAGACATACGACACCTCCCGAAGCGACGGCCAGCTGACCATCATCTTCCTCTTGTACGGTGGGGAGGTCACGCTGCTTGACGTCTCGTCGGATGTATCTGGTTCCTTCCACATCGCCGTTCCCGGACGGTAGGCCGGTATGACGTACTTCCCAGACGTACCCCCATCAGCAGTTGCTGATTTCTTCCTCATTCGCGGTGGGACCTCGAAATGCCCGGGAGGCAACAGGTTGAAGACACTCCTTTCTGCCAATCCGAGTGTCGCACTTCGGCCCTCCATTGGCAACTGCTGCTGCATGGCTTCTGGCGAATGTGGAGAATACCAGTGACTTCCATGCTGCTCAACGGGTGCGTTGTATGGCCCAAACGGAGAAGTACTTTCCTGAAAGAAAACATTGGGCTGTGCTGCCCCCTGAAGAGCCACAGGAGGGGGAGGTGGGTACTGGGGAGACAACTCCACCTGGGGGGGTGGTGGGTAGGGAAAGACTGGTCCGTAGGTGCCAGGCTGTGCAGGCGAGAGTGGAGGGGGAGGGGGGCTGTTGGCATTGCCTCCCACAATGTTCAGGTACTCGCTATTCAGCATCAGAGACTTGTGGAACAGATGGAGGGCGTAGTTGTAGTAGTTCTGGGACAGGCGAGAGTACTGGACACTCTGCCGTTGGAGTTCCTGGGCTTTCTGCATCAGGTGAGGGGGGAGGGGGGCTATCTCGGGAGCGCTCTGTACGCGGTTGTTGCAGGGTGACACCTGCAGGGAACTAGACTGCTCACGGTGCAATCCTGGTGGGACTCTCAGAGGGAACATTGTGCCCTGGACTTGAGCTGGGGGTACTGTAACATTGCCCCGAAATGCGGGCAACAGCTTTGGAGGAAAGCCGCTACCGTGGTCCACGTTGCCACCATTTTGTCGCCGGTTCTCGGAGTGCGGGTCGGAGTTGGCTTCTTCCTCGTCATCGCCATACCGCCCGCCCTCCAGCTCCTCCTGCGACGCCAGGCTCAGGTTATGCTCCAGGGACGACGTCTCCGAACAGCTGTCATCCAAACACTCCCTCCTGTAGTCTTCCCAGGGCGGGCTCACCGGACATGGGGGGTGGAGGTCTTCCGAAGGACGTCTCAGGAGACTTGGGGAGGGCTCCCGGGAGGGAATCCTACTACTCGGTGCGCTGGCACTTCTTGTCATCCCTTCTAACTCATCCTCTAGGTGTGTCTTGCAACTCAGAAATCTTGGAGGCATGGGTGTGGCTTTCCTCTTTGGTTTCTTCCTCTTTTCTTGAGAAGACAGCGGAGTGTCGGGGAGAGGGGGTGGCGGCATCTGCGCGCGATCCTCCTCCTTCCTCTTAAGCAAAACTTGAGATGGAGAGGTACCTCCCAGGACATCTTCTTTCTCTGTCGTCTGCTCTGCACTGCTACTAACATCTTGGTCTTCCATTTCTTCTTCTTTGTCACTCCACCAGTTATCTGGTATCTCCTTCTTGGCATCCACTTCTTTCCTTGCTGCATCTTTAGACTGCGTTGAAGGCATCTTGATTTTGAAAGGTTTCACTTTAGGCTTCGGTGAAAGTATCCTGTTCAAGACACTGTCGGCTGGACTGAATGTAGCTTTCTTGAACATGGTTTGGGAAGCTTCACGTGCCTTCTGAACGTGAATTGTGTTCCTGTTTTCGTCAGTGGAACCTGCCTGCAAGCATACTTTCTCACTGAGTGGTTTGGTGACAATAGTGCTTTTGATTTGGTCTACTTTGTGTGATTTGACTTTTTTTTGTTCATCTATGTCAATGTGGACTGGCAGAGAAGTCGGGGTACTTCTTGTCTTCTCCGTCTTCCCTGATTTTTTTGTCTTGCGTCGAGATGGCTTGACACTATGAGAGGATTCTGTGTGTGGTTTATCTTGTTTGGCCTAGAAGGACAAAAAGTAAAAAAAAAAGGTAAGAAGGTTAAAAAAAGGTTAATTATTGCCTGTTTGGAATGGGGCTCGAATGGGGGAACTTCAAAATCATTGGAACAGTGATTCCAAATCATCCAGAACTGTACCTCTGATTTCTCACTTGCTGGAGGAAGTGACTCTTGAAGCTCTAGTCTCTTGCCCGAGATTGGTGGAGAATCTTTCTGAAGCTCCGCCCTCTTCCCTGTGATTGGTGGAGGCACTTCTTGAAGCTCTGCCTCCCAGTCGTCACTCACCACAGCATCAGCTATCATTGAAGGCAGCCTGTAGGGCAAATGTAGGGTTACTTGAGCAACTGGATAGATTTTGTAAATTGTCAGATATTTCAGGTAGTTTCCATTACTTTTCGTCAGTGACTTTCATCAATAACCGTCCAAAATAAGTGGCTACTACTTCAGATGTCTGACAGTTTTCAGTCTATCCAGTGCTTGAGTGATAATTTCCTTGTGCATCTCATTACCTGGATGTAGGGTCAACATTTTAGTTAACATAATTTCGTCGCAGACAAGTACTTATTATGGTTTGTTTTTGGTTAGCAGTAATCCCAGAACAAATTTTGCTAGAAATTTTGCTGGCTGTAAAAAAAAAATTTACAGTTGCTATTACTTACAGTTTCTATTAATCTCCACAAAGCAGATGATTTTTCCCCAACATCTGCTTGGAGACTGATTATCTTCCCTTTTGAACCTCCTTGATCCAACACAACTTCTCACATTCTGTCAATTCTTCTCAGTCGTCCGCAGTCCCCTTCCTTCACTCTCACATGCAACGAACGACTGACACCCAGTTTTAAGACGAAACAAGTTTGAACTCTAATTTCCAACACAAGAAGTTACCAAATTTTCGTCACTGTAATAAATTTAAAACTCCAGTCTTTGTCATGGGATGAGCACGAAAATTTCTCGTGTTAGAAATTGCAGTTTAAACTAGCTTCATATCACAGTGACTTCTACCAACACAAATGAACTTTGAAGACAAGATACCCCAGTTGTTTTATCGCCGAGAAGCCTCTCACGCCGTCCCCGTCTGTGCCACCGCTACCTCCCACCGGGCCGCTCAACTCTCGCCCGGCTTCCTTCCCTCTTCCTCCGCCAAGGACACCAACTGTCGCCCCTCCACGGCCCTTTCTCGAGCCTGCCTCCTTCCCTCTCCTTTTACCAACGTTCCTACCACGCTCTCTACCCTTGTTAGCCGCTTCCATCCTTACAAACGGTTAGTAAAACTGTGAAACCATGGAAGGAAAGAACTGTCCACAACAACTTCTGCAGCTTACCCAAAAGTTCTGGCTCCCAAGATGCACCGCGCGCCGCGCAAGTTTCCCGCCATTTAGGTCTTCTTCCGGGTCAAAGGTAGGGTCATATCACTGGTCAAAAACAAACTCGTGTGCATTTTTTAGCCACTAGCTGGCGAGGAATTATACATTTTGCGGTATCTGCACTTTCTGTAAGTTACAGAACTTTGGGACAAAGAAACGGAAAGGTAGAAGTTGCAGGTTTGATGATTCAGCGTTGCGAAGTTATTATAATTTGCGTTTTCCTGAGGTTATGCAAGGAGCTCCTTGGGTTATCTATCTGTTGTAACGTTACAAATCTAAAACAATAATGCCGGAAGGACCAAGTGTATTGCAATGGGGAGAAGTCGCCCGACAGTTTACAGGACGTGAAATCAACAGGGTTGAAGGTAACACGAAGACCGTGAACAAGGCAGAACTTGTAGGTTGCTGTCTCAACGATGTAAAGGTGTATGGCAAGCAGCTTTTTCTGCAGTTCGTACCAAAATCATCAGAGGGCGGAGGTGAGCAGCAGGGCAGGTGGATAAGGTACCACTTTCTGATGTGGGGCAGTCTACGGGCCAACGAGTACAAGGGGGTCTCCAGGCAATCCAAAACTGGTAAAGTTCCTGTACCCAGGTTGGTCCTACACTTTGCAAAGGAGGAATTCTTGGCATTCTACGGTGGAAGTATGCATGAAGTGGACTCTCCTGCTTGTGACCAAGGCACGGATATTCTCACAGCCTCCTTCGATGTAGAGAAGGCGGCAGATGCGATACAACGTGCCCAGCCAGTCTGTTACACTCTCCTGGACCAGACCTGTTTCTCCGGATTGGGCAACATCATCAAGAACGAGGTGCTCTACGCTGCCAAGGTGCATCCGCTGCAACCCGGCAACCTGTTGTCAAGGCAACGGGCATTGGGCGTGGTGGAGCAGGCATTGGCTTTCAGTGCTAGATGGATGGAACACAAAGAAGAGCACAAGGTGTGATATTGTATGTATTTAGTGAGGTATGGTTGTGTTGTAATGTAAATTGTGTGTGTATTTACGTGCGTGTGTTTGTGTATGTATGTGCACGTTTTCTGTTGTAGATCAGTAGATGTATCACTCCCTAATATTTCTGGGTTTTTAAAGATTTAAGAATGATGAATGAAGTGTAAATATATTTAACCTCATCCCTTGTATTTTTTATACATGTTTATAGAAGTTCAAGGAACACTGGCAGATCTACTTCAAGAAGGACTGTCCGTTGGGTCACAAGACGAGCCGGGATTGGTTCGGACCTGAGGGAGGTCTGCAGCGGGTTACAACATGGTGTTCAACATGTCAGCCACTCGAGGGGGTAGCAGAGGAGAAGGTCTACTCCAAAAAGCTCAGACAAGCTGGAAAGAGGAAACGTTCAGGATCACAGAAGGGAGGGAAGTTGCATCGTAGTTCTGTTAACAAGAAGGCAGTTGAGCCCAAAATGGACGTTTCCATTAATAACAAGAGCAACACAGGCAAGCGAAAGAGGCGAAAAGTGCCACAATCAGAAAAGCAGACTCAGAAAAGAAAGAAACTTGTGAAAGAGCCAGACATAGAGCCTGAATCTGACGATGATTTTTGCATTGGAAAGAAAGTGAAGATGCCAACCAGAAAGCAGTGTAAGAGAGGAAAACTTGGGAATCAGAAACGTTCTAAGAGTAGTACAATTGTACAAAGTCAAGACCATGATTTTACAGCCATAGTGTAATACACATTGACATAGACACTGATGTTGTTAAAACTTTTTATTCCTTTTTGCATAGTAGGTGAGTCCATAAGACATACTAAAACAGGCACAAGGCTAGCTATCAAACTTTCTTATTAACCACTGATCCCATTAATGACGCCCTCCCTGATTAGCAGAACTAGTCTATCATAGTTAGCGCTCACATGACTCGACATATCGGATGTTGGAAGGTTAAACCTGGTAGTTTGCAGGTAGATTTTTTTTTATACTGTAATTCACTAGCAAAATTTCATGGACATTTTTACAAAAATTAATCTTCATGGTGCTAGCAAATGCAGGGGGGGCAAAAGACCTGATTTGATTAATGATAAGTTCACTGTACAGAAGTCACTGTGTGAAAAAGTAGTACTGTGAAAAAAAATCAAGAATTTCTGTATGGAACTACAGCCACATGATTATAACATTAAAACAATATGCAACTTATTACAAAACATGACGGCTGTAATAAAAGGACGGACTGCATGGATCAATGTGCGAGCGTTCGTATACTTATGCGCCCTTTGCAAAATATCTATGCAACACTTCTGCAATGCACTCTGATTCTTTTCTCAGCCACACTTAACTTATTTTGTGCATTTTTTCTCCATTTCGCCCCCACCTCTTCAAGGGATCTTTTTTACCGGATGTTTCACGTTGCACATGCACAGTTGTGATACATGATGTGGTCATCAAAATGTGCTAACCCTTCCTTGTTTTCAAACCAGGGGCCTTAAGCTTTGCCCTCTGACCACAATGCATAACAGCTGCATGTGCACCCTCAGAACTGTGAAACAGCTTATTTTAGGTGTGGCTAGACACTTCAAGTTAACACTGCTGTTAATACAAGATAATACATTGTATTTTGTCTCACTATAGGAATGATGAGAAAACAACAAGCGTTTGTCAACACTGGTACAAAATATACATACAGGCACAGTTACAGAACCAATCATTGTCACAACTGTATACAGTGTGCTCTTAGGCAGAATTATGATACATTAAGCCCCTGTAACACATTCAGAACCTTCCCATGAACCACAGCCAGCCAAGGTGTACTGCCAACCATGGCTGAACCTCCTGTTCACACCCAAATGTTTGAAACAACAGTCAATCGAGCCAACCTACTCCTAACCATAGCTATGTGTGACAGGGTCTTCAGGTAGAATTTTCGTCCTATTAACATTTCTTGTCTCAAGGGAATCATGTGAACTGAGAAGTCCAGTGTCCATTCTTGGTTAAAGGTCTAACATGTACATAACTTAGGTATCAAATAATTCTCATTTGTTAAGATTGACAGTGTGTACAAAATTGCTTTATCAAGTTTAAAAAAAGATGTCCAGTGTTTTGGTGTTTTCACATCAAACTGGCAATTCTCATAGCAATCCACCATGCTTTAATATAGCAATACCTTTGCAAGTACAAAGCAAGGAGCTTCATTTGAAGCAGATTGAAATGATAAATTAGCATTGTCAGTTTTAAGCTGTAGGCACAATGACATTACATTTTGCACTTAACAATACTGTTACTGTATAATGTTACAAGCTGGTTCACAGTGTGAACTGTACATGCGCAGTCTGAAGCACTGTGGGTAATAAGTCAAAGTTAAAAGCCCCTGAGACATGAACAAAACATGTCTGGACATGTATCAAGCATGGTCTAGACAAGAACTAGAAGTTTAGGGTCTTCACCTTACTGCATGTACAATTCAAACCGTGAGCTGGCTTCTTGTTAACATGTGTATACATCATTGAGGCTTCTTGCCCCAAACATGTTTGACAAACCCTTTACAAATCTTACTGAACCAGTAATAGTTCAGCACGTTAAAGAGCCCACAGCCAAAGATGTAGCACAGGGAGACCTGGAACGGTAGTTGCTGAAAGGCATTGGTGGTCCACATGACCTTGACGAGGTTGAAGGTCGCGATGGCGGTCAGGAGGACGCGGGAAAAGAAGAAGGTCACGAGCATGGCGGCACCGTTCCAGACGTAGTAGTCAGACGTACCGTAGCCTAGCTCTTTCAAAATCGTCCTGAAACAATGATAAGGTTGATAGTTACAAATTTTTGGTGGCATGTGACATTACAGCTTTTGCTAATAACCAATTCATAACGTGTTATCATAAAATTTCCTGCCATTTTTACCACTACATATATAAGCATCATAATGATTAAAAGGAAAAATTCAGTTGTTTTTGTATCAATTTTTGTAGAACAATATGAAATCTACAACGTTCTTACTTGTTGTATTTGGGATTTCCAAATTCTACCTGGTATGACTTACTTTAACAGACAATTGGATGACTTACCGTAAGTTGACTGATGGATTTGAGACTTCCATCATGTAGGAGATATTGGCGTAGTACGGCATAGCAGGATAGCTCTGTTGACAAGGGCAGAAAGACATGTATTACAGGGCAACTGATACATACCGGTATACACTGGAGAGTGCATAGGACATGTTTTAGGGTTTCATCTATTCTATAAATGGTGCATGCATAAACTGTTCTACCACCATAAACAGGACTTGAAATGCTCTTCATTCATTGTTTTTACCCTCAGTTTGGATCATTATTAGGGGTTTCTGGTCGTTATCCATAGAATCAATCTTTTTCCATTCCTTACCGCTCCTATGTAGGCAGTGAAGAGTGAAGTGACGTGATGGGCGATGAAGGCCTTAGTCGCTAGCTGTGGGTTCCGCACTAAAATCACCACATCTGGAAAAAGGATGGAAGATGATTATGCATGCGTTAGCCTCTACCAGGCTTGAGAAACGGCTGGAAATAGCAGAAATTGGCCAGATGGTGGTGCGTTACCAATAATCAAAACATGGAATTTCTACTCTTTCCAGCCGCTTCCAAATGCTAATGATCCTCGCTGCTATCATACAACAATTTGATTAGCCAGCACTTTAATCCAAGTAACAACACAATCTGATGCCCCCCTCCATAGCGTAGTTGGCCACATGCCCAGATTCTTTGAATTCCACATGCTTGCAATTTCTAACACATTAGCAATTATCTTACCTGCCATGATATAACCCAGGTACAGGGCTGAAGTGAACCTCACCACTGGGGAGTTGAACCTAACAGGAAAAAAACGGCATCATAAAATTTAACAGATTATTCATGGACACACAGTGTCTATTTCATACTTTATGATGTCTGAAGGTTACAAGCACACTGAATACAACGCCTGCAGAGTGGGGCTGTGTACCAGTACTGTGTAATGTTTCTGTCCTTTTTGAAGAAGTTCAGTAGAAAATATGTTCATTTCTTATTTGTTCTTGTGACTTACAGATGCCATCGGGCTTGTTTCCTGTACCTGTGCCTGATGTTATGTTAAGGTACACAGCCTTACTGTAGCGTAAACTTACGTTTTCTTGTGACTTACCAGACCCCATCGGCCGGAAGGTCCGTACAGGTGTAGGCGTACCAGGACAGGATGGCTGTGACAGTCGCATGGATGCCTGCCATGAAGCTACACAAAAACAACAACAAGGAATTAGAGACTAAGTCAGACTTCCAGGAAGTATATACTAGTACTAGGAATGCCCCTGTTTGACCCCTTTTCTGTCAATTAAAAATCATTCCGCTTCAGTTTTCCGATAAATGTGCAATTCTGGATTGTCAACATGACTTCACGTCTTCTACACAAATTTGACAATAATGCTTTTCCATCTATTACATTATTTTCAGTTTTTCCATCAAATTCACATATTAAAATGTCACATTTATAGAGATGTTAGTAAGTAGTGTGCCCCCCACTCCCGCAATGATTATTGGATCTCCCCTAGTATTACACAGCAGGTCAAGCTGAGGTCATGTGTAACATTACATGTTGGAAAAGCCTTAGGTCAAAAACGAACCTATAGGACATACACATACCTCAGGGAATAGGACATACACACATGTAAAAATTGTGATATCACTAACGTTATACCTAAAAGATACAGCATTCACTGGTGTTTATCACATTCTTTGTCTTATGACTTCCCCTTTGTAGTCAATAGTGGGTGGGGATGTACTACATGTTGTAGCCTCCCTAGCAGGCTTTAATACTGGGTGGTGCCTTTATGTTTATTAAAATATTACATGCCATTGTTTTGATTATATCTCACTTCCTACTGTACAAGCTCTTACACAAACATAAGAGAAACTATCAGTGACATATAATCATAAACCAGCATATATAAATTTACTTTAAAGTAATAAGCAAAATATATATCCCACCCGTAAGCCTGCGAACGAGGCTATCCCTTTAGGGGGAGGGCGGCAAACCGGTACGATGCATGACGCTCTGACCTTTTTAGTGTTTCCGGCCGGCTTTCTAGGGAAAAAACACAAAACGAAACAACGAAACTCAAGGAGAGGGGCAGAAAAACTATGATATACTAACTAGTCATCTACAAGGATCCTCCTCTCCGTAGACAGCTCGCCGTAGGTCTTGAAGAAACCGCCGAAGAAGGCCGGCGAGACCTTCTTGAAGACGACGATCCATGTGACGATGGAGCCCAGCGTGGCGACGACATGCAGCGTCTCGAAAGCCATGGTCAAGACGGCGCGAAGACGGGACGGAGACACGCGAAGACTGCGCACGAGGACAGGACTGTACGGAGATACACACACGATGCCCGGCACACACTTCCTCAGCAGACAACCGGCTTGCTGATTAGCATAACAATAATATAGACGGGCTCACGAATAGAGGGGGGGAGGGTGGCTTCCTCACTGTCCAAGCAGATGTTGGGGCTCCAGCTTATTTTTTTTACGTGTTCTAGGCGTTTTAACGGACTTTCCTTTTTGTACTGGTATTTTATTTACGCTAGCCGGTAGATCTTCTTATGGCAAATGGATACTGCCTGGCCAATTTGAATCGACACTATCTAATATCTTGGCAGCAGCCCAAAAGGTCTGCATGGAGATTAACGCATGCGCGCTTCCTAATATATTAGGGTACTCTCGAGCTTCAAGCAGAGGTTCAGTACCCATTTATAAAGGATGCGGCTTGTTTTTGACGTGTTTTAGGCGTTTTTATCATCGGGCTGTCTTTTTTTTCACTGGTATCAGTTTTTTTTACACCAGTCGAGTGGTAAACGGTATAAACTGCTTTTCCAATTTGAGATCATCTGATACTCTCTTTGCAGCCAACAAAAGGTCTGCTTGGAGATTAATATACAGGATTTATTCGACCCTGTTCGTGCAGACGACACCTGTCATTTGCGATCGATTTATCAATACGTTCAACGATTAATCTTTCAATACACATGCAGGTGATCACAGGTAGGTAGAAAGAAGTGACGTGAAATAATCGCAGACAAGGGACTGTACGATTTTCATCGTGGGCGGGTGTGTAAACAGCTTGATTAAGTTGTTATCGTCATGAAGGAGATTACATTTTAGGGACTGTATTGAACAGCGTTATAACTTATACATGTATTACTTACCGCTGACTGCAGAGCGTTACACAGTCTACATCCATGTGTCAACCATGTCTGAAAAAAAAACAGTGCTAATGAACATGACGTTTTGTGTAGGCGTGAGTCATTTATTTTCAGCAGATGACACCAGAAAACGTGTGTGTCTGTATGTTTTAACAGTGCCTGAACCAGACAAGTTGGACAAAAGTGAGAAATTTGATACAACACTGTAGTCGGGTCGTAGATCATGCCATTGTCACTGCTATCAAGGATATTTTAAACCTCCTTGTAGTCTAGCCTGATCGCTTTACGATTGGTCACCCGAGCATCCAGCCTGCCAACTTTTGCTACGGTGGACACTCAGGTTTATTCATTGATAATCGGGGAGTCTTTCGCATTAGGCTTTGGGCTTAGTCTCCACCAGACTATCAACGCAGGTTAAAAAAGTAAAGTTTAGGCAAATAGGGAGAATAACTGTCCAGGGGGCGGGAGTATAGCAATCGTAGATTTCATTTCCCGCGCAAATTGATAAACGCACCCGCGGACTGACTCCCCTGGCCTTTTTTGCCGAGTCATTCTATGATCCGCAGGAAAGTCTGGTGGAGGCTGAGCTGTATGACGTTGTGCACACGCAGTACATTCACCTAGTTCACAGTTGTCCAACGTCTTTAGGCCACGGCAAGTATTTTAAAATTTTATGGATGACATGCTCTGCCGAGACTTTAAATCAGGCTAGTGCGGACCGCGATAAATACAACGTGCTTTCCTTTTCAAAATAGACGATAAACATTATAGCAAGAACTGAATCGACAAAAATATGGAAATGGACTGCCTATTGTTTTACTCTTGCTGTCTTACATACCGCTTACAAATCATAGTCATTGATATGTTGCCTTCCACGCTTCCGTTCGAAATACCCTTCGTCACACAGCGTTATTATATGGGTCATCAGGAATTACAGAGAGGTGACCTTTAACCTATTTGACCTTTTGACGCGGTAAGGCTGGTACCGCTGATCTTGAGGAAATCCGGTCTCCTTGTTCTCTGGGCTTGGACTTTTGGACAAAGGGGAATTTCACAAAGCCTGGGAACGATGTCAGAGAAGTCATGTCGTGGGGAGAGCAGTCGTGACCAACAGGTGAGACAATTTACAGTAGTTTTTCACTCGTGTTCCGACTCAAAGTGCTTCGCGCCCAGGGGCTATACATCCCGAAACGCCCATCTAGTTCTGTGCCTGAAATTGGGTTAGGGTTAGGATCAGAGAGGTTCTGGATGGTCTCCGTGTATCTAAGAACGCAAATTTGCCCCAGACACGGTTCTGGATACCCGTTGACTACCCAGAGCCGTGCCTGAGCTTGGTTCTGGGGGCTCAGGATAAATCACAGCTCTGGCTTGGCTCTGGATACAACAGGGGCCTAGAATTGGGTTATGGTACATTTGTCTGTACTCACTTGTGTGATATATGTGACTTAAAGCTATCTACCTCTGCTAGTCACTTCTGCAAAATTTATTCACCCACTAGTATATTTTGTCCGCCGTGTGAGAGATTTTTCCTGAGACATACAATTTTCCAAGCCTCTGAGCTATGCATGCGTAACAAAGGTGGGAAAAATCAGGTTTTCAATTTGTCTGGAACGGATGGTGATGCAATGGGTTGTACTCCAAATATGGGTACTGGTTGTACAAACAGTTTGATTAGTCTGGGGCCTCTTGTTGTGTCTCTCCCAGACTGATGTTCTAGAAATGGCATATTCTACTCCAGGCAATTTTGGGGGGACCAGTGTTGTTTATTTATAACTTCTGTTTTCTTTACACAGTACTGTACAGTGGGGCCCTTGATAACACATTTACATATTCTCTACATGACTATACACATAACAAGTACTAGTATATATAGATACACAACACTTTACAGACTTAAAAGGCCAGCTAGTTCAGTCCCCTGTCGATATTTTAAAAATTCAACTGAGATCAAAGGCCTCGGTATAGACTAATTACACACATTGTGATTACAATGTTCAATTAGCATGATTAGAATGCGTGACCAGTCCAAAAATTCAAAACTCAATTTCAAACAGGAGCTTTGATCTGGAAGGTGTCCTGCATACACAGTGTCAGTTTCCGAGCAACCCAAATTCAATTATGAAAGGAAAGATAAACAAATATTGGCGTAACCAAGGCTACCAAACACCCATCTTACAAACATGGTAACAGACCTAGATCACCAGACAGGGATCAGTACTGTAGGTGTTTGCAAATCCTTTTGTTTTTCTTTTTACATAAAATGCAATGTATACATAAAAGTTTGCATCAAGATATAGTTATCTCAGCCCAAGAATGCTTACTCGTGAGAACGCACCGCATTTTGGAAAATTTGCCCCCTCTTTGTCATAAACCTTATAGAACACCTTCAGATTGGGGAAGGAAGGCTTTGAGTTGTACATTACATTGTCTGTGCTCTAAGCTAAAGATATCGCTGCCATTGTATCACTAGCCAACTGTCTAGTAATGTTTTATTTCTGAGAAAATTGACAAACGTTACAATGTTGTATTGTTATTAGATGATGGAGGCAGACAGAAATCAACTTCTAGAGGGAGGAGAGAAGCACAACTGCCTAGAAACAGACTGTGGAGAGATGAAACAAGAACACGTCATCAAGACTGAAACTGATGAGAGGCTACAGAAGTACATGTACCAGGAAATTGAAGGATCAGTGCTAAAGATAGACCGTCTCCCGATGACACATTCCAAAGATGGCGAAAGACCACGAGGTAAGAGACACCGCTGTCCACAGTGCGGCTACAAAACAGACGCAAAGTCTGCCATGACAAAACACCTCAGAACTCACACCGGTGAGAGACCCCACCGCTGCCAGCACTGCGAGTACACCGCCGTGCAGTCGCAGAGTCTGAAGCGCCACGTCATGGCAAAACACTCCGGCGTGAGACCGTTTGTGTGCGGGCACTGCGGGTACTCGACCGCAGACAAGTACGTCCTCCTCAAGCACATCAGAACGATTCACGGCGGAGAGAAGCCGTATAAATGCGCGGTCTGCGATTACTCTGCATCGAAGAAGTGCAACCTGGAGGGCCACATCATGGCCAAACACAGCAACCACAGGCCCCACAAATGCACCGAGTGCAACTTCTCCTCAGTCAGCAAAAAGAACCTGAAATTTCACATGGCCACCCATACTGGGGACAAGCCGTACAAGTGTGAGGTTTGCAACTACTCTACTGCTCAGAAGCATCACCTGAAGCAACACATGGCCACGCACACGGGTGAGAAGCCTTACAAGTGTAACATTTGTGACTACTCTGCTGCAGAGAAGTGCAACCTAAACAGGCACATGTCTAAACACACCGGGGATAAGCCATTCAAGTGTAACCTCTGCAATTATGCCTCGTCACAGAAGTCTCACTTGAAGCTGCACATGTCTAAACACACTGGCGTGAAACCATACAA
>NW_017802380.1:3988054-4024231 GCF_001625305.1 Branchiostoma belcheri | reverse complement strand
ATCCAGTTATCAAACTAACGAGTACAACGGCCATATAAGATTTGTTCAATGATTCACTGCTATACAATAATCTCTTAAATACAAGGGAGGCATGTATGGTATTTATAGCAGGACATCTGCATAGTTTTTGTACAATATCCAATGATCATATGCAACAGGAGTTCCCTGGCTGTACAGCTGTAATAGATGACCTAGTACAGGTGTCTCCCACTGCAAGGTCAGAGGTCAAGTCTAAAAGTCTTGACCAAAGCAAGTCTCTGTGTCATTCCTCAGTTAGTCACTTCTTAGAGTTAGGTCCTAGGTCAGACAAAAAAAAGGACTATTCTGTTATGAATGTTAGGCAGGACAGGTTTCAGGATGCTTAATATTCAGACGGACAAAATCACATCCCTCAACTTCATCTCATCAACTGAACGTACTAACCCTGTACTTGAGGACAATCTGTCGTCCCTAGGCTCGGCCTCGACAAGATCCTCAAGACCACCCTACTAATACCAAAACTCCATGCCATTACCACTTACTAACCCTGTACTTGAGGACAATCTGTCGTCCCTAGGCTCAGCCTCGACAAGATCCTCAAGACCACCCTACTAATACCAATACCAAAACTCCATGCCATTACCACTTACTAACCCTGTACTTGAGGACAATCTGTCGTCCCTAGGCTCGGCCTCGACAAGATCCTCAAGACCACCCTACTAATACCAAAACTCCATGCCACTTATCCCACCTACTAACCCCTGTACTTGAGGACAATCTGTCGTCCCTAGGCTCAGCCTCGACAAGATCCTCAAGACCACCCTACTAATACCAAAACTCCATGCCACTTATCCCACCTACTAACCCTGTACTTGAGGACAATCTGTCGTCCCTAGGCTCAGCCTCGACAAGATCCTCAAGACCACCCCTACCTAATACCAAAACTACCATGCCACTTATCCCACCTACTAACCCCTGTACTTGAGGACAATCTGTCGTCCCTAGGCTCAGCCTCGACAAGATCCTCAAGACCACCCTACTAATACCAAAACTTCATGCCACTTATCCCACCTACTAACCCCTGTACTTGAGGACAATCTGTCGTCCCTAGGCTCAGCCTCGACAAGATCCCCAAGACCACCCTACTAATACCAAAACCTCACCATCTCATCATAAAAAAAAACAACTTTAAAGTTCCGCCGCATTAGGTCCGCCAAGTTTCCTTCCCGTCATGCTAAGAAAATTACGTCAAGTGATAAACACAATCAGACTCGCCTTTATTACGTCAAAGCCATCGCCTCTATACACTCCTGACAAAATGAACACACAACCAGGTAGGATTAGAGTTACTGCTCTTTCCAAACATACCGCTAGGTGTCGTCCTTACACTGTAACCCGGTGACAGGTCCCACAATGCATCTCACTCAACTTTGACCTGCCCCATTGCATGACGGGAATAAAAATGGCGGCGCCCATAAAATCCAGGTAAAATAGAACAGGTTTTGCTATCGCAAACCTGTAATTACTCATGTTTAATGTTTTCAGTCGTAGATAAGCGGCAAAATTACTATGTTGTTACAAAAAAAAATGTTTCCCGGTATTAATCTCTTGAAACACGGCGCTGAATATTGACGCAAAAATATTTCGTGCACCGCGCGCCCTCCCCAAATCTCGCGTCACATGTCCGCATTTCGCATCTCTGATTGGTTGTTGCGTCTGCTGCGCTGCCGGCAGCACGTACAGGCAGTGGAATTGAGCAAGCCGAGGCGCTTGTAAACAACTTTTCTTTGTTCGATATCGGCTCTAAAATGCTATTTTCCACAACCACACATCGATATTCTAGTGAAGAAATGCACAGTTTCCAGAATCTGTCGGGAAAATATATACTTCTATGCGGATTTTTAAAGCACTTTCGACGTGATTTTGTCGTCACTTAACCCGGAAGTGTGTACCTCGGCGTGGGTTTTCTTTTTACCCACGCTAAATTTTTAGCGTATTTTACCCTGCGTTTTACCAGTCAAAACAATAAACAACTCCCGCTAAGGAGAACCCAGTAACATTTAGATTCCAGCAATTAAGTATTTGATCAAATTATTTGTGGATGTGCTGTCATTTCAGCCGTATTATTCATCGGGAAAAGCGGCCTCATGCACGGCCGTGCCGTGTACACTACGATTTTTGTACGCAGTTTACATGGCCTGACACGCGATTCGGTGTCTCATAATATTATTTTTAAGATCGGTATAGCATTATAACAATTTTAGAAAGAAAAAGTATCACATGTAATCACATATAGTAACATAATTTCATCTTAAATTGAACACAACTTGGGGGGACATAATCACTGACGGGGAAACATCCACACCGACGGGGAAGAGACGTGACGGGGAAAAGACGTGACGGGGAAACGACTCTAGTTCTGTGCTTGAAATTGGGTTAGGGTTAGGATCAGAGAGGTTCTGGATGGTCTCCGTGTATCTAAGAACGCAAATTTGCCCCAGACACGGTTCTGGATACCCGTTGACTACCCAGAGCCGTGCCTGAGCTTGGTTCTGGGAGCTCAGGATAAATCACAGCTCTGGCTTGGCTCCGGATACAACAGGGGCCTAGAATTGGGTTATGGTACCATTTCATTTGTCTGTACTCACTTGTGTGGTATGTGTGACTTACAGCTCTCTAGTGACCTCTGCTAGTCACTCCTGCAAACTTTATTCACCCACTAGTATATTTTGTCCGCCGTGTGAGAGATTTTTCCTGAATCAGACATATAACTTTCCAGGCCTCTGAGTCTGAGGCTATGCATGCGTAACAAATGTGGGAAAAATCAGGTTTTCAATTTGTCTGGAACGGATGGTGATGCAATGGGTTGTACTCCAAATATGGGTACTGGTTGTACAAACAGTTTGATTAGTCTGGGACCTCTTGTTGTGTCTCTCCCAGACTGATGTTCTAGAAATGGCATATTCTACTCCAGGCAATTTTGGGGGGACCAGTGTTGTTTATTGATAACTTCTGTTTTCTTTACACAGTGCTGTACAGTAGGGCCCTTGATAACATATTACATATTCTCCACGTGACTATACACACATAAGTACTAGTATATATAGATACACAACGCTTTACAGACTTAAAAGGCCAGCTAGTTCAGTCCCCTGTCGATATTTTAAAAATTCAACTGAGATCAAAGGCTTCGGTATAGACTAATTACACACATCGTGATTACAATGTTCAATTAGCATGATTAGAATGCATGACCAGTCCAAAAATTCAAAACACAATTTCACACAGGAGCTTTGATCTGGAAGGTGTCCTGCATACACAGTGTCAGTTTCCGAGCAACCCAAATTCAATTATGAAAGGAAATATAAACAAATACTGGCGTAACCAAGGCTACCAAACACCCATCTTACAAACATGGTAACAGACCTAGATCACTAGACAGGGATCAGTACTGTAGGAGTTTGCAAATCCTTTTGTTTTTCTACTTTAAATGCAATGTATACATAAAAGTCAAGATATGCATCAAGATATAGTTATCTCAGCCCAATAATGCTTACTCGTGAGAACACACCGCATTTTGGAAAATTTGCCCCCTCTTTGTCTGTTCTGATAAATTCTTCAGTGTTCTGTCATAAACCTTATAGAACACCTTCAGATTGGGGAAGGGAGGCTTTGAGTTGTACATTAAATTATCTGTGCTCTTACTCTAAGTTCTAATGATATTGCTGCCATTGTATTACTAGCCAACTGTCTACTAATGTTTTCATTTATGACAAAATTGACAAACATTACAATGTTGTATTCTTATTAGATGATGGAGGCAGACAGAAATCAACTTCAAGAGGGAGGAGAGAAGCACAACTGCCTAGAAACAGACTGTGGAGAGATGAAACAAGAACAGGTCATCAAGACTGAAACTGATGAGAGGCTACAGAAGTTCATGTACCAGGAAATTGAAGGATCGGTGCCAAAGATAGACCGTCTCCCGACGACACATTCCAAAGATGGCGAAAAACCACGAGGTAAGAGACACCGCTGTCCGCAGTGTGGCTATGAAACAGACGCAAAGTCTGCCATGACAAAGCACCTCAGAACTCACACCGGTGAGAGACCGCACCGCTGCCAGAACTGTGAATACACCGCTGTGCAGTCGCAGAGTCTGAAGCGCCACGTCATGGCAAAACACTCCGGTGTGAGACCGTTCGTGTGTGGGCACTGCGGGTACTCGACCGCAGACAAGTACGTCCTCCTCAAGCACATCAGGACGATTCACGGCGGAGAGAAGCCGTATAAATGCGCGGTCTGCGATTACTCCGCCTCAAAGAAGTGCAACCTGGAGGGCCACATCATGGCCAAACACAGCAACCACAGGCCCCACAAATGCACCGAGTGCGACTTCTCCTCGGTCAGCAAAAAGAATCTCAAATTTCACATGGCCACCCATACTGGGGACAAGCCGTACAAGTGTGAGGTTTGCAACTATTCTACTGCTCAGAAGCATCACCTGAAGCAACACATGGCCACGCACACTGGTGAGAAGCCTTACAAGTGTAACATTTGCGACTACTCTGCTGCAGAGAAGTGCAACCTAAACAGGCACATGTCTAAACACACCGGGGATAAGCCATTCAAGTGTAACCTATGCGATTATGCCTCGTCACAGAAGTCTCACTTGAAGCTGCACATGTCTAAACACACTGGCGTGAAACCATACAAATGTGAACTATGTGATTATTCTGCAGCAGTGAAGTCGAGTGTAAAACAGCACATGACTACGCACACTGGTGAAAAGGCTTACAAATGCGGCCTGTGTGACTATTCTGCTGCACAGATGCCTCATTTAAAACTGCACATGGTGCGACACACTGGCGAGAAACCCTTCAAATGTCAGGTTTGCGATTATGCGACAGCGATGAAGTCAGCCCTCAGACAGCACATGTATAAACACACGGGAGAGAAACCGTATAAATGTGGCATCTGTGGTCACTCCGCCACGCGAATGTGTCACTTGAAACGGCACATGGCTAAGCACACTGGCGAGAAGCCGTACAAGTGTGGCTTGTGTGATTTTGCCGCCGTGGCAATGTCTGACCTGAACCAGCATACTAGGATTAAGCACTCTGGTTTGAGGCCGTACAAATGTGACATCTGCGATCACACAGCAACGAAAATGTCTAATCTAAAACGTCACATGGAAAAGCACACTCGTGAAAAAAGAAAGAAATGTAACAATTCTTCCACAAAGTTGTCTAATTTAAAGCAACACACCGTCACACATACTGAACCAGATATACAGAAAGCACTTTGATTACACAAAAATATTTTCTCAGCCAGGTCTGTTGCTACAAGCCAATCACAATGCTTCTCGGCAATAGGCAGCAAGGTGATTGGTCAGTGACTTTCCCTCCATCAGGTGGGGGATTGGCTGTTACACCTAGGCTGTCTATTGGCAGGTGGTGGGCCAGGTATGAGAGGAAGTGCAGAACTTAAAAACCCTTTTAAAAATCTAACTTCTCATTTAACAGAAATAGACCATTTAAGGTGACTTCACATTGACGTTCTGAACAACGTGGTTCTGGGTATATTTGGTTTGTCAGTAGTTGTATCAAAACTAAAATTATTTAGCAATTTAACTCTTTCAACTGATATGTTTGAAGAATTTTTAGTTGTTTATAGTTGCACTATGTTGTGGAAATATCCTCCAGTCATGGTAGTTTATTGATATTTTTTTATTAAGAATGTGTGTAAATGAATTTTTAGGGGTCACTGAATTCTATGTAACTTTTTGGACTTATGATCTCCTATTTCACAATGAAATGTCGATGCTTGATGTATAATTTTCTACTTTTTCTTACAATGATTCTCAAAACTCATCAAACACTAAACAGCCTATAGAGTTAAATGTGAAAGTGTTACATCATCTGGTTGTTTTAATCCATCGAACATTACTGATACAAAATGAAAAACTTAAACTTTTCTCCAACTCAAAATTTGACTCACCAGAAATTTTCGACCGAATCACTCAGTCTTCCTCAGCTATCTGACCCAAATGCTGTGGACACGTGATTTTTCCCACGTGTGACGTCAGCAAAGGGTCAAAGGTTGTCTGAAGTCAAGAGTTTTTGAGTTGGAGAAAAGTTTAAGTTTTTCATAATGCAATTTACCAACTCAGATGAACTTTCATGCTGATGATACAAAATGAATTGGAGACAGACCATAAGGGACAGGTTGTTTTAGAGACACCTTTATTGGGTGCAGGTTCTACACACACACACACACATATTCTGTATCATCTTCAAATGATTTTTTCTCTCGACACCATATGATAGATTTACAATTACCTGATTGATCATTAGCAAAGTTCTTTATTCCCAACCACTTGTTTAACTGATGAAGATGACAGACGGTCATAAAAAACATTTGCTCGTGTTAGACGAGCGGTTGGGAATAAAGAACTTTCCTATTCATAGACAACACCAGTGTCAAACTTTTGAAAATACACCTGAAACATAGACTCAAATGTATTAGACTCACAGCAATATAATTGACAATACAGTGTATAAATAAAGTATCACATTAACGGCTCTGAGTCAAAATGTTTCCTTGTACTCTACTATTTACATGCACTTGTACGCACATACTCTTACATAAACGTCAAATTTGGCAAATCAAGATAAAGGTAGTATATCAATAAATATGTGATCTCAATAAATAACAACATACATTCACTAACCACCTTTTTGTTAACACACCCCATTCCTAATGTGTTTCAGATGCTCAACAACTAGTTATCTTTTTTTCTTCAAAATTCTTTGTTTCAAGAGACCATCTTTACAATAGATAAGATCACTAACGTTTTCAGCAATTCCATGAGAGAGACAGAATTCACCATTACAACGTTATATTTCAATTATAGATCCTTTTCTAGCTTTCTTGTTTCCTAAACACCCACTGCCAATGATTAGTCTAGGATTTGACCTTGCCAGACAAGGATTTGACCTTGCCAGACGTTTGAAGTGGTATAATAACGCCTGCGCAGCAGTCGACCGATGATGATGATGATGATGAATAAAGAAATACCCTATAGGACATAGGTTATTCCATATTAAGCACATCTGGAGAACGTACTGCGCCTGTGCGAGACCAAGCTTTTTTCCACGTTTTTTTTTTGGCAGTTCCATCAACCTTGCCTGGTGCAGACGATATCTTTTCCGACACAACATTTGAAAACTATAGACGGAATGTTACACTTAAATACGTTATGCTGAAGGGCTATGTACAATGCATTACGGTTTTTGCGCCGTTACCGTAGTGCAATGCAGTACGTTCTGCCCGCTCCTTATAAGGCAACGTGACGTCACATGACTACATGACAACGCAAAGCTTGGAGTCCTCGCTGCCCCGCCGGCTGCTGCTTCTGGAGGAAGAAGATGACGTCACGGAAATGGAGTCGCAGTCACACACGCAGATGATGACGTCATCATCCACCAAATCCGCTCCACCATTCTGGATCGGTCGCACCTAGGGAAAGAAAATATAAAGTTTGAGTAAAACAGTTAATAATTTCCACTCAGTGGTAAACGCCATTCACCAAAGCGTAACAGTTATGCCGTTACAAACTTGTGGGTGCTCAGCTAAAATGAAGACTGTAATTATATCTTTCAGTGCAAAACTCCGTTCGGAACGTAAGAAATCATGGTTTTATGGCATCGCCAGCAGTACGCAAATCCAACTTTTTTTTTAATTCAAGGATCTGGTAACCTTCTTTGTGTGATATTAACTATCATTAATTTCAAGTCAAGTCAAAGTTTATTGCACAACTAATGTACGGATACATCGTATGGCAATTAATTGGGCCCGTATACGTAACGGCCTCTTCCCGGCAGAGCACCACGATTGCTAAACGGTCACTCAGAATGTGCAAACGGACTTGCTATTCCATCTTTTACACGTTTTATTAATAATTGGTAAACATGTAAATTGTAAGTAAAACACGTTGAAAATACGTATACATTCCGACGTACCACGGCCTGTGGCCTGCCGTCCTCCGTGTCGGTCTTGGGGAGGTTACAGAACGGGCAGGGCTCGGTCTGCTGCGCCGCGGCGGTGGCCAGGGTCTGCCGCAACCTCTCCTTCCAGTTCTCGTCTGAAATCAAAGAATGTATTTATTTATTGGTTATTATTCTCCACACATGTGGATGGGGTGAGAGGACAGGCGGCATCTCTATTTCCAGCTCACACTCAGGAAACATGTAAGCCATGTAACGTTATACATAATTAAAAAGCACGGAACGTAAAACAACAAAATCAACCATAATTAAGCGTTACGTTACATATTGCATCAAATGCAATAGCATAATTTAACGATTATTGAAGATATTGTACAATTTCTAATCTAAATTACTGGCTGAAGTATTGCCGCTTGTCTGTTCATATAAAAATCCATTCCAGTTGGCAACTCGGTTGACAAATCGCCTCACAGTTTCTGCGCGGCATGGGATTCTGGGTAAGGTACGAGGTAAGCCCAGAAGTGAGGACAAACCCTTTAGCAACAAACCTACAAATGCGCTCTCCGAACCGTGGAATGGTTTATAGTGGATAAACCGCGAAATATGAACCCACCTGTAGCACGTGGAGTGACCACGACCTGGGACGTCTCGCTCGGACGGCTCTCCCACGACCCTCGGGCGGACTTGACCCGGAAGTAGTAGGCCGTGTCCGGAAGCAGACCCCTGACCTTGCACTTGGTGAGCTTGCACGGCCTGGTGGAGGCCTTCCATTGCTGTTCCCCGGACTTGCGGACCTCGACGTAGTACCCGTCGATGCCGTCGTGTTGGGCCGGGGAGCCTCTGCCGAGTGGAGGCCACTGGAGCTCGGTCTCTGTCTCACTCACGTTAAAGGCTTCCGGCTGACCAGGAAACGGTAGGGAATCTGCTCCAACACAATAAAACAGTAGTTAAACAGATTGTGCATGAGATGTATGTATTTATAGCTCATTATGCAGATCCTACGGTGGGAAGTCAGTATACATTGGTCAAAAAGTGACCATTAAGCACCGTATTGGTCGCAGCTCTGGCGAATGGAGATTATCTAGACTCACCATCCTGAGTTCTTGGGGGGCTCCCGGTCCGGTCCCCTCCGGCAAATGTCTCCATGTCGTCCGAGTCCCTTCTCTTGCGCCCCAGCGTGCGTACCGGTTCGGACACCTCGGACGGTTCGCTCTCCTTCGGTCCCTTCATGGCCTGCACTCTGAAGTAGTACAGGGTCCCTGGTTCCAGCCCGATGACGCGACACTTGGTACCCTTCACGCCCTTTGCTTGTGACTTCCATTGGGTGCGTTCCCTCCTCTTGGATCTCGACGTCATATCCGGTGATGTCGTCATACCTGGTGTCACTTCCGTCGGCCAGGGCGGGCCAGCGAAGTTTGGTCTCTCTTTCGTCGACATCGTAGGCGGAGGGCTTGCCAGGGGGGCGGACGATATCTGTGCAGAAGAAACAACAAGTGAATAATTTCATCAGGTTGGTGAATAATTGAATAGCAAAGTTCTGTATTCACAACCACCTGTTTTGTTTAAGAAGAGCCGACGTTTCGATGATCGTCTGCCGCCTTCATTAGGGCAGTTATGACCTGTCAGTGGTCTGCGGTCATCTAAATCTATTCATCATTCTGCATATTCCACTGTCTCAGTCTGCATTGCGACCATTTTGACCTCCAACTCGAAAGTAGAATAGTCGTTTCGTCTGACGAAAAAGTAGTAAAAGTTTTACTGAAATTAAGATAAGTCGCTAGACGTTCGAGAGGAGGATTGCCATACCTTCTACTGGCGTCCGAACGTCCGTTCTTGTCCCCGGAGTGACCACTACGTCAGACACCTCAGAGTGTACACTCTCCGCCGTCCCCTTCATGGCCTGAATCCTGAAGAAGTACCGTCTCCCCGGCTCCAACCCGACCACCCGGCACTTCGGCTTCTTGATGCCCTTCGCCGCAGAGTGCCACTGGTAGCTGCCGTCCTCCCTCATCTCGACGTCATATCCGGTGATGCCGTCATTCCTGGTGTCACTTCCGTCGGCGAGGGCCGGCCAGCGCAGTTTGGTCTGCGTCTCCTCCGTGTCCCAGGCTTCGGGCTTCCCAGTTGGCGGAATGCCTGGAATAGTAAAATATGAAAGGGAAAATAAGTAAATTAAAAAAGGATTCTTGATCTATCAGCTGTTATTGATGCCTTAACAGAAGGTAAGGGGAGGGCAAATAATATTGAGAAGAACTCACTGTCGTCTTCCCCGTCTCTGATCTCCTTGACAGGTGTGAGTGTGGTGCCGTTGTCGGTGGGGAAACCTCTCTCCGCGGTGGCCACAACAAGAGACTCTTCCCCGAAGTCGCTCACCCCGGAAGTCGTGTTCGCCCTGACCCGGAAGTAGTAGTTGGACGCCGGCTGCAGCCCCACGATCTTGCACTTGTTCTTCGTGACGCCGTTAGCGGCCGGCTGCCATTCGCTCCAGCTCTCCTCCTTCATCTGCACGTCATATCCGGTCAGGCCGTCTTCCCGATTGTAGGTGGTGTCACCCGCCAGGGCAGACCACTGCAGCTTGGCTTCGCTGGTCGTGACGTCCCACGCCTCTGGTTTTCCGGGTGGAGGAACTAAAAATAAAACAAGGTCGAACATAGAGCATTTATGATCGAAATAGTACTGCACGTGAATGCAAACACGTGTTTGAGAAAATATCTTCAGAATTCAAACAGTTGAACTGTACATTTGTAACCTTTGAGAAAACACGTACATACAGCCATGCAATGTGAGGCACAACAATGCATCCGTGATGTCAGAGTGCAGTTTTGTGCAGTCGTCAGTAAACAAAACGGTAAGGTCTACGTGAACTCCCAAATGAATGAATAGTACATGCTTTATAGTTGACAGTGCAGTGACTCTATGTGACTGTGATGATAGTTGTGATTCAGTTGGCCACCAATTAAAAACATGAGATCGGTTGTTTCGTATATGGCGAGACATTACCAAGTTGTATAAACAATACCAAGAGTAGCCAAGGTGCTACTACTCATTTCATCTCTATGTAAAACTTGGAATTATGATAGGTTTATATCGATGCCTGGGAACGGGTAAAGAGGTATGCCACCAAAGGGCTACGATTATAGTCACAGATCCTTTATCTACGTACTTTAAGTGAACTGAAACAAGTGGCAGGACATGTTACACGACAACTCAGTTGTTACTGCTTCTGTTACCCGCGGATGTTGTCTCTCAAGTTTTGAAAGAACAAGAATGTTGTTGTTGTCCTGGTCGTCACATGTCTGGTCGCAAAAAAAAACTGTAACCACGGCACGTCACATTATATAAGACACATAATAACCTTATTGGGCATAGAAAATAGATTCAAATGTTGCGTTGTCATGAATAACGACGAGCATTAGTAGCGTTTCGTTGCTGTCTCGCGGCATGCCTCGTTACCTAGCGACGGGGTCGTGATGACTTCAGATGGTCGGCCTGGTTTGCTTTTCCCATCATCCCTCGCGGCTATGACCCGGAAGCGATACTGCGTCCCAGGCTTCAACCCCCGAATCCGGCATTTCGATTTCACACATCTAGACGCTGACAGTACCCACTCTTCGCCGTCGCCCTCTTGCTTCTCTATCTCGTATCCGGTGATTTCGTCGTACCTGTCCTCGGTACAGTTCCACAGAGGAGTCCAGCGCAACTTCAAAGTCACAGCTTCCACATCCCAGGCGAACGGCATGCCGGGAGGTTCGATAGGATCATTGGCAGGTGGTTCGTCCGACGCTCCGCCCACTAGGAGCTCGTTGTCCAGAGTAGTGATTACCACTCGTGGCAATGGCGTGTCCTCTTCAAGGTTTCATTTTTTTAAGAGGCAAGCAGCAGACCAGTTCATGGAAATGTAAGTTTTGGATTTTCCACAGATGAGAAAAAAACTGTTTTGTACTATTTGGAGACTACTCGCATAGCATTCGCAGTTCGATACGAAATTGGAAGTTTGAATCTTGTTGCATGTACATTATCAGAAGACCACCGACTTTTTAGTCGTCTTTTTCTTCTATTATAAGAAGACCACATTGTCATACATTAAAGACATGCTCACGAACGATGCGGAGGCAACTGGGTTGCCTTCTATCTTTAATTTTTTAGGACGGAAGAGACCGAGAAAACAGGTAAAGTGGCGTGCGGCTGTGGAAAGTGATATTGCATGCGACACGAACACAAACGCCTACTGTATTACCCAAGCATTAAGAATTATAATTTCCTACCAGTTTCTGTCCGTTTCCCGGGAGTTATGACGACATTAGACGGTTCGCTGTGCTCGCTCTCCTCGTCCCCTCGCATGGCCTGCACCCGGAAGTAATAGTGCCTCCCGGGCTCCAGTCCTATCACCTTACACTTGTTCTTCTTCACGCCTTTGGCTGCCTCGTTCCACTTGGAGCTGCCCTCCTCCCTCATCTCGACGTCATATCCGGTGATGTTGTCGTACCTGACGTCACTTCCGTCGGCCAGGGCGGGCCAGCGGAGCTTGGTCTGGGTTTCCTCCACGTCCCAGGCTTCCGGTTTCCCGGTCGGTGGGATGCCGTCTATTTGGAAAGTAAAGGCCAAAATAATTATTACCTTCGTCAAGAAGGTTAGTTTTGGGTAGCTTTTGCGCGCGCGCGCGCGTGTGTGTGGGAGGGAGGTATAACATCATGGAATTCTCGTTTTACTATTTAAAAGGTTTCATGAATTTAGGAAGACGTTTGGTACTTAATATAGACGAGGATGATTATATAAAAAGGACAATGAGGTCTTCTCATCTCTGATCAACATACCTGGTATTGTGACGACGTCTGATTCCTCCCCAGGTTCGCTAGCGAGGTCATTTTTCAGAGCCCTGACCCGGAACCATAATTTCTTATCCGGTCCGGCCATGCCCTTCAGCTTACACTTGGTGTCCTCCACGCTCTTGGCCACGCACTGCCATTGGTCGGATCCCTCCTGTCTCATCTCGACGTCATATCCGGTGACGCCGTCGTCTCTGTCGTCCCTTCCGTTCTCGTGCGCGTGCCACCAGAGCTTCATCTCGTTGTTCTGGACGTCGTAGGCTTCTGGTTTACCGGGCGGGTCAATCATCTCTGAAATGGCACAAACGACGAAAATAAACCAGAAATCAGATTTTTCAGACTTACGGGAAGTATTTAGGGTTTTCCTGACCTTTAAGTTCACAGACCTCCGTGTTTTGGTTTTCTAGGTCAACTGTGGAGGGGATTGTATGACACAGTTCGATTGGGTATTACACAGTCGACCGTCACCGTCAGACGTGACCTCCCTATCAACTGTCAAAATCACGTCCCACCCACCATGCAACCGAATTCTTGAGGGCAAGCGGCGACCCACACTTATGGTATAGTTTTATGATCGAGGCACTATGTATTTGTAATTGGCTGCAGGATTTAGTATTTGAGCAATGCGGAAAATGGAAACCTACCCCCGCGGGTTTCTACGACGTCCGACTCCTCCCCTGGTTCGCTCTGGCCGATGTCGGAGATCGCGCGTGCACGGAAGCGGTACCGCGTCCCCGGGTTCAGGCCCTTGATCTTGCACTTGTACCCCTTCACGCCTTTCGCCGCGTCCCGCCAGCCGTCTGGGTCATCATCTTCTCGCAGTTCCACCTGTAATTATAGTGTTGATACAACGTCCTCATGTTATACAAATGTATGTATACGCCTTTACCAGACAGCAGGTAGAAGCTAGGAACCACTGAGTGAACAACTAGAGAGTGGAGGAGACGTAGAGGGCGAGATGGAGTGTCTAGTGCAACATCTAGGCCAAGTACTGCCAGACTAAAACAAGACTAATGTCAGTCAAGGAGGGGTTCATCCGGAGGAGCGAAAATGAACGAATTGACTAGTAAATGATATTCTAAGGAAACGTTATGTCCCCAAAACTGAAACATATTTTTATGATAAAGTGAATTATAGCGCTAATAACTGACGATATGTTGATGACCTTGTATGTAAATGTTAAGATCTACGGAGTCATACTTTGTAAATATCAACAAACTTCGAATGACGATTGAATCCTTCACCTCGTACTCGTTGATGCCGTCGTTCCGGCTGTAGCTCCCGTCGGGCAGGACAGGCCACTTCAGCTTGGCCTCCGTCTTTTCCACGTCCCAGGCCACTGGCTTGCCAGGAGGATCAATGGACTCTGAAAACGGCATAATGAACAGTAGTTTAGGATCAGTCTATCACACGTCGTTGAATTTTAGACATACATGCCAGGCAATGATACACACAAGGAAATTGTTGCACAAGCAACTAGATAGATTTTTGAAAACTGACGAAAAGAAGTGGATGCTACCTGAAACGTTTCTATAAAATATCTCTTATCTGTATCTCAGTATAGTGTCACTCAGTGTGAGACACCAGCTTCGCAGGCACGGCGGCAGCTGGCTACTAGTATATTACACCGAACGACCTGTTACACACAGCATCTTCACATCTAACTACAGGCGTTATGTTCTGCTTACTTCTAGTGGCGGGAGTTTCCACTGTGTCAGACTCCTTCCCAGGCTGACTCTCCTCCCCAGCGTCATTCCCGGCCCGGACCCGGAAGCGGTACTTGGTGGCCGGCTGCAGCCCCGTGATCTTACACTTGGTATCGTCCACGCCCTTAGCGGCGTCGTGCCACTCCTCCGAGCCGTCCTCTCTCATCTCCACTTCGTACCGAGTGACGTCGTCGTCGCGGTACTTGCTGCCGTCCTCCAGAGCGGGCCACACTAGTTTGGTCTCCGTCTCCTCCGTGTCGTACGCCTCGGGTTTGCCCGGAGGCGTGATCGACTCTGTGAACGGAAAAAATATACATAGCGTGTCAATCTTCCCACCCACGTGCTGTCAACCCACTCTCTCTGGACACAAACCCATATCTCCACCACCAAAAACAATACTTTTGGACCTATAAGTAAATACATGCAAATCTGTTCAAAGCCCTAGTCACGCATAGCCGACTGTGGCCTCACGACCTTCTCTACTATCATAGTTGGTCATCAATGGCTGGGAGTAGGTCGGCGAGGTTGCCCTCTAGCGCTAGCCGACTATAATTCTTTTGGATTATAATCAGGAAAGTCATATTCTGCTTGGATGCGGCCAGAGGGTCGAACTGGAGCTAGAATAAGACGGACTCCAGGCTATTCCTAACTCTGTGAAAATAATCATATTAATAAGTCAAGTTTGATGGCTTACTCTTAATGATTGGTGTTTCTACGAGGTCCGATATCTCGCTAGGGTCACTCCTCAGTTCTTTCCCAATGGCTGTGACCCGGAAGCGATAGTTGGTTCCGCCGGACAGACCGATCAGTTTACACTTGTTGTCGTTGACGGAGGTCACCACTGTCTTCCAGTCGTCCTTGCCGTCTTCAGTCATCTCCACGTCATATCTGGTGACGCCGTCATCCCTGGTCTCACTTCCGTCGGGCAGGGCGGGCCAGCGGAGCTTCGTCTCTTCCTCTTCCACGTCCCATGCTTCAGGCTTGCCGGGTGGTGTGGCTGAGAACAAAACAATGTCAACTCAATTGTTAGTGCGTAACACAACAGCTTTGTACGCAGAATTCTGACGGTGACTGCATGCAAAAACCACGGGTTGTTTGAAGATAGTCACGCAATGTTGAGGGGTCTCCTTGCGTATTCGATGTCCATTTTGCTCAACACTGTATCCATAAGAAAGGATGGCTTTCTAAGACTTGTACAAAACGTTGATGTGAACTCACGTCTCTGTGATTTGGTGATGACGACGTCGGACTCTTCTCCCGGCTCGCTCTCGTTGTCTTCCGTCTCGGCGCGCACCCTGAAGTGGTACTTCGTGCCCGGCTTGAGCCCGATCACCTTACACTTCGTCTTCTTCACCCCCTTGGCAGCGGCTTGCCACTCGTCCTCCCCGTCTTCCCTCATCTCGACGTCATATCCGGTGATGTCGTCATACCTGACGTCGCTTCCGTTGGCCAGGGCGGGCCACCACAGTTTGGTTTGGGTCTCCTCGGTGTCCCAGGCGGCAGGTTTGCCGGGCGGTGGAACATCCCTCCCTTTAACATGCAATGGCTGTTAGTACCTTTCGATAGTTATTTTGGGTTCGATGCATTCGTTTATTGAAAGAAAAGACCTTGCCAAATGCCAATGTTTCAATAGAACTGAGACGTGACGACACATAATCACCATGGTTATCAACCATTCACAGCAGAAAGGTCGCAATTGATAGAGAAAGTCTGTCGATGAAAAACCTGCAGTTGGTCCAATAGGAGAGTGAGTTTTAATCATGTGATATCTTACCTTTCTTCCCCGGAGTGATGACGACATCAGACGGTGGCCCAGGCTCACTCTCCCCGAGTTCCGTGATGGCCTGCGCGCGGAAGTAGTAACGGTTACCTGGATGCAGTCCCATCACGAGGCACTTGTTCCTCTTCACGCCCTTGGCGGTGGAGACCCAATCGTCTTCCTCCTCCTTCCGCATCTCGACGTCATATCCGGTCGTGTCGTTCCTCTCGTCCCCGCCGTCGATGAAAACGGGCCACTGCAGTTTGCACTGCTCCTCCTGCACGTCCCACGCTACTGGCTTGCCGGGAGGTGGAATTCCTGAAGAAATTGTATAAGGAGCGAGCGTTAATACACAAGCAAGCAATTACTCAAGCACACTTCAAGTAGCATCCACTTCTTTTCGTTAGGTATGTTCCTTGGCTACCATTAGACCGATTTTCGGATTCCAGTCCAACATTACTCTCCCGTGAGCTATATAGGGCGAGAGTAAAGTCGGCTCTAGCGAGAGTAATGCCGCACGAGGTCTGTTGCTTACAAGCTACTACTAGCATTATACCATTGTACTGTCAATGTACTTCATAGAAATCTACCTTTCTTCCCTTGCGTCACGACAACCTCCATGTCTCCAGGCTCGCTTTCTCTCTTCCCTTTCAGAGCGCGCACGCGGAAGAAATAACGCGTGGCGGGATTCAGCCCCACGACCTGGCACTTCGTCTTGTTCACGCCTTTCGCCGCAGAGACCCAGTCGTCGTCCTCGTCCTTCTTCATCTCCACGTCATATCCGGTGATGCCGTCGTTCCTCCAGTCACTTCCGTCCGCCAGGGCCGGCCATTTTACTTTGGCCTCGGTTTCTTGGACGTCCCAAAACTCGGGTTTTCCCGGGGGTGGAATGGAGTCGTCCTCTCGCTCTGTAGGTTAGAGAACATTGGATATCACTGCTTTTTGGATGAATCCAATGAGCGTATCGAGAAATATAATGATGGTAGAAATATATACAATATTGAAATTCTAAAAAGATTCCTAAGGCCGTTTGTGACCTTTCTAAATCCCAGTCCTCTTCCAATTGACTTCCAAAAGTACGGTCACAATGGTAACACACGTTTCAGCACCACTGACAGAGCTGACCATGTGCATTACTTTTAAAGAATCAATCATTAAATGAAATCTTGACAGTGAAAAGTGCCAGTACTGTTTCTCATCATGCTATATTGCCGGATTACAATTTATTCTTATTTGTTCATTTACTGGTTTTGCTGTTCAACACGCACAGCCAGGGCAGCCCGACCAGCCTGTGTATGTGGCTATTGCAAAGGGCTTTCCCCGCTGACAAGACAATACAGTACAATGGAATTGCACATGGACAGCAAAACAATCTATAACATTATTCGAGGTACATAAAAACATTCAAATTTCTTCTTACCTTGGTTCCCTGTGGTGATGACCACGTCCGATGTTTCTCCGTAGTCACTCTCCCCGAGAATGGTCTTCGCCTTGACCCGGAAGTAGTACCGCGACTCCTTCGCCAGGTCACGGACGTAGCACCTGTTGGACTTGGTCCCTCTGATGACGTCCTTCCAATCGCTATCCCCCTCCTCCTGCATCTCTACGTCATAGCCAATCAGGTTGTCGCTCCTGGTGTCGCTGCCGTCGGGCAGGGCGGGCCAGCTGATCTTGGCGTCCCTGTCGCCGACGTCGTACGCCGAAGGCTTCCCCGGCGGTAGGATGGTCGGGCCGTCGTCCTGGAGAGAGTCCGGGTTGATGTTGATGGCTTTCATGGGCGACTGCGAACCGCGATCTGTGAACGGCAAATATGTTTTGCACCGAGAACAAACTATGGCTCCATACCTAAAGTCTATTACAGGCTGTACGATTTCTGGACATATTTTTTTGCCATGTTAGTTACGCACAGACCTATGGAATCGTTTGTCCAATTTTCAATCAAGTGTGTGTGTGATTCACATTTACAACCAGAATGATAGGCTGTGGTATAAATTAGTAAAACTTTTGAATCGGTATTCCTTTGCTACGACTGGTGAACATTCTACATGTAGTGCCATGACATTTCAATATATTGTTTTAGGCCATAGGCACTCCGGTAACATTTTTAAATGACGGCAAGAGCAACATCATGTCTATATTTAGCCGTCCAGTGGAACTGATGCAAGGCGGTACAAGGATGAAATACCGCCAATCAGAAGCTGCGACTTACCAGTGACAACGCGATCTGACTCCTCGCTGAAGTCTCCCTTCTCGTACTTGGTTTTGGCGCGAGTCCTGAATCTGTAGGCGGTGGCGGGCTCGAGGTCTTCGACCTTCACGGGCGGCTCCTTGCAAGACGTCTTGTATTTCCAGTCATCGGAATCGTCTTTGCGATATTCTACGTCATATCCGGTGACGGCAGGTTGTGGGGGCCCCAAGGGCATTGGCCAGGCGAGCGATAGACTGTCGTCTGTGATCTTTGAAGCCTCTGGTTTTCCTGGTGTTGGAACTTTGGGAGAAAAAGCACAGTGTCAACATTCAAACATCATTTCTTGATACGGTGCAAAGCTAGTACGTCCGCCCTAGATTGGACCCGAGAGGGTAAACACTGCATGAGTCGAAGCTTACATATAGGCGTTTTCGCAAGGTCCCAAATGGCCCCATGCCTAGGTCAGCTGATATGCCACGAGAGCGAGAAAGAGTCTCGGCGGCATGGTGGTGGGCCTCCTTCACAACGCTTATTCTAATTGTGGCCAGGAATGAGCCCGAAAGAACGTATAAATTCGTGATCATGTAACTGAATCCTGTTCTCCTATTGACTTAATGGCCAATTGTGATTGACAGCTCGGAACCGTTTATCATTACCTTTGGGTCTCCGTGTGTAGATGGGGTCGGACACGCTGCTGGGGTCTCCCACCACGTCGTCCTTGACGGCGCGCACACGGAAGCGGTACGGCGTGTCCCCCACCAGGCCCGGCACCTCGCAATGCGTGTCCCGCGTCTTCACCACCTCCGGCTTCCACTCAGACTTCCGGTCTTCCCGCATCTCCACGACGTACTCATCAACGTCTTCGGGCTATTACAGGAGAGGCATAGTGCGTTTGGTATTGTAAGTACGAAAATTCGGCAAAAGTCATTGTCAGAATGTCATTGTGGCTCTCTTCCTCTCGTGCAACTTGGCAAGATTTTTCAATGAGAGTATTATGTCACATGAGCTAAGGTTAACACGTTGTCTTGTAATAATTGAGTAAGGGGCTACGTATGTAGTGACTGAAGCCAATATCGGTGTTTTATGTAAGATGACATTATGGCAGAAGGCTGGCCAATCGTTTCATCGTATAAATAGGCCCTAATTTGCATATTCTCACCTTTTCCGATGGCGGCCATGCCAGGTTGATTTTGTTCTCATCCACATCTGTGGGCTTGGGCTTGCCAGGAGGTGGAGCTGAAGGAGACATTTGAACGTCATTTCATCGCAAAATAATGTTGCGTTACGTTACTAATCTCTTACGTTACCAATTCTCGGAACGAAACGTAAAAAACAGGCTCAAGTAAGGCGAAGAAAGAAACCATAATAATAAAAACATTAGAAGGAAATTAGAAAAGAAGATAGAGCATCAAAGATTGACATAGCGAGAGAAGAACATGATGGAATAAGATAGCACATGAAACGAAGAATCAAAGGAATTGAACGAAAGAAAAGATGAAAGTAAATGAAACCAGGAAACTTAAATTACTATAAGAAAAACTTACGTTTCATCTTCTCCGTTCGGATGGGGCCGACGTACTCGCTGGGTTCTCCCACGTCGTCACCTTTGACCGGGATGACCCGGAAGTAATGGTCCGTATCCGGTTTGAGGCCGTCCACAGTGAAGGGTGGTTTCTTGACAGTGCTGTGGGGCGTCCACTTCTCGTCCCCGGCCTCCCACACCTCCACCCGGTACTCGTCAGGCTTGGTCCGGCCCTTCGGCGGGTCCCACGACAGGGTGGCCTCCGAGTCCTTCACATCGGAAACCTTCGGCTTTCCGGGCGGAGGGATGACGACTGGGATGGAATGGTAATCATAGAAAACTTGTTAGTTGGTTATGATTAAACCAAATTATTTCTTACCTTAGAAATAAACAAATACAGACAATTATGACCACACACTAAGCTCCAGTTACATCAGATTCCTATCAGCGCAGCCCAAAATAATGTGTCATTTTATCAGAAATAGAACTAATAAGCCCACCGCCCCAGAGGCGTCACCAAAAATACCGACCTTTGTGTCTGTCTGTGCGGACGAGTTCGGATGGGTCGCTAGGCATGCTGACGTCATCGCCGGCCAGAGATCTCACCCGGAACCGGTACGGAGTCTCTGGTTCTAGACCGTTCAACTGGCATCTGGTGTCTTTGAACGTCTGCGGGAAGTGAAATATTGTTGTTTTCAAAAAAATATCACAAAACGCGTTCAGAATTACCCCACTTTCCATTAAAATTACCACCAAATACCCTTAACAAAAGACGAGGTCAGTATCGGCTTCTAGGTACTGAATACTGAGCCATTTGTCATGATGAAGATTAAAGTTCTGACTTCTCCTTGGAACAAGTTCCCAACGTTAAGGAAAGTTCTAGAAGACCTTCGCCTGGAAGGCCGTATTTTCGGTTGTAAGAGAGGTGTAAGAGGATAAGTTCGATTATGGGCCTCTATATAAACGGCTCTCTATGGTGCTGCAGCGGAACGTCCGCTTTGTGTATCTCATGTTCTTAACTTGCTATGTCCCGACTGGTACCCTTTGGAAATTGTAAATATTTTGGCCCCCTTTAGCAGCTTTTTGGAACTGCAGGGGGTATTTTATTACCTCCACGCATGAGGTCCACTCGTCCCTGCCCTCCCGGCGGTGTTCCACGGCGTACTCCAGCGGCTTCCGTCCCCCGTCCGGCGGCGACCACGTCAGCGTCACGTCACGGTCCGTCACGTCAGTGGCCAACGGTCGTCCCGGGGGATACACTGGGAGGGGGCAGATGCCGCGGTGAAATTAAGGTACAGTGGGCTCTTTCAATTACGCATGCCGCAAGGTTCAGAGTCTCATTACATTGTACGATTGTCGTACAATCGCAAACTGAGTCGTGCATGTGTTCTGTGAACTTCAGCTGTCTTGTTGATGGAAAAGGTTCTACAGCAACTTTAGGTCTCTCCGCTATCCCGTCTTTGTAAATATTACATCAAATCGTATGTTTGAAGCAAGCAACTAAGTTGTTATTGCAAGTTATCGAAAAGCTACGAGTAAACCAATCGATAATACATGTCAATTATTGCTATACATGTCAGTTATTGCCGAAGAGTCGGCAGTTGGAAGAAGAACGCCCTACTTACGAGGTTCCTTCTTCGTCCGAATGATGTCGGACATCTCTCCTGGTTGGCTGATGTCTGACCCGGCACACGCCCTGACCCGGAAGCGATACGGCGTATCCGGTTGTAGGTCCCTGATATCACAGCTCGTGTCGCTGTCCTTCAGCACCTCGGTCCAGTTGGACTGGTTGGACTCCCTGTCCTTGCGTGACTCCACGATGTAGCGGTCCACTCGGGACTTGTCGTGCGGCTTGGGCCAGGTCAGCCGGGCCGTGGTCTCCGTGACGTCAGTCGCGTAAGGTTTGCCGGGAGGGTCGCCTGTATTCATGGATTATGGTAATTTTTTTTAATTTGACCAGGCGAATAAAGTATTAGAACAATAATTCAAATAACTGAATACATGAAGGACATGAATATTAATTTCGTTCGCACTTCTCAGAAATTTGGAAAGAAGGGGGATTTATTGTAAAATGAAGACAGTGACACCAAGAGGACTACAGAATGCAGGGAAAATGGAAGAAGTTTGCCACTAAAATCCTCCTTCTTGCCTTTCTGGGATATTCAGAAAACGGAATAGTCCTTACGTCTGCTCTTGAGGGTCCGTATGGGGTCTGACTGGTAGCTGGGTTCGCTCTCGTCCGTGTCTGTGACAGCGCGTGCGCGGAAGCGGTAGATAGTGTCGGGTGTGAGGCCGGCGATGCGGCAGGACGTCTCCGTGCAGACGTTCTTAGAGGAGGTCCACTCCGACTGGTGCTGCTGCCGGACCTGCACGGGGAGGCAGTAGATCAATACGACATAAGCATTAGGTCAATGGCCTGGACCAGACGTCTGTCTCCATGGTCACTGGTACTGTAGCAGACTCTGTGGTGTTGGGTTACATTATGTTGCAAGTTGCTGGGCAGACTGTCAGAGAAGGGGCTGGTCACCATATATATGAATATGTTTGCTTTGCAAATCGTACCTTTCCAGTTTATTTACCACACATGTCTGAAACACTCACACAGGGAAGGACCCCTGCTCTTTTCAATGAGTGCGGTTGCTCTTGAGAATAATGGTATATCAATTCAAAAACATCATTAGCTTTTCTTACCTCTAACTTATAGCCCACGATTTCGTCCAGTCGTTTGGCAGGCGGTTGCCAAGACAACAGCGCCGACGTCTCGGTAACTTCGGATCCAATCGGCTTGCTCGGTGAGGGAACTTCAGTGACAAATGTGAGAAGAGCAACGAGTCAGTATCAAACATAGAGTATGAATCATAGAAACAAGACATGCTCTCAAATACTAGCTATAGTAAGTATCTTGGCTAAATCAGTCGATTTTATAGAACACATTTTTGTCATAGTCTGATCAGTAGCTATGTCAGAGTACTAATTCAAAGTACAAATACATATTACGTGTCAGACTCAAGTGTCATTATGGCTGTTTAAAAACCTTGGCAAATGGCACCGTATCTAACCCATAATGAGAGTACCCCAAATACCACAGAGCTTTGACTGTCCGTTCAGTCGCCAGAAATTGTCATCATGCGTTGTCAGGAGCGTTCGGCCATGATGAAAATTCACTTTTGAATGTACAAACTCAAGATCCACCCTACACACCAAAGTCTGGCTTTTTTTACCCCCAAAACACCAAGTCTAGCTACCTTTCTTTTATAACAGACCATTTACACAAAACGTGTCCGTAAGAGGATATTTTCCGTCAATAGGAGTATGGGAGCGGCGTGGAATGATATACTACTGGTCATTTTACACCGAAAGTTAGAAAATATTCTAATATTTTCACCAAGTCCAAGAGGCTAGAAGTTATCTTAAACCTACTACCTCCAGCTACTACCCTGATACAGATGCGGTGCCTCTACATACGTGACGTCACCAAAGGAGGTTGTTTGTGTGTTTATTTCCTCCGTGCTTCTCCCGCCTTTTTTGGCGACGCCCCAGGGACGGAGGCGTTTACAACTCTAGCTTACCTCGCAGGCTATATGGATCGGACAGACCCGGGTCAGTGTCCGGATACGTACTTGACCTGACTGCCGTGGGGACCAGACTGGACCTCCTGGCGACCACCGGAACACCGTGCCGGACATCGACCTGGGGCTCCTCGTCTTGGTGGTCACTAGGTGAAAAATGAAAGATAAAGAATCTTTCAAAGAATGTGTTAACAAATGGCAGTATGGCAGCCAATATCAGAAAGATTTGCTCTTCCATAATATTTTAGTTTTGCCGCAATGAAATTGCATTGGACATGACAATCACATGATATTGTATGCAGGTCGGCACCTATCTCAGTTTCTCTGGCCCTAGGGCCACACATCGACCTGGGGCTTCTCGTCTCGGTGGTCACTAAGTGAGAAATTTAAAGTTAAACTACAAAGGTAACCTTTGCAAGTCAAATGCATAATATTAATTAATGTTTTTACCTTCAGATGATCTATCCTAACAAACCACTGCTCTGTTTATTCTCACTCAAACGTATTCATATATATGGTGGGCAGCCCCCATCCTGCCACTTGCTACATTATGTAACGCAACACCATAGGGTATCTCCTACAGCACCGCTTACCATGGTAACATCTGTCTAGTCCAGGTGATTGAACTTTTGTGATTGGAACGGAAGTAGAAGAAACCCATCAAAACAACATCTTTTCCTTCTGTAACGCGTACGGTAAACATAAGAAAGTTGACGTCCTTCCCACATGATGTCGTATATAGGGCGACGCCTATCTCAATTTCTGCAGATAACCTTTTTCCAAACACCCGAATTCAACGTCGCATATCTTGGAGATTTTCTCACATAAATTTTGCTGGTGCCAAAACACGCCGATGATATTTTAATCTATTTGTAATTATCTCGCTATAAATCTCCCGAACATCTGGTTTTCTTGATAACGCATCAGGTCAAATCACTTTACTTTATTGCGTGGCGGCAAACTCGAGGACAAAACAGAGCAACAAGGTCGTTAACCCCTGAATTCAATGAGGATTATTTTGTCAATTGAAAGGATCCTTGGAAAAGAAAACCCACTTCCGAGAACTATTACTATTACTAAGCCTAGCTATTCAAATTTCATAGATGCCTTCAATATGTACAAAGAAATTGTTACTCAAGCAACTAGATGGATGGAAAGTAGCATACACTACATTCCGTCATGACGTCAGAGTTGCTATAGATATCCACAAGTAGGGCATTGTTTGATTTATCTGCATAAGATCTAACTAATCGCTTTAAGCTGATCAATCCTAAGGATTTAGCATTCTTTTGAATAAAAGTGCCTCGTATGCTCTATGGCAAAGCTTGTCATGGCATGGTGACAAATGTCTCGTGTATGCAAACTACAAGCACAGTTAGATGTAATTGATTCACATCCTCCCTTACCTAGCAGATCCGTCTTCCCTGCCGTCTTTGTCGGAGTCTCCCCCGTCCTGAATGAACAGACAAAATGAGTGTTAGTTGTTATGCCGTAGACTATAGTTAATGTAATGACTTCTGACCACAACAGGCTGGCTGTTGATGATCATAGGATATTCCTATCTAGTGTCATAGCATTGTGAATTTGACTGCTTTCTTTGACAATTTTCTCATTTGAATCTTTAATTTTTCAATGTAGTCTCACTATTTAAAAAAAATACATTTTACGGTCTTACTTGACAATTGTGTTTGTTATCATCTTGTCTAACGTATTGGATAGAAAGAGAGACAGAGAGACAGAGACAGACAGAGAGAGAAACGGTGAGAGAGAGATATGAATTGACAGAATGATTTAACTCACTTCGCCAGAATCGTTGCGCCCATCCTCCCTGTCACTGTCGCTCTCGTACTCCCTATCGTCCCCAGAGTGATCATCATCATCATCGTCCCTATCCTCCTTCGGGAAGGTGACGGCCCGCTGTCTCTTCAGGATGCACTTCTTACACTGACACGGTCTCTTCTTCTTCCTGTCCGGGGAGATGTAGCGGGACTTATAGTCCAGCTCGTCCTTCTTGTCCTCCCAGAGTCGGCCGCGGTTGCGGGAGAAGGGGTCCTTGGGAACTGTGGGCGGCTTCTTTTTTATCTTCGGTACGAAAGCTGGAGGGGCTGTAAGGGGGGGGGGGGGTAGAGTGTGAGTGTTAGACACAACGGAATGGAGCCATCGTATCCAGAACAGGGTCTATTTAGTTCTGTGCCGGGATGGGTTGGAGTTGGGATGAAACACGGTTCTGGATGGTCTCCGCGTATCCAAGAACGTAGATTTGTCCGAGGCACGGTTCTGGATACGCGTGGACTATCCAGAACCGTACATGGGCACCAGGCACTGGTCAACAAAGACTACTTCGATTATTTTGCCTGCCTAAATTCAAGGGTTTCCAGGAAGTCTGAGGCGAAATTTCCTCGGGGGTGTGTTACATCAAGTGCAGATGAACTGGCCTATATGTAATTTCCAAGCAGATACTAGGGTGGCATAAGACAGTATCAAATTGGCCAGGCAGAGAGGGTCCAATACGCCCCGACAACAGTTTGGATTCCAGGTTCGTAAGGACCTCGCAAGCTTCTGCAGTTGCGAAAGCAATGTTTTTAAACCAACGTCTACGGTTTTCAGACCAAACAAGAAATACAACAAAATGGTTAGTAGTATCATAAAACCTCTACACTTTGCAAAACTTACCACTAAAGTCCGCACTCAACCGGCGAGTAGAGATACGACGGGTAAGGACATTCGGAATGCTCTGTCGGCGGGTAGACATATTCACTGCGCGTTTCCAACGGGTCCGGGCGTCCATTGCGTTTTGCTGACTCTTACTTCAACTCACACAAAACTTTCCACAGCCACGACCAGGCCTAGCCTAAAACGTCCACTAGAAGGCAGAAGCTCTTCCTTTTCCTGCGTTCGCCAGTAGAACTGAACATGGCGTCTGTTTTGGTGCAACTGTTTGTATCTAGGCGATTATCTATCATCAACTCCCGTTATAGACATAATTAGAACAATAATTTGCACAATTACGCCAAATTTTTGTCCTTTTCGTCGTGTGAACGTTCTCTTGGTCACAGAGCGTGGCATTCCTTCACGTACCCGTAACCCGGGTAGCACTAGCACATTTGCCGCCTGGCCGCAGGAGAGCCACGTGGGCCATATGCCACGTGTATCATGTAGTCACATATAGTGCAATTTGACAGAAAGATTTGTGAATCAAAGTACGACAAACGCTCTATTTTCTTTAAACCTGAGTTTGTCATATATATCGATCGTCATTCCTTTACGTTCTTCCTTCTTTCCGTCTACTATGTTTCTTAAGAAGAACCATATGAACTATCAAGAAACATCGGAGGTGTTGACGTCGTGCACGAGCACTTCAAACCGTGAACTGACCTATAATTTCAGGACCTTATCCCTTCACCTGGCATCATTCACTTCCAGCTGAGAACTGTGGCCGATCTAGTTCGTTAATTATTGACATTTTACGTGATTCATGTTGCAAAAACTATTCCATAATTCTCAAAGCGATCGAATGAAGCGTTCAGTTTATGCTTCGTAATTTATCCCCTTTTCGATGGAAGTAGGGTGAATTCTGTGAACAGTGGTGGAATAGAAGCTTACCTTTTACAGAAACTATACAATGTACGTTGCTATATTACATCAACTACTGCTGTTGTAGAGAGATTGGCCACACAGTTCCTTTCTACTTTCAGTGAATGATGCCATAAGACAACACCATTTGAACCACTTGTTCGGTTAGTACATGTATACGGAAAAATCAGAAGAAAACTGAATTTTCGAAGATTGCAAAGCTAATAGTCAGTGAGAATGGTTAACTAACTAGTAATCACTGACTAGTTATTGATAGACTCTTTTTCTTTGCCGAACAAGAGAGGTAGAAGTGGTGTGTGCCCTGGTAGTGAGTTGTACTTGCACCTTTGTTGCTTTCGTCTGAAGATGGTCGCGGGCGGTCTACACCTCTAAAACTCTCCCGTTCTGTTAATTAAGCATTGGTGAAGAATTACGTGTAAGAAAACAAAATAAACGAAACTATATGTAAATGTGGATGACAACAAATGCTAACACGTAATCAAAGTGCATGAAAATGAACAAAAATGCAACAAAAATCCATACAAAATTAGAGAATCATTTGGTAATGACTCCGCCCGTTTTATATATCCTTCTCTATTACTCGCAAAATGCCATTTGAAAAATAACCATTCTAGCGACGCTTATATATTAACAAAATACCTTTTCCCTTTTTCCTACATCTTGTATGTACATGAACGATAAATACTCTAAATTGCGAGTCTCGGATATCATTAATCGAAAAGAAAACACAAACGCACGGAAATGCATTGTCGTATCAAACCAATCTCATTTCCGTGTGCATGTAAAAGCCTTTCATATCCCAAATCCCCTAATAATCAATTCACTCCGAACCATTCAAGTGCACTTCTCCATCAATTATGCAACACCAACAAAGCGATATTGAAGTTGACTTACTCTGATAAAGCCTCCTATTGGTCGACGACATTTTTCAAAATCCGGCCGTTGCAACCTGGGACAGAGAGCAAAACACATGTAAACATTGGCGAATGTTCTTTGTATGAGAGAGGTAATATGACAGTAGTAACAATGGGATGTCAGTGGTATTGAGACGCTGTTGAATAGGCCGTTTGTTGGTGTGATATATGTGCACGGAATATTGACGTGCTAGTCGCACGCATACATACATCCTTGTTGGCGTTTCTTTGAGGTCGCTGAACCCTTGATAAGCTAAATTATAAGGTGAATTTATAGTAAAAAAAACATTACACATTTTAGAATATCTTTTGAAAAAATTGGACAAAAATTTTTAAAAAATCATTACAAATGTACGAATATATACGAATAAATACGAATATCTTTTGAAAAATTTGCAAAAATTTTAAACGTCATTACACATTTTAGAATATCTTTTTAAATTGACAAGGTGTATCTGAATTGAGGATTAACGTCACACTTTTATACACATCTAATTCCCCTGGCTACCCTAAAGTCTGTTTTGATTGTCAATGTTAGTGTTTCGGCCGCTCTGAATGTGATTCTTGATCCAAACACCTATTCATGACCTCAAGGGGACACTGGCGTGACCTTGAGGTGTTTTACTGAACCAATCATCAGCATGTTAGCTGCTCTTTAAGTTCGACGGTCATTGTCATTCTTCAAGGGTAAATGCATATTTCCTGTTTCCAGGGTTTACGGTTAAATAGACAAAAGACCGATCTTAACTGTTTAACCAATGATAGCCTAGCAATTAGCTGTTCGGCCAATGAAAGAATAACCACATGTCCGTCAAATATTTGCACTTTCATGTTTTAATCAACATTCTTTTACGACTTTTTTGTTAATAAATGACGATATGATTATGATCGTGTATGTAAATTTTAAGAGCTAATTTTTGTAAATACCAACAAAATTCAGACTGATTTGTATAATACTTAATCCATTCAATGATGAAAGGTACATAATGACATTGTGTTCTTGTTTAGCGTTGTCTCTTGGCAATTGGTCGCTTTGTTTAATCACATCATCAAATATTAATCCTATAAACCGCCTATTCAACAAAACAAATTGATAAATTTTCTGTATTGTCTGCACGCATCTATATTAGTTTTATGATCGAATACAATATATGTTTTTTTTACCTTCGACGATTTAAAAGATGCATTTTGTGCCGTTTTGTGGATGTGAAGTCGAGCCACATAGTACATTGTTAATGTTAGTGAGGAAACGAAGTCATAAAGACATTACTTGATTCATAACAAATTTAAGGAACACTAGCACCCAATGTGATATCAATTTAGTATGTAGCCCAACAAAAATGGACAAACGTTTAGAAATAGCTAATATTGGACCTTGAGATAAGATTTTAAAATAGATAGATTATACCGTTCTAGTTTTAACCCAATCCCTTGTTGTTTCATCTTCTACTTTCTTCCTTGAATACTACGCTTTAAAAGTATTTAACGTTACAGACTATACTTATAAACACAATCCATACTGCCCACTGTGTACACTTAAGCAAAACGGACAAATTAATATATCTGCCATACGTTTTGATAAACCTGGCAAAACAGAACCTACCTGTTCTTGATATATATTCCCATCTTTACATTACAAAGAAGTGGCTTCAAATACTAAATTTTTCACCCATACTACATTGAATGTATATAAAGTGTTTGTTTTGTTATGACCTGTACTTAGCTCAATGGGCCAAATATATGTACAACTGTACGAAACATCTGGTATGCAGAGCAGTGCATCGAATACATTCATCAACATGGCGATTTTGTCCAAAAAGCTGGGTGACAGCAAAATTATAGGCTTGTACATAATCATTGGCAATCATAACGGAAATATACAATATGTTATTAAATCTCTACCTTTGACTAGAAGGAGTCAAACTTGAACTAAAACGTACAACGAAAATTAAGTTTCTGTCATTCGACATAATTCTAATTCACTAACGATGCAAAACGAATTGAAGTCAATTTTTAGAAATTGAGGGAAAAAAATTAAATTTAAAACTACACATACCTTTGTGATAGCAGCAAATAGAAATACAGCAGCGCTGTGCGCGATACAGTTTTTCCTGAGTCCTGACACTCTGTTTTCTGTATCTATGTTTGTCCGGAATCTGGGCCTAGTGTTACCCCCAAGGCTGGGTGTGTTTTGATGAAACCGTCACCCCGCGACGTTGGACGCCAAGGTTACGCCATTGTTCCGTCTCCCGGGGGCTGACGCGGTATCATCACGACCGTCTCCCCGGGTTACCCGCCCGCACAGCGCACGGCAGGTTTCTGAAGGCTATGGCGGCGAGTCAGCGTCAAATTGGCGGGAATTGTTCTGTGTGTCCGCCGGATGCACGCGATTAGAAGGACGCCTGAGTCACGGCGCTCATCCGTGTGTGAATAATCACCGTGTGGGAACATGGGGGGGGGGGGGGGGGGATGGATAAGTAGTTGAGTTAGGACCCTAAGAGGTTTATAATGTTCTAATTATTTTTATCCTAATTCTATTTGTCTGAACGGGGCGCCAATGGTCTTGTTCATATCTTGGGAAGTTTACCCTTAAGCGTCAGAATCCTTTCATTCATTCCTTCTTGCATTCTTTTCATTTCTGTATATGTATATGTTCTGTATCTGTCCTCTATTCAATTGTGTATTAAATATTGTAATGTCAAAGCAGATGTAGGCGTAGAAAGTCGAAAAAACATTATAAACCAGCTGATTTTTCTGATTTTACTCAAAGCAAGTTTAAAGGGGTACGTTTATACGTGCTGCCGATTAGAAAACTTTCCTATTTCCTATCTCCAACCATCTTTAAGACCGATGATTACGTAAAATGGTCGGGAAAACGTCTGCTACTAGAAAGTACTTCAAAATGTAATATATATTATCAGTGGGCACCTATACATTACGTTCAAAGTCCCCAGGAGTTCTCTATGTTGCACAAAGAAGTAAGAATTGTTTGATGAATTATTTAGGTGTTGTTGGTTTAGAGACAAAAGTTTTAAAGCTGTTGGTATTTTGTTTGAAATGACGAGTCCCGTGGGACATCGCCTGGCGTGGATACATGTAGGGGTATTCGTGCGGGAAATATCAATGCCTGTGATTTGCTGGATCGTTATTAAATTAATGTTAGGGTATTAGAAATGGGGGGTATAGATAGTATAAACCTGTTCGTGTTTTTAGAAATGGGAGAGGCTCTTGTTATAGGCATGTATGGAGCCATTTTTTAAATTTTACAGACTTCACAGAAAAAAATAACGTCAACACTGTGAATCATGGCCAAAACCATAATCTCTACCAGGCTTCAGGAGGCTGAAAAATTTCCCTAAGTAGACGGCAAAAATGCATGCCAGGGGAGTTGGTCCACAGTTCAAACTTACTCCTTAGCAGACCAACTACCCTGGCGTCACTTTGTCGAGTTTCTACTCATTCAGCCAATCCCCGAAGTCTGGTAGAGGCTACATAAAATGACCTGTCCCTCCTTTGTGTGACTGTATTAAGCCCAGCTTTGTTGTTGAAACGAGATTTGAATTGACAACACTTGAAAGAGAATTGACAACGCTGTCAGAAACTCGGGTATATGACAAATGCATTCTGACGTTCCATACCCTGTTCCCCCATGTTTAATTATGTAGGAGATTCGGGCGGTTGCCTGGCAACGGGTTGAATATGCAACAACAGGGGTGAGATATGACAGGACTGCGAATGATTACTGCGCATGTTTCCCAAGCCTCCGACACGCGGTTGCCTAGTTACCGCACGCCGAGACAAATGCAGCCGCAGTTTGGGATAATTACGTGTTTCGGGACTGCATACTTTTGCTGCGTTTCTTCCTAAACAATGTAAACATTCATACAAACAGGTGTTCCAGGCTTTTAGTGGTTACATAATACAATTAGGATGTAGCTGCTGAAGAAAAAACTTATCTTTCATGTTTCTGGGCCAATATTTACGTATTCAATTCTTAAATGTTAATGTTTAATGATAATGTTTACGTTACAGGACTCTTGCAGTGTTTCTTCATAAATTGTGAAGCAGTTGTTTAAGGCTTTAGATGTTTATAGTCAGCTTACAATAAAAATACGAGTTACAAAACAGTCCCTGATAATGATACTGGTATTGCACACAGACAAAATCATGAGTTAACAGTGTCCGTAGTTCCGCCCTGCTCCTTAACGCCTGCCACGTCGATGGACAGCCGTCCGTACCTCTCCCTGAAGCAGCACAACATGGGCAGAACCACGAACGTCGTGCCGAGGGTGGCCCAGTTCAACCACGCCACTCCTGCAATCACAGAAGGTTTACATATTGCAGACCAGCTTCTATACAGATACACACCAGTTTCTGTATCTGTATCGATATTGCTGGTATAACCGCCCTTCGGCGTAACGCACCTGCTTTGCAAGCACGCAGCCCGGCGGTAGCTGGCTATATTACACCGAAGGACCTGTTTCTCCCAATCTTTCAACATCTAACTGCAAAAGTAGTTCAAAGCTTTCTAGTGATGTTGCCCAGCTGTGGTTGGTGGCAGTGAGCTCCACTCTGAAATAGTTATTGGAAAACACGAGTTTTTGAACACCTAAATCCTAAGTTGATAACTCTGGTACTTGAGGGTATTTCCGATGTTGTTCTTCTTTTTTTAGCTGGAATTAGGTACATAGCTATATATAATTTTCCTTACCCAGAGCTGGGACCATGGGAAGCAGCAGGACCAGTAGACAGAAGATGTAGTACACCAGAGTCAGTACGATGGTGGTGATGCCCTCCGCCACAGGATAGGTCAACTCTACCGACATCTCGTAATATATCGGCCCGGACCCGCTGAGGCACACTTGTGTCAGGGCGAAGGTTGTGTACAGGGACGCTGAAATCCAAACAGATAAACAAACAATTTGTTGTGATCCTCTGTATGTATATATGTTGCAATAATATACGTAGTGACATATACCGCTCAGTCGGGGTTATACTGCCCCTTTTGGAGGATATACCCTTTCGTTGGCTGATACAAGACGGGGTCGCCAGGCCTCCGTCAGGAGGTTGATGTAAATCACTGTGTGGCGTATTCGAAATGGGAGTTCGCCAGGCCTCCTTCAGGGTGATTTCAAGTGAATCACCAACTTCCAGATAGAAATATCCAGGCCTTGGCACACGTACATGTACACCGGAGCATGCCCCTGCTGTTTTTGAAAGGCGTGGTTTACGTACCCATGCTGAAGGGAATGAGGCTGACGTTGACCATGAGAATGAACCACAGCATGGTGGCGGCCTGGAGAACCGCCAGCAGAACCAGCATCAGCTTGAAGTGACCCGCAAAATAGTCTCCCAGTCTGGGAAATATAATCAAAACGGGGTTTATTTCATTACTATTAAGATGAACCACAGCAACTCTACACACCTCACGTAGGTTTAAAATCTCCCCGTTTATGTTCTACAGAAAGAAAGACGCAAAAGAAAATGAAATTTCCGTTTTCCGTGTGACGTACCTTGCGAAGACGAAGGAGAAGGCGCAGCCGATCAGGTTTCCATAAAACCCCACCCAACCAGCCTGGACCTGTGCAGACATAGTGAAATGTACATAGACTAGGAAGGGTTCGCAAAACAAATGCAAAATGTCAAATTTGAAAAGGGGATGTTTAGTTCAACAAACTACTGCTCTGTTTACAAATGCATTCCTATAAATGGTGACCAGCCCCTCAACTCTGTCATCTGTGACGAGGGCCTGACGCGTTACCTGCGTGACGTTGTACGGAGACACGTTGACGTCCAGGATGTTTCCCCAGCCGCCGATCGAGCCCTGCACCATTCCGTACGACAGGCATACCAGCCAGAACGAACCATTCCTGACAGGTTTTCAAGGAAAAATAAATAAAATGATTATATCAGAAAGGTAACGCTAGCAAAGCAAATTTGTAATGTTTTCCTTCAAATGGTCTAGCCTAAAAAAACTACTAGTCTTACTCAGAGTTTAAATACATATGGTGAACAAGCACCCCTCCAACTCTGTCTTGCAACTTGCTACATAATATAACCCAACACGGCGCCAGTTAAAATGTTGATGGACAAAAGAAACGGAGAAAAAAATGTTTTTCTTCTGCGAAAGAAAAAAAATAACAATAGGGAGGAAATAGAGTGTATCTACGGAAGGTACATACGTCAGCAGACCCTTCACCCCTGACGTGAAGTTGAGCCGGCTGATGGAGGCGGACAGACTGGGCGGAGACGGGGGACAGGCGGGGTAGTACACGAGGATGGCCAGGAACAACACAGCCGTCAAACCAAACTCTGCAACAAGGAATCGTACATTTCAGACTCAAGATATGTAGATGTATATGGCTTGTGTTTTCGTCATTTGGCTATCAGAATACCTTTCTGACAAATGGCTTTCCCCTTCCAATTTTTTTCTGCCGGGAAAATATATATATTCATAAGACATGCGGAGATGTATGGACTCCAAAACTTCCATGCACACTTACCGATGTACATCAGTCGCATGATCTGCTCCGCCTCCATTGACTTGATGTCTGTATGTGTATACAAGATTCAAGTTAAGTTAGATCAACGAGTTCTACGATAACACTTTAGATTGAACATGATTCGGTCTCCAACTGAAGGCCAATCCAGGGCCGCACTGTCAAGCAGTGTACAGAATGTGCGAAATAGGGTGAAAAGGAACCTGAGATTGGCCACCCTGGGTAAATGAAAGAGAAACAAACAAAAAACGTGAGAAATTGGACCACTTTACAAAGTTAAACGCATAAGACGTGTTTCGTTTTGTGTCTCGTACCTGTGTTGTTGGCATGGCTGATCTCAGTAATTTCAACAAGACTACTGATATCGATGTCGCTGTAATTCCCCGTGTGATTGGTCGGTTCGCCCGGCTGGGACACGGCCAACGGACCAATCACGTAGCTGAGAGCACAGCCCACGTTGCCAAGGAGACCAGCGATGGCCGTGGCCGTGGTTCTCTGTTTTGGTGGGAACCAGGTTGCTGAGATGAGGGGAGGGGCCGCCATCAACACAGGAGCGCCACAACCGTTCAGAAACTGGCCCAGATAGATCAACCTGTGCACAATAAAATATATGTAATATCTTTTCATAAAAGTAAAATAATGGATTATTCTTTGAGTAAAAGATGTATTAGATTTGGAATTCTCCCCGAATTTTCGGTTGCACACCGACCGCAGAGTCACCAGGAGCAAATGACCAGCCACGTGACCTTGAATATATACAGCTGACGTGAGTACTCGGTACGTCGCTAGAACGTACTGCGCCTGAGTTAAGTCATGGTTTCTAGACTTGGATCTTGGATTTTATTCGTCTAGCTTTCAATTACAATCCTCATGGCAGCATTTGCAGGAAAGACAAAACGGTGCCCCGCTGTAGTTTGTTTGTTTGTTGGTTGGTTGGTTGGTTAAACTTTGTTTTATTATGATTACATAAAATACATAGTTATACGTAAAAGTAGCGGGACAACTACCATGTAGCCACAGGTTCCTCCAGTGTGAAGCACCTCATCCCGGTCCCCAGCAGCATGAAGAACGCCGCCAGCAGCACCGAAGTACGCAAACCTGATGTTAGGCAACATCAACTTCATTCAGCCTACGTAGTAGGAAAGTGCCCTTACCAGGCTTTCGGAAGCGGCTAGAAAGAGTAGAAATTGACCAAAGAGACTTATTAAGTGCAGTTTGCCTCTCCCGAAAACTGGCACTGAACTGTATTCCTTTATCGGACTAACTCCCCTGGCATGTTACATGTCTATTTGACCAATTTCTACCCTTTCCAGCCGCTTCTGAAGCCTGGTAGAGGCTATCTCGGACACCAACATCCAAGAGTCGCGTATTTTTAGCCTCTAGATAAAACCTACATCCTAACAACAAAAAGTCTGCCCTTATAAGGCCAAGTTCAGAGTCACAAGGCAGAACTTCAATGGTACGTTTGTGGCAGATAATATGTAGATGATAATTGACAGTGTGACAGCCAAGTAAAGACCATGGGATGATCAATTAAAGTACGTTATACATAAAATATTAAAATACATTTAAGAAAATGATTGAAAGTGGGAAGATTTGGCATACTCATAG